>NC_141876.1:558446696-558753272 GCF_056163025.1 Triticum urartu
TACCTTTCTTTCGTGTGTGGGGATTAAACATTTCCGGATTGGACCGAGACTTGCCAACCGGCCTTGGTTTACTACCGGTAGACCGCATGTCAAGTTTCGTACCATTTGAACTTCGTTTGATACTCCAACGGTTAACCGAGGGACCGAAAAGGCCTCGTGTGTGTTGCAGCCCAACACCCCTCCATTTTGGCCCAAAACCCACCAAAACCTTCTCCATCACTTAGAGCGTTCGATCACGATCACGTGGCCGAAAACCGCACCTCATTTGGACTCTCCTAGCTCCCTCTATGCCTATTTAAAGAACTCCTCCGAAACTCTCTTTCTCCTTCCCCCGAAACCCTAGATCCACCACCTCGCGCCGCGCCGGACACGTCCGGTCCCGCCGGACACGTCCGCCCGATCCGCCGCCGCCAATCCCGCGCTGCCACGTGGCAGGAACCGCCCCACATCGCCGCTTCCGCCGTCGGCCCGCCGCGGCCCGCAGCGGGCCCCTGAGGCCCGGCTCCTCCCGTCGCCTTCCTTCGCCTCGCCGACAAGCAGCGCCCGCCACCGTCGCCATTTCTGGCCGCCGCCGGAGCTCCTCAGCCGCGTCGCACGCCGGCCGGAGCCCCACTGCCGGCGCCCCTCACCGCCGCCTCGCCTTAGCGCCGCCCCGTCCCCGGATCCGGCGAGATCCGGCCGGCCCCCGCTTCCCCGAGCCGCCGGCGAGCTCTCTCCGGTGGGATCCGCCGCCGTGCCGACCCTGTGCTACAGTAACCAACGAAGAACCCTAGATCCGGATTCAAACGTCGGTTGACTTTTCCATTCTCCCCTTAATTTTTTGCTATGTTCATCGCATCGTAACTCCGCATCCGTAGCTCCGTTTTGGGCATATAGCATATCAAAATGTTCGTCTCAGAGAGCACATCATTTCATGTCATTGCATCATTTTCATTTGAGTTCATCTTGATGCCCGAAATGCTGTTAGAAGAAGGCTATTTGAGATAATTGTCAGATCTGCTGCTCCAATTAGATATTTGTCATTTTTGCCATGATTATTGTGTGCATGATATGCCCCTGAGATCTTCATGAGTTTTGTTATATGTTTTGCCATCTATCCAAAGGTGCAATCCATGTATTTTTGTGATGTGTGTGGTGACTAGCAAAAGCTTGCAAAGTGGAGCATTCGTTAATGCTGATTTCAGGGACTTAGCATTTCCACTAAGTCCTTGATCTGTTTATCTCATTATGTCATATGTTCATGTTGTTTCCTAGTGATCCGTGCCTCTTTTGAGGATGATCAGTAAGGATGTTTTGTTAATCTTGTAGTGCTCTATCCATCCATATCTTTGTTTGCAATTATGGAGCACCCTAGCTTGAGTTAATCGAGCTCTACTTTTGTCATTTCGTGAATCTGGGCAGATTGTCTACTTGTTAGCGATTTTGCCGAGGATGTTGTAGTTGATCCGTGCATTCTATGTTATTGTTCTTGCCATGTGTAGCTTGTATTTTGTGTATTCTTGATGGGTGTATGCTTAGATTGTCATGACTTGCTCTGTAGTGAGTGCATCGAGCTCGTAAACATGCCTACTTGATATCTGCTTCAGCTTGCTCCAGTTTTCACCAAGTTTGTGATCTGATTATGTTTTTTTCGTGTTCACATGCTTGCAAATGTATTTTCTGATCCCTTTTGGCTCAAGGTCACTAAGGGACTTTTGTTAAGCTCTTTGAGTAGCTCCATGCCATGCTTTACTTTGCCATGTTCAGGACTTGTAGCATATAGTTTTTATGCTCCGAAGAGTGCTATATGATCTGAAATTCCAGACAAGTGTTAATTTCACTAAGTCTGAAATTTGTTTGCCAAATGCATTTTTGCCATGCTTGTTTGAACCTGTTAATGGATGAATTGGCCGTAGCTCAGTGCTAGTATTTTGTTAAGCATCATGAGTGGATCCCTGCCATGTATTTTGATGCCATGTTTGGGTGCTGTAGCATGTTCATCTTGTTGCATTTAGATGGCTACTTGCTGTAGATCGCAGAACGTGGTCATATTTGAATCGCTTGCCATTTCCAAACCGTAACTCTGATTCCGTCATTCTTTATATCGTTTTCAAGCGATTTCATCTCATCTTTTCAGTGGCACACTTGGATTTCCATGCTGAGGCCATATTCATGCTTTCCTTATCAAATCTCGCATATGCATCACATATCGCATCCCGCATAGCATACCATCCTTGCATCATGTTGTTTGAGTTTGCACGTGGTTGATTGTGTCCTTGTTGCTTGTTTGTCTTGTTTGGGTAGAGCCGGGAGACGAGTTCACTAATGAGGAGCCCATTGAGTTTGCTTTCGAGGATCCAGTCAACTCTAACAACTTTGCAGGCAAGATGATCATACCCTCGAAATCACTACTATCTTTGCTTTGCTAGATGCTCGCTCTTTTGCTATGCCTATGCTACGATGCCTACCACTTGCTTTTCATGCCTCCCAAATTGCCATGTCAAACATCTAACCCACCATGTCCTAGCAAACCATTGATTGGCTATGTTACCGCTTTGCTCAGCCCCTCTTATAGTGTTGCTAGTTCTAGGTGAAGATTGGAGACCGTTCCTTGTTGGAACATTATTTACTTGTTGGGATATCATTATATTGCCTTGTTATCTTAATGCATCAATATACTTGGTAAAGGGTGGAAGGCTCGGCCTCTCGCCTAGTGTTTTGTTCCACTCTTGCCGCCCTAGTTTCCGTCATATCGGTGTTATGTTCCCAGATTTTGCGTTCCTTACGCGGTTGGGTTATAATGGGAACCCCTTGATAGTTTGCCTTGATTAAAGCTTTTCCAGCAATGCCCAACCTTGGTTTTACCATTTGCCACCTAGCCTCTTTTTCCCTTGGGTTTCCGGAGCCCGAGCGTCATCTTATTTTAAGCCCCCCTGGGCTAGTGCTCCTCTGAGTGTTGGTCCAAACTAGAGTCCTGTGCAGCGCCCCCTCGGGGAAACTCGAGGTTTGGTTTTAGTTGTATGGAGAGCTCATATGAGTGTGCCCTGAGAACGAGATATGTGCTGCTCCTATCGGGATTTGTCGGCACATTCGGGCGGTGTTGCTGGATTTGTTTTAACTTGTCGAAGTGTCTTGTAGAACCGGGATACCGAGTCTGATCGGAATGTCTCGGGAGGAGGTCTATTCCTTCGTTAACCGTGAGAGCTTTTCATGGGCTAAGTTGGGACTCCCCTGCAGGGATTTGAACTTTCGAAAGCCATGCCCGCGGTTATGGGCAGATGGGAATTTGTTAATGTCCGGTTGTAGATAACTTGAACCTTAACTTAATTTAAATGAATCAACAGTGTGAGTTGCCGTGATGGTCACTTCTCGGCGGAGTCCGGGAAGTGAACACGATGTTGGAGTAATGCTTGCCGCAGGTTGCCCTCTAGTTACTCGTTCGCGCTTTGCCTCCTCTTCTCGCTCTCTTTTGCGAACAGGTTAGCCACCATATATGCTAGTCGCTTGCTGCAGCTCCACATATATTACCTTGCCTTACCTCTAAGCTTAAATAGTCTTGATCGCGAGGGTGCGAGATTGCTGAGTCCCTGTGGCTCACAGATTACTTCCAAACCAGATGCAGGGCCTGATGATTCCGTTCCAGATGACGCGCTTGAGCTCAAGTGGGAGTTCGACGAGGACTCACGCCGTTACTACGTGTCTTTCCCTGATGATCAGTAGTGGTGCCCAGTTGGGGTGATCGGGACCGTGTCGCATGTTGGGTTATCTTTTATTTTGGCGCCGTAGTCGGGCCATGAGTGTTTGAATGTTGTAATGCTATTTATGTACTTTGATTGACGTGGCGAGTGTAAGCCAACTATGTATCTCCCCTTTTATTATCTATATTACATGGGATGTTGTGAAGATTGCCTAACTTGCGACATTGCTTTCAATGCGGTTATGCCTCTAAGTCGTGCCTCGACACGTGGGAGCTATAGCCGCATCAAGGGCATTACAAGTTGGTAATCAGAGCCTTCCCCGACCTTAGGAGACCCCATTGCTTGATCGTTTTTAGCGGCCGAGTTGTGTCTAGAAAAATGTTTTGAGTCATTTAGGAATTATATATCGGAGAGTTTAGGAATTCTTTTTACTTCCCAGTCTCCTCATCGCTCTGGTAAGGCATCCTGACGTAGATTTTTGACCCTTCTCTTCTCAAATTTCACTAAAAAAATTAGGATCACGCGGGTATCTTGGAATCGTTCTGATGGTCTTGTGACGAGAACATTGTTCTTGGTGCCTCCTGTCTTTAGGGGTTGTGGCAGCGTCCCGGGGAGTTGAGCTCCGAGGTGTTGTTGTCACAATTTTATCGTTGCAGTTCTGGAATACCTGAGTTTAGTACGCCGACATCGAAAATCTCTTTTATGCAGTTCGTTGGTGAGATAACCTCGACGCCACCCAGTACTGGGGCGGGAGTTCAGGAGTATCGCCATAACTTGTATAACGGATGCTTTTCGAAGGTTGAGGTAGATGGTTTCCGAAGTTTTTCTCGGTTATGTGTTGAAGGATGGATACAGCTGGATGTAGGATTTGCTAGATTTGGGTGAGATATTATGCTTCCCCTATATCCCCAACACCTGATTGCATAACTGGAAAGGTTCGGGAGTTTCATAGGTGGGAATTCTTGTAGCTCTAGCTCTTCTTCCACGGATATTTGGTTTGAGATTGGGATTTCTTACCGAGTATTCGTTCTTGATCCGTACCTTATTGATTTATTCCTCTACCTAAATTCTAAGTGGCTTCTCAATTTATGGATATGTGACCATTTCAATTGGAATGCATTCGTGCATTTTGTTCGGATGTGAAGACTATATGTTGCAATTTTCATTCCGTTGGATTCATCTTCATCTTATCTGTCAATGTGCTAACGGTTGTCACCCTCTTCAGGATGGCTCCCGCTAAGAGCACCAATCAGAATCAGAATCAAGATCAGCCACCACCTCCACCTCCTCCGGAGGCATGGCAAGCTGTGATGGCCGCAACCAATGCAAACACACAGTTGATCAAGCAAATTCTTCAAGAGCGCAATCAAGCAAACCAAGGCAACCAAGGCAACAATCAGAATCACTTTGCTACACTCAACCAGTTCCTTGCTAACGGGCCAAAGAATTTCAGAAATTGTGTTGAGACAACTGATGCTGACGATTGGCTTGTGGATCTGTGCAAGCATTTCGAGTGCAATAACATCAGGCCTGAGGACTTCGTCAAGTTCGCTTCCTTCCAACTCAAAGATCAAGCTGCAGAATGGTTCCAGCAGTACAAGGATTCCAGAGGTGGCCGTGTGATTACCTGGGATGAATTCCGTCAAGACTTCAAAGCTCATCATATCCCTCAGAGCGTGGTTGAAAGCAAGCGTGAGGAATTCCGCAACCTGAAGCAAGGTTCTTTGTCTGTCTATGACTACAACAAGTTGTTTCAGAAGCTCGCCCACTTTGCTAAGCAGGACGTCCCTGATGAGAAGAGCATGATATACCAGTTCAGGGGTGGTCTCAGGGAAGAAATTCAGCTAGCTCTTGTTCTCTTTGATCCCTTGAGGTACGATGAGTTCTACAACATGGCATTGAAGCAAGAGGCTGCTCAACTGAGGTGTGATGCTTCCAAGAAGCGAGTCAGAGATGCTACTCCTTCCTCTACTCAAGTGGCCAAGCAGCAGAAGTATTGGCTTCCTCCTCCTCCGTTTCGTCAGCCGTATCAGAAGAGAAAAGGTGGCAGTGGATCTTCCCACCCACCCAACCCTGGCTTTCAGAACAAGACTTCGTCTCAAGCTCCAAGATCAAGTGCTCCGTATCACCGTCCGCTTTCAGAGGTCACGTGCAACAAGTGCCAACAGAAGGGTCACTATGCCAACAAATGCTTCAATCAGAGGCGTCTCCCTCCTCCTCCTATGAGATCGGCAAGTACAGCTGTGGTCAAGCATAACCCCAAGCACGCCAAGGTCAACTTGATGAACGCAGCTCAGGCAGAGGACTCGTCAGATGTCATCATGGGTAACCTTCCTGTTAACGATGTTCCTGCAAAAGTTCTTTTTGACACTGGTGCATCGCATTGTTTCATTTCCAAACCTTTTTCATCGAAGTATGAGTGCGATTATCAGTATCTGCAAAATTCTTTGCAAATTGTGTCACCGGGCAAACAGATGACAGCTAATTTCTGCGTCCCGGATATTACTATCACGTTGGGCGACTACAAATTTCTAGCTTCTCCTATTGTTCTGGGCGACTCGGATATTGATCTTATTCTCGGAATGGATTGGCTTTCTAAGCACAAGGCGCATCTTGATTGTGCAGCCAGGCAGATTCAATTGACTCATTCGTCTGAGGATGTAATTGTCTTTGTCGCTCGTGACGATACCATCCGTCTGTTTTCTCTCAATGAGAAGGGTGAACTGGATGCTATCTCGCAAATTCCAGTCATTTGTGACTATCAAGACGTCTTTCCAGAAGAGCTTCCAGGAATGCCTCCGCACCGGCCAGTTGAATTCGTCATCGATCTTGAGCCTGGCACGGAACCGGTTTGCAAGCGTCCTTACAAGCTCGGACCTGAAGAGTTGAAGGAGCTGAAGAAGCAACTCGATATTCAAGAGAGAATGGGTCTCATCCGGCCTAGTTCTTCTCCATGGAGTTGTGGTGTTCTTTTTGTGAAGAAGAAGGATGGAACGGACCGACTTTGTGTTGATTACCGTCCATTGAACAAGAAGACTATCAAGAACAAATACCCACTTCCCAACATCAACGAGCTGTTCGAACAACTCAAAGGTGCCCAAGTATTCTCCAAGCTTGATCTCCGTATGGGTTATCATCAGATTCGAATCCGTGAGCAAGATATTCCCAAGATGGCTTTCAGGACAAGCTTTGGTTCATATGAATACACTGTCATGTCTTTTGGCCTCGTCAATGCTCCACTGACTTTCTCTCGCATGATGAACTTCATCTTCAACGCCTACACCAATGACTTCGTTTTGGTCTATCTCGACGACATTCTGGTTTTCTCGAAGAACAAGGAAGATCATGCCAAGCACTTGCGTTTGGTACTCGATAAGCTCAGGGAACACTAGTTCTACGCCAAGTTCTCCAAGTGCGAATTTTGGTTCGATGAGGTTCTTTATCTTGGTCATATCATCTCTGCCAAGGGCATTGCGGTGAATCCTGAGAAGGTGTCTGCAATTGTGAATTGGGAACCACCTCAGAACGTGAAGCAACTTCGTAGCTTCCTCGGCCTCGCAAGCTACTGTCGAAGATTCGTTGAAAACTTTTCTAAGATCACGAAGCCTCTCTCAAATCTTCTCCAAACGCACGTCAAGTACGTTTGGTGTCTGGAGTGTGACATTCCTTTCAACACTTTGAAAGAGAAATTGGTCACTGCTCCAGTTCTGACTCCTCCTGATGAATCCAAGCCGTACGAGGTCTTTTGCGATGCCTCTCTCCAAGGTCTTGGCGCAGTGTTGATGCAAGAAAAGAAAGTTGTGGATTATACCTCCCGCCAGTTGAAGCCCAACGAGAAGAACTACACCACTCATGATCTCGAGTTGGCGGCAGTTGTGCATGCTCTTTTGACTTGGAGACATCTCTTATTGGGAAGAAAAGTGGACATTTTCACTGATCACAAGAGTCTCAAGTACATCTTCACTCAGACTAATCTCAACCTCAGGCAAACTCGATGGGTCGAAATGATTCAAGAGTATAATCCGAGTATCGAGTATACTCCAGGCAAGGCCAATGTGATTGCTGACGCATTGAGTAGGAAGGCCTATTGCAACAGTCTGATTCTCAAGCCTTATCAACCCGAGCTTTGTGAAGCTTTCCGCAAACTTAATCTGCAAGTTGTTCCTCAAGGTTTCCTCACCAACCTTCAAGTCTCTCCTACCTTGGAAGACCAGATTCGCCAAGCTCATCTTCTTGATGCTATGGTGAAAAAGGTGAAGATTGGGATTGCCAAGAGCCAACCCAAGTACAAGTGCTACCGCCTTGATGACAAGGATACTCTCTTCTTCGAGGATCGTATTGTTGTGCCCAAAGGTGACCTTCGTAAAGTGATCATGAACGAGGCTCACAATTCTCTCCTCTCCATACACCCTGGGAGCATGAAGATGTATCAGGACCTCAAGCAGGCTTATTGGTGGACTCGAATGAAGCGCGAGATTTCTCAGTTCGTGAATGAATGTGATGTATGCAGAAGAGTGAAGGCAGAACACCAAAGGCCAGCGGGTCTCCTCCAACCTCTTGCCATTCCAGAATGGAAGTTCGACCATATTGAGATGGACTTCGTGACTGGGTTTCCAAAGTCCAAGCGTGGCAATGATGCTATATTCGTTGTCATCGACAAACTCACTAAAGTGGCTCATTTTCTGCCTATCAAAGAGTCTATCACTGCAGCTCAATTGGCGGAACTCTATACCTCTCGTATTGTCTCTCTGCACGGTATTCCACAAGTGATCTCTTCAGACCGTGGCAGCATCTTTACCTCCAAGTTTTGGGAATCTTTCCAGAAGGCCATGGGCACCAACATCCGCTTCAGCATAGCTTTCCATCCGCAAACTAGCGGTCAAGTCGAGCATGTCAATCAGATTCTTGAAGATATGCTCAGGGCTTGTGTGATCTCCTTCTGCATGAAGTGGGAGGATTGTCTTCCTTATGCTGAATTCTCCTACAACAACAGTTTTCAAGCAAGTTCGGGCAAGGCCCCATTTGAAATTCTGTATGGCAGGAAGTGTCGTACCCCTCTCAACTGTTCTGAAACCGGTGAATGTCAACTTCTGGGAAATGACTTAATCACAGAGGCAGAGGAAATGTGCAAAGTCATTCGAGATAACCTCAAAGCAGCCCAATCCCGCCAAAAGAGCTACTATGATGGTAAGCACCGTGATTTGGCCTTCGAGATCGGAGATCATGTTTACCTCCGTGTCTCTCCTACGAAAGGTACTCGTCGCTTCGGTATCAAAGGGAAGCTTTCCCCTAGATACGTGGGACCTTTCAAGATCGTCAGCAAGAGAGGCGATCTCGCCTATCAACTTGAGCTTCCTTCAAACTTTGCAAATGTTCATGACGTGTTCCATGTCTCTCAGCTCAGAAAGTGCTTCAAGACTCCAGACCGCACCGTCAACTTCGAGGACATTGAGCTCCAAGAAGATCTCTCTTATCGTGAGCACCCCGTTGCTATTCTTGAAGAGACTGAACGCAAGACTCGCAACAAGTCAATCAAATTCCTCAAAGTCAAGTGGTCACACCATTCCGACCGTGAAGCTACCTGGGAACGCGAGGATCACCTCCGTTCTGAATACCCGGCGTTCTTTCAGTCCTAGATCTCGGGACGAGATCCTTTCGTAGTGGTGGAGTGTTGTAACACCCCGGATATGATTTACCCAATATGTTCTCCAACTCTTGCCATTTCCGGCGTTAAGTTATTTTATTTTCTCGGGTTCGGGTTTTTGTCTCCGTGTGTTGTTGTCATTGTCATGCATCTCATATCATGTCATCATGTGCATTGCATTTGCATACGTGTTCATCTCATGCATTCGAGCATTTTCCCCGTTGTCCGTTTTGCATTCCGACGCTCCATTCTCCTCCGATGGTCATTTCTACCTTTCTTTCATGTGTGGGGATTAAACATTTCCAGATTGGACCGAGACTTGCCAAGCGGCCTTGGTTTACTACCGGTAGACCGCCTGTCAAGTTTCATACCATTTGGACTTCGTTTGATACTCCAACGGTTAACCGAGGGACCGAAAAGGCCTCGTGTGTGTTGCAGCCCAACACCCCTCCATTTTGGCCCAAAACCCACCAAAACCTTCTCCATCACTTAGAGCGTTCGATCACGATCGCGTGGCCGAAAACCGCACCTCATTTGGACTCTCCTAGCTCCCTCTATGCCTATTTAAAGAACTCCTCCGAAACTCTCTTTCTCCTTCCCCCGAAACCCTAGATCCACCACCTCGCGCCGCGCCGGACACGTCCGGTCCCGCCGGACACGTCCGCCCGATCCGCCGCCGCCAATCCCGCGCTGCCACGTGGCAGGAACCGCCCCACATCGCCGCTTCCGCCGTCGGCCCGCCGCGGCCCGCAGCGGGCCCCTGAGGCCCGGCTCCTCCCGTCGCCTTCCTTCGCCTCGCCGACAAGCAGCGCCCGCCACCGTCGCCATTTCTGGCCGCCGCCGGAGCTCCTCAGCCGCGTCGCACGCCGGCCGGAGCCCCACTGCCGGCGCCCCTCACCGCCGCCTCGCCTTAGCGCCGCCCCGTCCCCGGATCCGGCGAGATCCGGCCGGCCCCCGCTTCCCCGAGCCGCCGGCGAGCTCTCTCCGGTGGGATCCGCCGCCGTGCCGACCCTGTGCTACAGTAACCAACGAAGAACCCTAGATCCGGATTCAAACGTCGGTTGACTTTTCCATTCTCCCCTTAATTTTTTGCTATGTTCATCGCATCGTAACTCCGCATCCGTAGCTCCGTTTTGGGCATATAGCATATCAAAATGTTCGTCTCAGAGAGCACATCATTTCATGTCATTGCATCATTTTCATTTGAGTTCATCTTGATGCCCGAAATGCTGTTAGAAGAAGGCTATTTGAGATAATTGTCAGATCTGCTGCTCCAATTAGATATTTGTCATTTTTGCCATGATTATTGTGTGCATGATATGCCCCTGAGATCTTCATGAGTTTTGTTATATGTTTTGCCATCTATCCAAAGGTGCAATCCATGTATTTTTGTGATGTGTGTGGTGACTAGCAAAAGCTTGCAAAGTGGAGCATTCGTTAATGCTGATTTCAGGGACTTAGCATTTCCACTAAGTCCTTGATCTGTTTATCTCATTATGTCATATGTTCATGTTGTTTCCTAGTGATCCGTGCCTCTTTTGAGGATGATCAGTAAGGATGTTTTGTTAATCTTGTAGTGCTCTATCCATCCATATCTTTGTTTGCAATTATGGAGCACCCTAGCTTGAGTTAATCGAGCTCTACTTTTGTCATTTCGTGAATCTGGGCAGATTGTCTACTTGTTAGCGATTTTGCCGAGGATGTTGTAGTTGATCCGTGCATTCTATGTTATTGTTCTTGCCATGTGTAGCTTGTATTTTGTGTATTCTTGATGGGTGTATGCTTAGATTGTCATGACTTGCTCTGTAGTGAGTGCATCGAGCTCGTAAACATGCCTACTTGATATCTGCTTCAGCTTGCTCCAGTTTTCACCAAGTTTGTGATCTGATTATGTTTTTTTCGTGTTCACATGCTTGCAAATGTATTTTCTGATCCCTTTTGGCTCAAGGTCACTAAGGGACTTTTGTTAAGCTCTTTGAGTAGCTCCATGCCATGCTTTACTTTGCCATGTTCAGGACTTGTAGCATATAGTTTTTATGCTCCGAAGAGTGCTATATGATCTGAAATTCCAGACAAGTGTTAATTTCACTAAGTCTGAAATTTGTTTGCCAAATGCATTTTTGCCATGCTTGTTTGAACCTGTTAATGGATGAATTGGCCGTAGCTCAGTGCTAGTATTTTGTTAAGCATCATGAGTGGATCCCTGCCATGTATTTTGATGCCATGTTTGGGTGCTGTAGCATGTTCATCTTGTTGCATTTAGATGGCTACTTGCTGTAGATCGCAGAACGTGGTCATATTTGAATCGCTTGCCATTTCCAAACCGTAACTCTGATTCCGTCATTCTTTATATCGTTTTCAAGCGATTTCATCTCATCTTTTCAGTGGCACACTTGGATTTCCATGCTGAGGCCATATTCATGCTTTCCTTATCAAATCTCGCATATGCATCACATATCGCATCCCGCATAGCATACCATCCTTGCATCATGTTGTTTGAGTTTGCACGTGGTTGATTGTGTCCTTGTTGCTTGTTTGTCTTGTTTGGGTAGAGCCGGGAGACGAGTTCACTAATGAGGAGCCCATTGAGTTTGCTTTCGAGGATCCAGTCAACTCTAACAACTTTGCAGGCAAGATGATCATACCCTCGAAATCACTACTATCTTTGCTTTGCTAGATGCTCGCTCTTTTGCTATGCCTATGCTACGATGCCTACCACTTGCTTTTCATGCCTCCCAAATTGCCATGTCAAACATCTAACCCACCATGTCCTAGCAAACCATTGATTGGCTATGTTACCGCTTTGCTCAGCCCCTCTTATAGTGTTGCTAGTTCTAGGTGAAGATTGGAGACCGTTCCTTGTTGGAACATTATTTACTTGTTGGGATATCATTATATTGCCTTGTTATCTTAATGCATCAATATACTTGGTAAAGGGTGGAAGGCTCGGCCTCTCGCCTAGTGTTTTGTTCCACTCTTGCCGCCCTAGTTTCCGTCATATCGGTGTTATGTTCCCAGATTTTGCGTTCCTTACGCGGTTGGGTTATAATGGGAACCCCTTGATAGTTTGCCTTGATTAAAGCTTTTCCAGCAATGCCCAACCTTGGTTTTACCATTTGCCACCTAGCCTCTTTTTCCCTTGGGTTTCCGGAGCCCGAGCGTCATCTTATTTTAAGCCCCCCTGGGCTAGTGCTCCTCTGAGTGTTGGTCCAAACTAGAGTCCTGTGCAGCGCCCCCTCGGGGAAACTCGAGGTTTGGTTTTAGTTGTATGGAGAGCTCATCTGAGTGTGCCCTGAGAACGAGATATGTGCAGCTCCTATCGGGATTTGTCGGCACATTCGGGCGGTGTTGCTGGATTTATTTTAACTTGTCGAAGTGTCTTGTAGAACCGGGATACCGAGTCTGATCGGAATGTCTCGGGAGGAGGTCTATTCCTTCGTTAACCGTGAGAGCTTGTCATGGGCTAAGTTGGGACTCCCCTGCAGGGATTTGAACTTTCGAAAGCCATGCCCGCGGTTATGGGCAGATGGGAATTTGTTAATGTCCGGTTGTAGATAACTTGAACCTTAACTTAATTTAAATGAATCAACAGTGTGAGTTGCCGTGATGGTCACTTCTCGGCGGATTATCTATATTATCTATATTACATGGGATGTTGTGAAGAGTGCCTAACTTGCGACATTGCTTTCAATGCGGTTATGCCTCTAAGTCGTGCCTCGACACGTGGGAGCTATAGCCGCATCGAGGGCGTTACACCGGCTGTCCGGATACCCCCTAATCCAGGACTCTCTTAGTAGCCCCTGAACCAGGCTTCAATGACGATGAGTCTGGCGCGCAGATTGTCTTCGGCATTGCAAGGCGGGTTCCTCCTCCGAATACTTCATAGAATATTTTGAACACGAGGATCGTGTCCGGCTCTGCAAAACAAGTTCCACATACCACCGTAGAGAGAATAATTTTTCCATAAATCTAATCTGCTGATGTACCCCGTAGTGTGACATCACACCACAGCCAGGCCTTTATTTGAATCATTTTTCATAACCAATCTCAGCGTGTTTCGCGAGGCGGTTTCCTTGGCACGTCTTGTCGAAGCAGAGATCGTGTACCCTTTATTACGGGATTTTCATCAATACGCACGTGGGTAACCCAACCGTGCCTATTGGTAGGACTCCTAGATCTTAGGCAAGTCCCAAACGGCCACGAGGAGGATGCTTGATATTCACCCTCTTTATAAAGGGGACAAGGCCTTTTCCTCTAGATCTTAATCGAATCCGCCTCCCGCCTCGAGTTCCAACACCCAAAGCTCAGGTTTAGGCACTTCGGACCTTCAACTATGTCCGGATCCAACCTTCAAGGTCGGTGGATGCCTTCCTCCATCACAGAGGAGGACATCAAGAAGTTGAGAGAGGCCAGATATCTGACCGCCGAAATTTCGCATCGGCTGCCTGCCCGAGGGCAAGTCGTCCCTACTCCCGAACCCAACGACAGCGTCGTGTTCATCTCCCACTTCCTCCGAGGACTAGGCCTCGCTCTGGATCCCTTTGTTAGGGGTCTTATGTTCTATTACGGGCTAGATTTTCACGATCTGGCCCCGGATTCCCTTCTTCACATCTGGACATTTATTGTCGTATGTGAGGGCTTCCTCCGCATTACCCCTCACTTCGGCCTGTGGCTCAAGACCTTCGATGTGAAGCCGAAGATGATCGAGGGGCGGCACGCAGCGTGCGGAGGCGCTTCAATAAGCAAAATTGCTGACGCTCCATGGCCTGAGGGTTACTACCCAGAGGTGTCCGGATTGTGGCAGCGGGAGTGGTTCTACATCACAGCTCCCCGAAGTGCCAAGTGGGTAGCTGCCCCCACCTTTCGCTCAGGCCCCCCACCACAACTGATGTCATGGATCAACAGGGGGCTGAGCTGGGGTCCAGCCAGGGACATGCCAATACTGCAAAGCCGTATCCGAGATCTCTTTGAGAGAGATTTCAGTCTAGTTATGGTAGTGAAAGTCATGCTAGTTCGTCAAGTCCAGCCTTGCAAACGTCGGCCCCTTCGCATGTGGGAATTCAACCCGGAACACTACTAGGGAAAACCTTATACACAGAATCTTAGCAGCAACGCGGTCTAAAAACAGATGCTACTGCTAATTAGCAGCAACGAGCTTTAGAAAAGAGCGCTGCTAATGACTGAGTAGCAGTAGCGCTCTAGGTGAAAAGAGCGCTACTACTATAATTGCCACGGTGTTGCCTCCAGGCTAGATATAGTAGTAGCGCCCTTCCCGTGGCCGCGCTACTGCTAAAGAACTTAGTAGCAGCGGTTTTGCTCAAAACTCGATGCTGGTAAGTATGACCGCAACTAATTAAGTTTAGTCCCATACTGCTAAGCGAACAAGGTGTTTACCACCTTAAATATGTTGCTTCTCAACCTATCTCGAGCACTTGGTCTTCATTGAACTATATGTGTATGATTTTTGGTTGCAATATGAATCCTCGCCTGTACCTATACAGGTACAGTGAGGATTCATGTTGACTATTTAGATTATACACAAAAAGATCAATGATGACCAATGTATATTTTTGATGTTTTTACTAAACAAAAGAAATAACTGCTTCCATTAGCAGTAGCGGTTTTTCCCAAAACGCGTTGTAGATAAGTTAGCTATAGTGCGTTTTCTGTACGTGCGCTACTGCTAGTTCGAGTTAACCACCCCCCGCATCAAAATTTCGCTAAGTCCTCCTTTCCCCCCCACCGGCCTGTTCCCCTACTCCCTGTCGCCGCCGCCTGAGCCCGAGCGCGCCTGAGCCCTCACCGCCGCCGCCGCCGCCCGCCCTCTACCTCACCGCCGCCGCTCTCGACCACACTGTCACCGCCCTCGACCTCACCGCCGCCGCCCTCGACCGAGCCCGCCGAGCCCGCCGCCCAGGACCGCTGCCCTCCCGATCCCGAGCCCGCCCTCGCCGCCCCTCCGTCGTCGAGCACCTCCCCGCCACCGTCTCTCCCTCTGTAAGCCCCCCACCCCTCCCCAACCCCCTCTCTCTTTGCTTAGTTAGTAGATGATTTTAGTAGTAGTAGATGTTAATTTAGGGTTCATAGATAATGATTTTTAGAAGTAGTGGATATTAATTACTAGTAGTGATGGTAAACTAGTTGTATAATTAGCAGTAGTACATGTTAATTAGTAGTAGATGTAGTAGTTAGATGTTAATTAGTAGTAGTAGATGTGCTAGTTTCTTTCTATTTATAGTAAGTTTATATTTATTAAGAACTAGTTGAATTAATAGAACTAGTTTAGTTTTAGTTGAACTAGTTAAGTTTTAGTTGAACCAGTATAGTAAGTAAATTAATAACTAGTTGAACTACTTCATTTTTAGAAAGAACTAGTTTTTTTCTTTTTATACTAAGTTTATATTTAGTAAGAACTAGTTGAATTAAGAGAACTAGTTGAATTAATAGAACTAGTTGAACATGCCATATTTGGTGTTATTTTTTAGTTTAAGCAATTATTTCATGTTTTGGTTACACCTCCGAGTGGCCTATGTTTTGCCGGAGTGTTGATTAATTTCCGTTCCGGCAAATTTTAGGCGCTCGATATGTCCTTTTTTAGCAAAGGTCATGCCGGATTTTTCCGTGAATTCTGGCATGACTTGTGCTAGAATATGTGGGAAATATCGAGTGGCCTGGATTTTCTTTGAAAAATAATGATCTAATTTAGGTTTTTTAGTACATATATTTAATTGTACAAGTTTAATCTTTGAATTATGAACGTAGGAAATGTCGTACTCGGACGACGACAGTCTCCCGGGGGAGTGCAGCTGGTGCCACGACGATCGAGGTATGTGCGACAGGTTCGTTGAGCTGGACAAAGATCGTCGCTTCAGCATTAAGCTCGAGGAGACCTTCGATGTTGAAACGGTACGCAACAACGACAAGTGTTTTTTTTCGTAATTAAGCATGACTTCAACTATTTCAACGTCTAATTTTTCATCCTTTACAATTCGACTAGCTTATCCCATGCCATGCAAGACACTATGTCTTGGAGAGGATGGGTTTTGAAGACCATGAAAATTTTCAAACAAAGAAAATACACCTAAGGACCCATCATGATATCGATTTTGAAGTAAATCTGTATAATTCTCAGAGCGTAACCCATTTTGGTTGTCAAAATTGGGAAGCACTTTGCAAAATGTATGGTTTTTATGAGGGTATGATTGTCACCATGGATCTTGGTCATCCTGACATCGAGCAACACAATATGGACATTTGGGTCCTTGTTGATACGCTTCCGATTCTACCGCAATGTGAGTTTCTCAAACATAGTTATTAACTAATATATATTGTTTATTTCAAAATAGTTGACAGCTTATTTCCATTGACAGCTTATTTTGAATCTTCAAAGAATGTGCAGAAGATGGTAGACAAAACCCACTACACTGATGGCTCCGAATTAACTTATAAGGAGAAAAATCATCTGATTGCTTATTGTACTTTTTTTGAGAATTACAATACCTATTATCGAACTCCTCCAAATTATGGTGAATACATGCCACTAGTGCACGTGTTGAACCACGATAACTTCTATGGAGATACCCTGGTAAGATATTTTACTATTACGACATCCGTGCATCTTTTGCATACTTCTAAAACTAGTACATCATTGCTAACTACGAAGTTATTACTATGTTTTTCAACAGAAAATCCCGATGGATTGTGTGCCTCATCTGATGTATTACAATGGTCGCCTTGAAGTTCTGAACCTACAGCCAGGTCATCCTACGGATCTCACCTGTGCATATCGAATTTCTGAAACCGGTGAACACATGCTAATCAAAGAGTGGAAAAAATGGTTGGACATTCGTAAGGAGGTTCTTGGAAGCAACATTAAGCGAAAGGCAAGAATTGGAGACAGGATAATCTGCATTCTCCATAATGGAGAGCGAGGGGCTATCTTGTTTTTTGCTATTTTACCTTAGAGAATATAGTAGGTCCTAAGAGAATGTAGTAGGTCCTATGAGGTACAATATGTTTATTATGTGATACAATGTGTTAGAGTTGAAGATGTCAGGAGTACTTGTGATTACGACTAGTGACCAATGATATGATGATGATGATGATAAGTTGTTAATGATATGATGATGATGATATTTATTATATCATTGGGTGAAAGAACCGCGGATTAGTTTCAAGTGGATGTCCGTCCACTTGAAACTAGTCCACACGGTTCTTTCACCCCGTGATGTAATAACTCATGATGATGTAAAAACAATTTGTAAATTCCTGTTGTATAAAAATTTGTGTAAAGGTGTACGAATACAACATGAAATAAAAAAGAAATAAAATACGAAATAATGGTAGCAGCGCGGGCAGAGAGAAGCGCTACTACTAATTACCAGCAGCGCTCCTCCTGGAACTCGCTGCTACTAAGTCGATTTAGCCGTAGCGTGGGTGGAGGCACGCTACTGATATTCGTTAGCTGTAGCGCCTTATCAGTAGCGCACCACCCCGCGCTACTGATAGGTCTAAAACCCGCGCTGCTACTAGCCTTTTCCCTAGTAGTGGAAGGACCATGAGCTATTCAACATTTCCTCGGCATGACGCACGAAGAGATGTACAAATTGTTCTTCGGACCACAAATAATGTGTCCGGACATCACTGAGGATGCAGGTCTGAGCTGCAATCGCCCGGATACCCAAGTAAGTAGCCCCGCATCCGAACACACTGTCTGTTTATTTATCGCAACATTGCCCTAAAAAGCCGCTCTTTGACCCAGGATTGGATAGCGAAGGCAAAGTTGATCAGGTGTTCGGCCCCCCTCCCTAAGACCTCACCAAATCCCGTGCTAACCAGGATGCTGGAGATCACACCTTATCAAGCGCCCTCAGGAGAAGATAAAGGGGGGAACAAGGAGGCTAGCGCCTCCGCGAAGGAGGTTAGCCGGGGGGAGGAACTGAAACTTCCTCTCCCCAGGGACGGAAGAGAACCGCCTCTGAGGACCCGGAGACAATGGTCTCCAAACGGGGGAAGAAATCTCCGCCGGAGGGTCCTGCCCTGAGGGATACCCTGGCCGCACTATGCCCTCAAGGGGATCAGCCCTCCACCGAGCTGTAAGTAAAAGGGTAAATGAAAATATCTCGCTTTACCTCTGAGGAAAATAACCAAGGTATTTATCTTGCAGTTCGTATCTTAGCCCTTCTCAGCAGAGCTCGTCTTCAGGGGATCTTCTTCCAGAGATGATGGAGAGAGAAATGCCTCCCCCTGCCACACCGCCTCATGAGGTGGGCGACCCCGAGGTGTCATCACGGAGGGTTTCTGCTGATCCGGCAAGGCCAGAAGGTAATCCTATGGCCACCCGAAGTCCTCAGTATCCGGCTATCGAAGAGAGAAATCGAAAGAGTTTGGCACCGTCTGGTGTGCAGTCGAACGTACTGAGGGATCTGCTGGAGCAAGCAGCTATCTCAGAAGAGCACCGCGCATTGATGGGTACGGTGATTGAAAGGATTTCGTCCGCCGAATGCGGGTTGCATGAAGCCTTTATGAGTCTACTGACGGGTTTTGAGGTACGTGAAATGATGTACATTTTTGACAGTACCGCACATTTTTAGATGTGCCCTGTGTAGATAGTAGCCCCTGAGACTCTGGTTGTCGTCGAAAACGGCGGCAAACAGAGGATCATAGTCCCAAGTAATAATCAGACCGCCTTTATGCGCAGGTGGTTGAAGCTCCGGTGGCTAGCTGGACTGATGGGTTTGCCGAACTAAGGCGGCAGCTAGATGCGGCAGATGCTGACATCGTGCTTGTCAACAAGCGGCTTGACGAGGCACAGGGTCAGTGATTTTTCAAGTGATTGTCACATAATAAGAGCAGCATGATGCCAGTATCTTTAATATGTTGTGACTGCAGATGGAGCTGCCACCGTGGAGACCCTTCGGGCGGAGCTTGCCCGAGCCAAGGAGCAAGAAAGGAGTAGCAATGCGGCCGCTTTAAAGGCGGCCGAAGAGTTAAGGGCTGAACAGGCCGTGCATTGCGAGAGCAAAGAAAAAATAGCCAAGATGGTTGTAGAGTTAAAAGATGCTGCTGACCGTTACCAGCTTCTTGAAGAAGAAAACGGGGCGAAGGCGACGGACCTGGAAAAGGCCAGGGTGGCTGCCAAGGAAGCCCGCTCCAAAATTAGAGCGACGAAGGAGGAGCTGCATCAAGCTGCGGATATTGTATCTGGGAAGCCCTTCTTGTTGCGAACTAAGTTCGTGGATCCGAAGTATGCACCTCTGGACCGGCTATGGAGTTCTACGGACGCCTACGTGGATTTGGCTGCAAGTGCTGCTGATGCGGCCGAGTTCTTCAAGGATCGGAAAGATCACAAAGTGGAAAAACTGTTTTGGTCACAGTTTCATGCTCCAGCCCGTCCGCTGCTGTTGAATGAGCAAATGGCCGAGTGGGCCGAGCTCCATAGGTTATCCGGACTTGCCATGAGGTATGTTGTGGATCATCTGTGGCCGAGAGGGCCAAGGCCGAATAGCTACTTTAGCTTAGTGCAACAATTCCTTGGTGCTATGCCACACATCGATGCTGTAAAGAGGTCGGTGTGCATAGAAGGCTCGCGGATGGCCCTTGCCCGTGTCAAAACATACTGGGCGGAGATGGATGCCACCACTATTGCGGCACAGGGTTCGGCCATAGGCCGAGTGGCTGCCGAGCACTACTTTGAAGAAGTTCTTGAAGGCGCTCGTTCGATAGAGGCTCAGTGCTCGAAGAATATTATGTTTGAGTGACATGTATTCGCATTGTAAAAACAATGTTTTATTGAGTTTATCAAGGATGTATTTATACTTTTGCCCGAAAGTACTATGATGCCTCCTGTGCGGCCGTTTATGTATATATGTATATAACCTGAAAGATGGCAGTCGTCGGCTTCAGCCCCCACGCATATAATGCGGGGGTGTTCGCAGAAGACGCATGTTCACACTTGATCCAACGTCTTGGTCCATTAAGGAGGTGATAGCGCAGCGAACTAGGCAATTGGACTATAATGCTTTAGCACTTTCACTTAGCCAGAGGAGTTTGACAGTGGGGCTACTATATAGCCCCTGGTGGCTCCGCGCTCATCTGAATTCGGGGAGCATACATGCCTGGCCGGGAAATGGCCCTTCGTTAAGGCGGAGGAATCCCGAAGATTCCGCTAGGTCATCGAGTGGTTGACCAGTCTCACGCTATATCATGACAGTCAGTTTCGGCTTTGTCTACTGAGGTGCTCGTCCGGATGAACCAGGGCACAATCGCAGTAGTTCTCCTGGTGTCGCCTTAGCCGATAGAGCGGAACGTAAGGCAGCAAAACACAGGAGCCGGGCAAACCCAACATTTGACCAAAGACATGATTCGGAGCTGATGCATATAAGGCCAAACTCGTGACGCCGAACACTCCCTAAGGTATTCGGTCTTTATGATGTAAACCGGGCTTAAACAGTGCCCTTTGTAATAAGCCCCTGGTGTCCAGGTACGTGCAATATTCTGACGTAGCCACATGCCAATACGTCAGCTCCTTCTCAATTGTACTGAAAATCCGGGCGATGTGTATCAACAAGAGACAGTAAAAAAGGTTTACGCAGGGTCTTAATCTAAAAAGAATCCTTGAAACAGGTCCCTGCTGCACGTCTGCGCTTGTTTATCCGTTGTGCCGTATCCTGGACGGGTCTAGCACGATGGTCATCTGTAAAAGAGAGGAACTTAGTTGAAAAGTTGTCGTGCGAAAAGGTAGGTTATACTAAATAAACCATGTACAGTTCAAGATGAGTAAAGTTGAGCCTAATTGTCACTTGTTTACACGCGTTGAGCCCCTTGTATTGTTATAGGGGTATAGCCATCAAACCTGTATTAATTATATATAGTTGCACCAGACTCGTCTAACCGTGTCCGTGGTCTTAACGACCTGTCAGATGCTCTAGTTGGTGAGGCCGTCTAGTGTGCGGCTGCCAAGGCGGCCGCACGGTCTTCCGCGCGCAAGTAGCGCTCAATATTTCCATTTACTGTAATGATGCCACGTGGACAGGGAATCTTGAGCATGAGAGAAGCGTAATGCGGTATTGCGTTAAAGCGAGCGAAAGCTTCGCGTCCGAGTAGTGCTTGATAGCCACTTTGGAACGGAGCGATGTGGAAGGTTAAATTTTCGCTACGGAAGTTATCGAGAAAGCCGAATATAACCTATAGTAGAAGAGAGCCCGTGCAATGGGCTTCTAGGCCTGGCGTTACTCCTTTAAAGGTAGTATTGCTATGGCTGATTTTCGTTGGGTCTATCCCCATTTTGCGGACTGTGTCCTGATATATCAGGTTTAAACTACTGCCGCCATCCATCAGGACTCGTGTGAAGTGGTATCCGTCAATTATCGGGTCTAACACCAAGGTAGCCCATCCTGCATGCCAGATACTTGCCAAGTAATCCCGATGGTCAAAGGTGATCGGTTGGGACGACCAGTGGCAGAACTCCGCGGTGATAGGCCCTGGGGCATGTGTCTCTAGGAGTGCCGCTTTGTTTCTCCCCTTTGTCATGTGTAACACGTTTACTGTTTTGACTTCTGGTGGGAATTTCTTTTGTTCCCCAGTGCTTTGCTTGCGAGGCTCGTCCTCGTCTTCGCTTGGTGTATCCTGCCCCTTGTGTTCAGCGTTGAGCTTGCCGGACTGCTTGAAGACCCAACATTTTCTATGGGTATGATTTGCAGGTTTATCGGGGGTGCTGTCGATCTGACATGTTTTGTCCAAAATCTTGTTTAGGCTAAACAGTTTGTCTCTGTTGCCTTTGGAGGGCAACTTTTGCTGACCTGGCCGAGAGCTTCTGAATCCGGCATTTACCGCCGTGCTCTTCGGGCTGTCTTATTTATTCCGGCACTTGTTTTTGCTGCATCGTGGCTTCCCATTTCCGTCCCTGACTTCAGATGTACTTGGGTCGCTCGTGCTACATCGGGCTAACTAGCTGTCCTCGCTCGCGCAAAAGCGGGTCATGAGGCTTGTTAATGCTGCCATTGTTCTCGGCTTTTCTTGGCCGAGGTGTCTGGTAAGGCATTCGTCCCGAACGCTGTGCTTGAAAGCTGCTAAGGCTTCGGCGTCCGGACAGTTGACTATTTGGTTCTTTTTAGTGACAAACATGTTCCAAAGCTTTCGGGCTGACTCTCCGGGCTGTTGAGTTATATGACTTAAATCGTCTGCATCCGGTGGTCGGACATAGGTCCCTTGAAAATTTGCCCGAAAAGCATCCTCAAGCTCTTCCCAGCTTCCAATGGAGTTTGCGGGGAGGCTTTTAAGCCAGTGCCGAGCTGGCCCTTTGAGCTTGAGGGGTAAGTACTTGATGGCATGGAGATCGTCTCCTCGAGCCATGTGGATATGGAGGATGTAGTCCTCAATCCAGACCCCAAGGTCTGTCGTTCCGCCGTACACCTCTATGTTTACGGTTTTGAATCCCTCTGGAAGTTCATGGTCCAGCACCTCATCGGTGAAACATAGGGGGTGCGCGGCACCCCTGTATTTGGGTGTACCATAGTGTTCGGGTTTTTGTTGTGTTGCATTGTGTGCTGGAGCACGCTTGCTTGGCCCGTAGATGGATCTGGTTGCGCCGTCCTTTTGATGCGAGCCCTCACGTGGATCGCGTACTGGCTTGTGTGCGGCATCGTTTGCCGCTCTATGTTGGCCACGAGGTCGTCTATCCGACCGGATGGCTGTTTTGTTTTTTGATTGCGGGGGATCTAAGGCCTCCTCATCGAATTTAGGTAGCAACTTTCGCTTCGGGTAGCTCTTTGTGAGGCGACTACCGCCGTATTTTGCTGCAGTGTTGAGTACTTCACTCCATCTGATTCTGAGTGTGTCTTGTGCAACCCTGAGCCTTTGCTTCTGCTTTTTCAGACTCCTTGCAGTGGCAACAAGCCTTTGATGGGTATTCTGTTTCTCCGGGTGCCCGTCCGTTGTGATGTCATCCGGACTATTATCTTTGCCGGAGTCGGGCTGTTCGGTTTGATTCTCCGTGTTGCCGTCATCAGACGGTGGTTCAATGTCATGTCTGTCGTCCACTGGCTCACCCTGCTCTATCGCTGGGTCTATATGATCATTGTTTCTGCCGAGGCAGGATTTGGAGTGACGCTTACGCCGCCGCTTTGACTGCTTCTCGAGGGAATGATCCTTCGTTGTGTCCTTCCGTTCCTCGTCGTCGTTTTCTTTGGGTGTGTCCACCATGTATACATCATATGATGGAGTGGGCGTCCAGTGCCCTGTGGGCAGTGGCTCCTATTCGTCTCCTGCATTGTCGTCCATACCGTCGATGTCTTCGGAGTCGAAGTCGAGCATGTCGGTCAAATTGTCGACAGTGCTACTAAGTGGGTGGTGGGTGGGCGGCGAATTTCTTCGTCATCCGCATCCCAATCATGCCAGACATAGTTCGGCCAGGACTCTCCTGACAAGGAGAGAGACCTTAATGAGTTCAGTATGTCGCCAAAGGGCGAGTGCCGAAAGATATCCGCAGAGGTGAACTCCATGATCGGCGCCCAGTCGGATTCGATAGGCACGGGCGCAGGCGGTTCGGAGTCCGTGGCCGGGGAAGAATCTAGCAGTTCAGCGTCACGGCTCCCGTGAAGGGTAAGGTCGATACTCGGCTTGATCGCCGCTGAGAATGCGGCCTCCGTGGCAGGGTCTATCCACCCGTCCATGGATGGCGCAATTGGCTCTGAATTGAGGGTCGGAGCGGTTGCCGGTGGGATCTCCTGAACACCATCCGATGGTAGAGCTAAATCATGCTCATCGTGACCGTGCGGCGCACTCGGCAGGGGCTCGAATCCGTTGAAGATCAAGTCTCCACGGATGTCGGACGTGTAGTTTAAGCTTCCAAACCTGACCTGGTGGCCAGGGGCGTAACTCTTGATCTGCTCCAGATGGCCAAGCGGGTTGGCCCGGAGTGCGAAGCCGCCGAATACAAAGATCTGTCCGGGGAGAAAAGTCTCACTGAGGGAGTCCTCGATTAGGGGGTGTTCGGATAGCCGAACTATATCCCTTGGCCGGACTATTGGGCTATGAAGATACAAGATTGAAGACTCTGTCCCGTGTCCGGAAGGGACTTTTCTTGGCGTGGAAGGCAAGCTTGGCGATGCGGATGTTCAGATCTCCTACCATTGTAACTGACTCTATGTAACCCTAACCCTATCCGGTGTCTATATAAACCAGAGGGTTTTAGTCTGTAGGACGACATACACATCAACAATCATACCATAGGCTAGCTTCTAGGGTTTAGCCTCTCTGATCTCGTGGTAGATCAACTCTTGTAATACCCATACCATCAATATTAATCAAGCAGGACGTAGGGTTTTACCTCCATCGAGAGGGCCCGAACCTGGGTAAAACTTCGTGTCCCCTGCCTCCTGTTACCATCCGGCCTAGACGCAATGTTCGGGACCCCCTACCCGAGATCCGCCGGTTTTGACACCGACATTGGTGCTTTCATTGAGAGTTCTCTGTGCCGTCGCCATCAGGCTTGATGGCTCCTACGATCATCAATAGCGAGGTAGTCCAAGGTGAGACCTTCCTCCCCAGACAGATCCTCGTCTTCGGCGGATTCGCTCTGCGGGCCAATTCACTTGGCCGTCTGGAGCAGATCGAAAGCTACGACCCTGGCCATCAGGTCAGATTCGGAAGTTTAAACTACGCGGTTGGCATCCGCGGAGACTAGGTCTTCGACGGATTCGAGCCACTGCCGAGCGCGCCGCACCGTCCCGACAAGAATGATCTAGCTCTGCCGCCGAACAGTGCCCTGGAGGCCGCACCCGCATCGGCTTCGACCCTTAATTCGGAGCCAACTGCGCTGATCGAGGGTGGGCGGTTGGACGCCACCTCGGGGGCTGCGATCCTAACGACGATCGAGCCGAACACCAGCCCCGCACTCCGCGAGACTCGTGACTCCGAGGAGCCGGACTCCTCTCCAGACTCCGAACCCCCCGCGCCCGTGCCAATCGAATCCGATTGGGCGCCGATCATGGAGTTTACTGCCGCGGACATCTTTCAGCACTCGCCTTTCACCGATATTCTGAAGACACTGGAGTCTCTCTCTATATCAGGAGAGCCCTGGCCGAACTACGGTCAGCAAGGTTGGGATTCGAATGATGGAGAAGTTCAAAGCCCACCCACCACCCACTTGGTAGCCACTGTCGATGATTTAACCGACATGCTTGACTCCGACGACATCGACGGTATGGACGCCGATCAAGGAGACGATAAAGAACCAGCGCCTATTGAGCCCTGGAGCGTCACCTCGTCATACGACGTATACATGGTAGACGCACCAAAAGATGACGACGAGGAGCGGAGGGACGCACCGAAGGATTGTTCCCTCAAAAAGCAGTCAAAGTGGCGACGCAAGCGCCGCCACAAAACCCGCCTCGACAGAAATAGCGATCACACAGACCCAGCGCTGGAGCAGGGCGAACCGCTGCCGAACAACGGCAATCCGAATAATCAAACTGAACAAACAAATCCTATCAGGGATAATGGTCCGGACGACATAACGCCGGACAGGCACCCGGAGCAGCAGAATGCCCGTAAAAGGCTCGTTGCCACCGCGAGGAGCCTTAAAAAGCAGAAGCGAAGGCTCAAGGCCGCGCAAGACACGCTCCAATTCAGATGGAGCAAGATACTCAACACCGTAGCAAGGTACGGTGACAATCGCCCCTCCAAGAGCTACCCAAACGGGAAATCACGGCGCAACAGCAATAACAAACGCAGGAATAAAGAAGACAGCACGAAGGGCACGGCAGAAAACGTTGGATTCAAAGTCCCTCGGTCAAACCAAAAGCTGCCCTCCAAAGGCACCAGGGATGAACTGTCCAGCCTCAAAAAAATCCTGGACCAAGTACGTCAGATCCATAGTACCCCTAGCAAACCTGCTAATCATACCCACAGAGAATGTTGTGTCTTCAAGCAGTCTCGCAAGCTTAATGCCATACACAAGGGGGAGGATACACCAAGTGAAGACGAGGACGACCCTCCCAAGCAAGAAAAGGGGAACAAAAGAAATTTCCACCCGAAGTCAAAACAGTAAACGTGTTACACGTGATCAAGAGAAAAAACAATGCGGCACTCCCTGAAAAATATACCCAAGTGCCTGTCACCACGAAGTCCCTCCACTGGTCGTCCCAACCGATCACCTTCGACCATCGCGATTACGCATAAAGAACCCGGCATGCAGGATGGGCTGCCCTGGTATTAGACCCAGTAATTGGCGAATACCACTTCACACGAGTCTTGATGGATGGCGGCAGTAGCCTAAACCTAATATATCAAGATACAATCCGCGGGATGGGGTTAAACCCAACACAAATTCGCCATAGCAATACTACCTTTAAAGGAGTAACGCCAGGCCCAGGGGCTCGTTGTACGGGCTCCCTCCTACTACAAGTTATATTCGGCTCCCCCGATAACTTCCGTCGCGAGCATTTAACTTTCCACGTCGCTCCATTTAAAAGTGGCTATCAAGCACTACTCGGACGCGAAGCTTTCGCTCGCTTTAATGCAATACCACACTACGCCTCCCTAACACTCAAGATGCCCGGTCCTTGTGGCATCATTTCAGTGCACGGAAGTATCAAGCGATCTCTGTGCGCCGAAGAGAGTGAGGCTGCCTTGGCAGCCGCACAATAAAGGCACCCGGACCAAGCAAAAGCATCCAATAGGTCGTCAAGACCTCAGTCACAACTAATCAAGTCCGGCGCCTCTACTCATATCGAATAAACGGTCACACCCCTATCTTTCAAAAGTACAAGCGGCTCAACGCACGCAGACGAGTGGCGATTTCTTCTTATCTTGAATTATACATGGTTTCTTTAGAAAACTATCCTTTTGCACGACAACCTTTTCACCTAAAATCCTCTCTTTTACAGATGATCATCGTGCTACACCCGTCCAGGATACGGCACAACGGAGACACAAGTGCAGACGTGCAGCACTGACCCGACCCAAGGATTCTTTTTAGATTAAGACCCTGTGTAAACCTTTTTTACTGTCTCTTGTTGATACATATCCACTGTTGAGTAGGATGCTGACGTCTTGGCATGTGTCCACGCCAGAACAATGCACGTACCTGGACACAAGGGGCTTCTTACAAAGGCCATTCTTCAGGCCCAGTTTATACCACAAAGAACGAATACCTTAGGGAGTGTTCGGCGTCGCGAGTTTGGCTCTATATGCATCAGCTCCGAATCATTGTCTTTGGTCAAATGTTGGGTTTGCCCGGCTCCTGTGTTTTGGTGCCTTACGTTCCGCTTTACCGGCTAAGGTAGCACCAGGAGAACTACTGCGATTGTGCCCTGGTTCATCCGGACGAGCACCTCAATAGAGAAAGCCGAAAACTGACTGTCATGATCTAGCGTGAGACTGGTAAACCACTCTACGACTCATGGGAATGTTAGAATTCCTTCGCCTTAATGAAGGGCCGCTTTCCGGCCAGGCATATACGCACCCCGGGATCGGGAGAGTGCGGAGCCACCAGGGGCTATCTAGTAGCCCCACTGTCAAACTCCTATGGCTAAGTGAAAGTGTTAAAGCATTATAGTCCGGTAGCCTCGCTCGCTCCGCTATCACCTCCTTAATAGGACCAAGACGTTGGGTTAAGTGTGAATGCGTGTTTCTGCGAACACCTCCGCATTATATGCATGGGGGTTGAAGCCGACGACTGCAATCTTTCAGGTTATACTCATGTATACATAAACGGCCGCCCGGGAGGCATCACATTACTTTCAGGCAAAAGTATAAAAGTAGCCTCATAAAAATTTATAAAAGCATTTCGCTTACAATGAGATTACATGTCACTCAAACATAATATTTTTTGAGCACTGGGTCTCTATCAAACGAGTACCCTCAAGTACTTCCTCAAAGTAGTGCTCAGCAGCCCTTCGACCTATGGCCCAATCCAGCGCTGCAACAGTGGTAGCATCCATCTCTGCCCAGTATGCTTTAGCACGGGCAAAGGCCATCCGTGCGCCTTCTATGCACGCCGACCTCTTCATCGCATTTATGCGCGGCACCACATCAAGGACCTGCTGCACCAAGCTGAAATAGCTGCTCGGTTTTGACCTTCCAGGCCATAGCTGATCCACAAAAGACCTCATGGAGAGTCCGGACAACCTATTCAGTTCGGCCCATTCGGCTAATTGGTCCGTCAACGAAAGCGGACGCTCGGAAGAAAGGAATTGCTTCCAAAATAGCTGGTCTACATCGCGGTCCGTATGACTAGAAGTACTTGGCCGCATCGGCAGCGCTCGCCGCCAAATCCATATACGCATCCTCCGAACTCCACAGCCGATCCAGAGGGGCATACCGTGGATCTCCGTACTTCCTCTGCAGCATAAAGGACTTCCCGGATACAATATCCCTGGCTTGCTGCAGCTCCTCCTTCTTCGCCCTCATAGCAGAGCAGAGGTCTTTTCCCGTTATAGCAGCCTTCTCAAGGTCCGATGCCTTCGCCTGGTTTTCCTTTTCAAGAGCCCGGCAACGGTCTACGGCGGCTTTTAATTCTACGGCCATATTGGCCATCTTCTTCTGGCTCTCGCCATGTGCGGCCTTCTCGGCTCGCAACTCTTCGGCCGCCTTCAAAACAGCCGCATTACCCAATCTCACTTGTTCCTTGGCTCGAGCAAGTTCCGCCCGCAAGGCTTCAACAGTGGCAGCTCCATCTGCAGTCATAACATGTTAAAAACACTAGCATCATACTCTTCCTATTTGGCGTTTACCAGACAAGGATACTTACCATGCGCCTCGTCAAGCCTTCTGTTAACAAGCTCGATGTCGGCATCTGCCGCATCCAACCGCCGTTCTAAACGGGCAAACTGGCTCGTCCGGCTGGCCACCGGAGCTTCCATCTCTTGCACATAAAGGCAGTATGGTTATTACCTGGGAATATGATCCTTCATTCGTCATCGTTTCCGACAACAACCAGAGTCTCAGGAGCTACTATATACACAGGGCACACCTAGCATGTGCAGGACTATTACACATTCCTTTTTCACGTACCTCAAAGCCTGTTAGTAGACTCATAAAAGCTTCATGCAATCCGCTTTCGGCGGACGATATCCTCTCCATCACCATATTCATCAGCACATGGTGATCGTCTGAGATGGCCGCTCGCCCCACCAACTCCCTCAGAACGTCCGATCGCACACTAGACAGCGTCGGACTCTTTTGTCTACTCTCTTCGGGAGCCGGACACGGGGAGCCTCGGGGATCAATAGGATCACCTTCTGGCCTCTTCGAACTCGGAGAGGCCCTCCGCGACGACACTTCAAGGTCGCCCGCTTCCGGAGCGGAGGAGTCCGGAGGAGGCGTCTCGCTCTCCATCATCTCTGGAAGAAGATCCCCCGAAGACGAGCTCATTTGAGAGGAGCTAAGGCCCGAACTGCACAAATATATGCGGTGGTTATTTTCTCAGAAGAAAGGGATGGCATATCTGTACTATTAAAGTTTTCGGGTCACTTACGACTCCTGGGAGAATTGATCCCCCCGCGGACTTTGTGCGGCAGCAGCGCCCCCCAAGGTAGGGCCCCCGGTGGAATATTTCTTCTCCCGTTTGGAAGCTTCGGCATCCGAATTCCCGGGCGCGGTCCTTTTCCTTTTCCGGTCGTCTTCCTTCACGGAGACGCTCGCTCCCTCGGTTAGAATAGGCAGCGTTGGGGGCCGCGTCCGCCCGCATTATCCTCCACAATGTCTTCCTTCAAGGGATCCGGGCAAGGTGCGGCCTGGAGCATCTTTTCCAATACCGGATTCTCCAAACCCTCAGGGAGGGGGGCCGAACACCGAATCAACTTCGCCTTTGTTAGCCAGCCCTGGTCGAAAAAGCAAACTCTCAGAAATAACTTCATAACGAAGGAGAGATAATATGTTCGGCCGGAAGATTCCTTACCTGTTCGGCAGCGCGGTTACTATTCAGGCCCACGTCCTCGGTGATTTCCAGACACTCTACTTGAGGTCCGAAGAATAACTTATATATATCCTCGTGCGCCAGGCCAAGAAAATTTTGGATGGCACGCGGACCCTTGGGATTGAACTCCCACAAGTGAAGGGGCCGACGTTTGCAAGGCTGGACTTGACGGACCAACATAACTTGTATTACCATGACCAAACTGAGATCTTCGTCGAAGAGATCTCGAATGCGGCTTTGTAATAAAGGCACATCCTTGGCTGGACCCCAGCTCAGTCCTCTGCTGATCCATGACATCAGTTGTGGCGGAGGGCCCGAGCGAAAAACGGGGGCGGCCGCCCACTTGGCGCTTCTAGGAGTCGTGATGTAGAACCACTCCTGTTGCCACAGTGCAGACACCTCTGGGATGGAACCTTTGGGCCACGGAGCTCCTGCCATATTGCGTATTGAGGCGCCTCCACACTCTGCATGTTGCCCCTTGATCATCTTCGGCTTTACTTCAAAGGTCTTGAGACATAAACCAAAGTGGGGGGTAACCCCGAGGAAGGCCTCGCATACGACAACAAAAGTCGTGATATGCAGAAAGGAGTCCGGAGCTAGATCATGGAAGTCTAGCCCGTAATAAAACATCAAGCCCCTGACAAAAGGATCCAGTGCAAAACCTATACCTGGAGGAAGTGGGGGACGAACACGACGCACTCGTTGGGTTTGGGAGAGGGGACGGCCTGCCCCCGGGGAGGCAGCCGATGCGATATTTCGGCGGTCAGATACCTGGCCTCTCTCAACTTTTTGATGTCCTCTTCCGAGACGGAGGAGGGCATCCATCAGCCTTGAAGGCTGGATCCGGACATGACTGAAGGTTTGGAGCACCTGACCTGAGCTTCGGGCTTTTGAGCTTGAGGTGGGGGAAGGATTCGATTGAGCACGGGAGGGAAAAGTAGAAGCTTTGCCCCTTTATAAAGAAGGTTGGATATCAAGCGTCCTCCCCGTGTCCGTTTGGACTTGCCTATGATCTAGGAGTCCTAGAAGCGGTTGGGTTACCCACGCGCGCGTTGATGAGAATCCCGTAATAAGAGGACACGATCTCTGCTTTAACAAGACGTGCCAAGGAAACCACCTAGCATAACATGCTGAGGTGGGTAATTGAACGACTCGGATAAAGGCTTGGCCGTGGCGTGTCGCACCACGGAATACGTCAGCAGATTAGATTTGTGGTAATATTATTATTCTCTCTATGGCGATATGTGGAAACTTATTTTACAGAGCCGGACACTATCTTTGTGTTCAAAATCTTCTATGAAGTACTTGGAGGAGGAACCCGCCTTGCAATACCGAAGACAATTTGTGCGTCGGACCCGTCGTCATTGAAGCCTGGTTCAGGGGCTACTGAGGGAGTCCTGGATTAGAGGGTGTTCGGATAGCCGAACTATATCCCTTGGCCGGACTGTTGGGCTATGAAGATACAAGATTGAAGACTCCGTCCCGTGTCCGGAAGGGACTTTCCTTGGCGTGGAAGGCAAGCTTGGCGATGCGGATGTTCAGATCTCCTACCATTGTAACTGACTCTATGTAACCCTAACCCTATCCGGTGTCTATATAAACCGGAGGGTTTTAGTCCATAGGACGACATACACATCAACAATCATACCATAGGCTAGCTTCTAGGGTTTAGCCTCTCTGATCTCGTGGTAGATCAACTCTTGTAATACCCATACCATCAATATTAATCAAGCAGGACGTAGGGTTTTACCTCCATCGAGAGGGCCCGAACCTGGGTAAAACTTCGTGTCCCCTGCCTCCTGTTACCATCTGGCCTAGACGCACAGTTCGGGACCCCCTACCCAAGATCCGCCGGTTTTGACACCGACACTCACCCTAGACTGCATCGCTATCGATGATTGAAGGACCAATCAAGCCTAATGATGACGACACGGACGAATTCTCAATGAAAGCACCAATGTCGGTGTCAAAACCGGTGGATCTCGGGTAGGGGGTCCCGAACTGTGCGTCTAAGGCGGATGGTAATAGGAGGCAGGGGACATGATGTTTACCCAGGTTCGGGCCCTCTTGATGGAGGTAATACCCTACGTCCTGCTTGATTGTTCTTGATAATATGAGTAGTACAAGAGTTGATCTACCACGAGATCGAAGAGGCTAAACCCTAAAAGTTAGCCTATGGTATGATTGTTGTTGTTCGTCCTACGGACTAAACCCTCCGGTTTATATAGACACCGGAGGGGGCTAGGGTTACACAGAGTCGGTTACAAGGAAGGAGATCTACATATCCGTATTGCCAAGCTTGCCTTCCACGCCAAGGAGAGTCCCATCCAGACACGGGACGAAGTCTTCAATCTTGTATCTTCATAGTCCAACAGTCCGGCCAAAGGATATAGTCCGGCTGTCCGGATACCCCCTAATCCGGGACACCCTCAGATAGATTGGTAGGAAAAGACCATCGCTCATCCCCGACCGCCACTTATAAGGAAGACAATCAATAAATAAATCATGCTCCGACTTCATCACATAACGGTTCACCATACGTGCATGCTACAGGAATCACAAACTTTAACACAAGTATTTCTCTAATTCACAACTACTCAACTAGCATGACTCTAATATCACCATCTCCATCTCTCAAAACAATTATCAAGTATCAAACTTCTCATAGTATTCAACACACTCATAAGAGAATTTTATTATTAATCTTGTATACCTAGCATATTAGGATTATTTACGCAAATTAACATGCTATTTAAGACTCTCAAAATAATCTAAGTGAAGCATGAGAGATCAATAGTTTCTATAAAACTAATCCACCACCGTGCTCTAAAAGATATAAGTGAAGTACTAGAGCAAAACTATATAACTCAAAAGATATAAGTGAAGCACATAGAGTATTCTAATAATTTCCGAATCATGTGTGTCTCTCTCAAAAGGTGTGTACAAAAAATATGATTGTGGTAAACTAAAAATCAAAGACTCAAATCATACAAGACGCTCCAAGCAAAACACATATTATGTGGTGAATAAAAGTATAGCTCTAAGTAAAGTTACCGATAGAAGTAGACGAAAGAGGGGATGCCTTCCGGGGCATCCCCAAGCTTTGGCTTTTAGGTGTCCTTAGATTATCTTGGGGTGCCATGGGCATCCCCAATCTTAGGCTCTTTCCACTCCTTGTTCCATAATCCATCAAATCTATACCCAAAACTTGAAAAGTTCACAACACAAACTTAAAGTAGAAAATCTCGTGAGCTCCGTTAGTGAAAGAAAAAAAAGACCACTTCAAGGTACTGTAATGAACTCATTCTTTATTTATATTGGTGTAAATCTACTGTATTCCAACTTCTCTATGGTTTATAAACTATTTTACTAGCCATAGATTCATCAAAGTAAGCAAACAACACACGAAAAACAGAATCTGTCAAAAACAGAACAGTCTGTAGTAATCTGTAGCTAGCGCAAGATCTGGAACCCCAAAAATTCTAAAATAAATTTATGGACGTGAGGAATTTATCTATTAAACATATTAAAAAAGAATTAACTAAATATTACTTTTCAAATAAAAATGGCAGCAGTTCTCGTGAGCGCTAAAGTTTCTGTTTTTTACAGCAAGATTAACAAGACTTTCCCCAAGTCTTCCCAACGGTTCTACTTGGAACAAACAATAATTGAACACAAAAACACAACCAAAACAGAGGCTAGATAAATTATTTATTTACTAAACAGGAGCAAAAAGGAAGGAATAAAAATAAAATTGGGTGGCCTCCCAACAAGCGCTATCGTTTAGGGCATGTACAATGGTGCTATCTTAGGAGTGCCACGTAGGATAAATGATGTGGTGGAGGAGAGAGAACTCATAAGAGAAGGATTGTCTTCTCTTATTTAAGATAAGACAAGAGATGATCTCTTAGCACAATATGTCTCACCACATTTTCAGGAATTGCAGTTATTGAAGATAAGGCTAAGAGATGACCCATTGTAGACATTTTTCTTTGTCATCTCTAAATTACATGCAAAACTTAAGATAAGACTATCTTATCAACCATTGTACATGCCCTTAACGCCCCTAGCTAGGCATAAAAAGCAAGGATAGATCTAGGTATTGCCATCTTTGGTAGGCAATCCATAGGTGGCTCTGATAGTAGATTCATAAGGTAATTTAATTTTCTTTCCAGGAAAGTGTTCCATGCACTTCCTTAACGGAAATTGGAATCTAATATTTCCTTCCTTCATATCAATAATTGCACCAATCGTTCTAAGGAAAGGTCTACCAAGAATAATAGGACATGAAGGATTGCAATCTATGTCAAGAACGATAAAATCTACGGGCACATAATTCCTATTTGCAACAATAAGAACATCATTACTTATTCCCATAGGTTTCTTAGTAGTGGAATCCGCAAGGTGCAAGTTTAAAGAGCAATCATCAAAATCACAGAAACCTAACAAATCACACAAAGTCTTTGGAATCATGGAAACACTAGCACCCAAACCACACAAAGCATAGCATTCATGATCTTTAATTTTAATTTTAATAGTTGGTTCCCACTCATCATAAATTTTTCTAGGGATAGAACCTTCCAACTCAAGTTTTTCTTCATAAGATTGCATCAAAGCATCAACGATATGTTTGGTAAAAGCTTTATTTTGACTATAAGCATGAGGAGAATTTAGCACTGATTGCAACAAGGAAATACAATCTATCAAAGAGCAATTATCATAATTAAATTCCTTGAAATCCAAAATAGTAGGTTCATTAACATCTAGAGTTTTGATCTCTTAAATCCCACTTTTATCAGTAGGAGGCTACGCGCGAGTCCCTCGCACCTACACAAAACAAATAAATCCTCGCAACCAACGCGATAAGGGGTTGTCAATCCCTACACAGTCACTTATGAGAGTGAGATCTTGTAGATATGATAAGATAATATTTTTGGTATTTTTATGATAAAGATGCAAAGTAAAATAAAAGCAAAGTAAATAACTAAGTGTTGGAAGATTAATATGATAGAAGATAGACCCGGGGGCCATAGGTTTCACTAGTGGCTTCTCTCAAAAGCATAAGTGTTTTACGGTTGGAGAATAAATTACTGTTGAGCAATTGACAGAATTGAGCATAGTTATGAGAATATCTAGGTATGATCTTGTATATAGGCATCACGTCCAAGACAAGAAGACCGACTCCTGCCTGCATCTACTACTATTACTCCACACATCGACCGCTATCCAACATGCATCTAGAGTATTAAGTTCAAGAGAACAGACTAACGCTTTAAGCAAGATGACATGATGTAGAGGGATAAACTCATGCAATATGATGAAAACCCCATCTTGTTATCCTTGATGGCAACAATACAATACGTGCATTGCTGCCCCTACTGTCACTGGGAAAGGACACCGCAAGATTAAACCCAAAGCTAAGCACTTCTCCCATTGCAAGAAATATCAATCTAGTAGGCCAAACCAAACTGATAATTCGAAGAGACTTGCAAAGATAACCAATCATACATAAAAGAATTCAGAGAAGATTCAAATATTGTTCATAGATAAACTTGATCATAAACCCACAATTCATCGGTCTCAACAAACATGCTGCAAAAGAAGATTACATCGAATAGATCTCCACAAGAGATGGGGAGAACTTTGTATTGAGATCCAAAAAGAGAGAAGAAGCCATCTAGCTAATAACTATGGACCCGAAGGTCTGAGGTAAACTACTCACACTTCATCGGAGAGGCTATGGTGTTGATGTAGAAGCCCCCCGTGATCGATGCCCCCTCCGACGGAGCTCCGGAACAGGCCCCAAGATGGGATCTCGTGGATACAGAAAGTTACGGCGGTGGAATTATGGTTTTGGCTCTGTATATGATCGTTTTGGGTACGTAGGTATATACAGGAGGAAGAAGTACGTCGGTGGAGCAACAGGGGGCCCATGAGGGTGGAGGGCGCGCCTGGGGGGTAGGCGCGCCCCCCCTACCTCATGGCCTCCCTGTTGGTTGCTTGACGTAAGGTCCAAGTCTCCTGGATCTTGTTCGTTCCAAAAATCAGGTTCCTGAAGGTTTCATTTCGTTTGGACTCCGTTTGATATTCCTTTTCTTCGAAACCCTAAAATAGGCAAAAAAACAGCAATTTTGGGTTGGGCCTCTGATTAATAGGTTAGGCCCAAAAATAATATAAAAGAGGATAATAAAGCCCAATAATGTCCAAAACAAAAGATAATATAGCATGGAGCAATCAAAAATTATAGATACGTTGGAGACGTATCAAGCTGCGGCTTGGAGGCGAGCTGTCTCCGCCCTCCTCTCATACTCGGTCACCTCCTCCCTGGTTATAACATATCTCCCCTTTGCCTGAAAGTCAAAGAAAGTAGGAGCAGGGAGAGCGACGTGATAGGTGTGTCGTCTATCAAAGGTTAGTCGCTACTGGAGAAACTGATCGTTCCTCTCAACAAACTGATGATGAACCATAGCCTCATAATCTAAATAAACAGGAGGCAACTCAATATCATACCCACGTATGGGTATATCAAGAAAATTAGCTAGATGGGTTGCATAAATCCCATCAAAGAAATCTCCATTAAATCTGTTATTATGCAACCTACGTGCAACAATGGCTCCCAAATTATAATATTTATCTCCTAATACAGCACTCCTGAGAACACTGAGGTCAGGGACACACATGTGACATGCTTCATCCTTACAATTTATGCACCTACCTATGAAGAGAGCAAAATAATGTATAGCAGGAAAATGAATGCTCCCTATGGTAGCTTGTGTTATATCTCTAGATTCCCCCACGGTTATACTAGCAAGAAAATCTCTAAACTCATATTTGTGAGGCTCGCTAGTGCTGCCCCATTGTGGAAGTTTGCAAGCAGTATTAAAATCCTCTAAGTCCATAGTATAAGAATTTTCATAAAGATCAAATAGGACAGTTTGAGAATTGCGTGATGATGAAAATTCAAACCTTCTCACAAACGAATCAGTGAGATAGTGGTATTGGCGGCACTTATCTGCCTCGAAGCTCTCAAGATCGGCATTACGCACATACACGTTAAATTCTTCCTTGATTCCTGCTTGATCCATAAAGTCCTCTGACGGCCATTCACAAGCTCGCACCTGAGCTTCCCTCGGTGGTTCATCATCGGCATCGCGTATTGCGAGCCTGGGTCCTTGCTTCCTTGAAGGACCACCTTGGTACATTTTCCTAAACATATTTCTTCCTCTGAAAAATTTCTGAAATTTTTAGTAGCTTCAAAAAAAAGTGAACCAAACTCAACAAAATTGATAGTAACTACTCCCACAAGTGCCTAGAGGATATATCATGCATTAAAACTACTTTTGACAATATAAATTTGACATGCAAGCTCAAGAACATGGTCACCTAGGCAGCACAAATTTGCAATGAATAAAGCACTAGAACAAAAACTAATTGGACCATTGGAGGAGTCACATACCAAAGAACAATCCCCCAAAGCAGTTTTGTGAATGGAGCTTCGAGCAAGGAGATCGAAAATGGCAACAAGATGAGCTTGGACTCGGGTTTGAGCTGGCTAGTGATGTTTTTGGGAGGAAGAAGGACTGTGTGGTAGCTGAAATAAGTGGAGGGGAGCCACTATGGGCCCACGAGGCAGGGGGCACGCCCAGGGGGTAGGGCGCGCCCTGGACCCTCGTGGCTAGTTGCTTGCTCCCCCTGTTGTGTTCTCGGTGCCAGATATTCTCAAATATTCCAGAAAAAATCATATTTAATTTTCAGGGCATTTGGAGAACTTTTATTTTCGGGGTATTTTTTATTGCATGGATAATTCAGGAAACAGACAGAAAAATACTATTTTTTCTTTATTTAATATAATTAACAGAAAGTAAAAGAGGGTACATAGAGTTGTCTTTTTTAAATTCATCCATCTCATGCTCATCAAAAGGAATCCACTAACAAGGTTGATCAGGACTTGTTAACAAACTCATTCTGAGTTACATGGAACCAGAGAATTTTTGAATAACACTAGGTTACCTCAATGGGGATATGCACATCTCCAACAATAAGAATATCATATTTCTTCTTGATAGTAGGAAGAGGAAATTCAAAACCTCCAATAGTAATTGTTGAAATTTTTCCAATAGAATTTATACTGTGGACTTGAGGTTGTTTCCTCAGAAAGTGTACCGTATGCTCATTACCATTACCATGAAAAGTGACATTGCCTTTCGTGCAATCAATAACAGCCCCTGCAGTATTCAAAAAGGGTCTTCCAAGAATAATAGACATACTATCGTCCTCGGGAATATCAAGAATAACAAAGTCCGTTAAAATAGTAACGTTTGCAACCACAACAGGCACATCCTCACAAATACCAACAGGTATAGCAGTTGATTTGTCAGCCATTTGCAAAGATATTTCAGTAGGTGTGAACTTATTCAAATCAAGTCTACAATGTAAAGAGAGAGGCATAACACTAACACCAGCTCCAAGATCACATAAAGCAGTTTTAACATATAGTTTCTTTTAATGGAGCATGGTATAGTTGGTACTCCGGGATCTCCTAGTTTCTTTGGTATTCCACCCTTCAAAGTATAATTAGCAAGCATGGTGGAACTTTCAGCTTCCGGTATCTTTCTTTTATTAGTAACAATATCTTTCATGTACTTAGCATAAGGATTCATTTTAAGCATATCAGTCAAACGCATACGCAAGAAGATAGGTCTAATCATTTCAGCAAAGCGCTCAAAATCCTCATCATCCTTTTTCTTCGATGGTTTGGGAGGAAAAGGCATGGGTTTCTGAACACATGGTTCTCTTTCCTTATCGTGCTTCCTAGAAACAAAGTCTCTCTTATCATAACGTTGATTCTTTGACTGTGGGTTATCAAGATCAATAGCAGGTTCAGTTTCTACCTCATTATCATTGCTAGGTTGAGCATCAACTTGAACATCATCATTAACATTATCACTAGTTTCATGTTCATTACCAGATTGAGCATCAGAAATAGAAATATCATTGGGATTCTTAGGTGTGTCAACAACAGTTTCACTAGAAGCATGCAAAGTCCTATCATTTTTATTTTTCTACCTTTTAGAAGGACTAGGTGCATCAATATTATTTCTCTGAGAATCTTGCTCAATTCTCTTAGGATGGCCCTCGGGATACAAAGGTTCCTGAGTCATGTTACCACCTCTAGTCATAACTCTAACATCATTATCATTTTTCTTACTATTTAATTCATTGAGCAAATCATTCTGAGCTTTAAGTACTTGTTCTACTTGAGTGGTAACCATAGAAGCATGTTTACTAATAAGTTTTAGTTCGCCTTTAACATTAGCCATATAATCACTCAAGTGTTCAATCATATGAGTATTATGTTTCAATTGTCTACCAACATAAGCATTAAAATCTTATTGCTTAACCATAAAGTTATCAAACTCATCTAAGCATTGGCTAGCAAACTTAGTAGGAGGGATTTTAGCTTTATCATATCTATAGAGAGAATTTACCTTTACTACCTGTGTCGGGTTATCAAGACCATGTATTTATTCAATAGGCGGTAAATTAAGACCATGTATTTCTTCAATAGGAGGTAAATTCTTAACATCTTCAGCTTTAATACCTTTTTATTTCATAGATTTCTTTGCCTCTTGCATATCTTCAGGACTGAGAAATAGAATACCCCTTTTCTTCGGAGTTGGCTCAGGAGTTGGTTCAGGAATTGGATCAGGAAGTGTCCAATTATTTTAATTAGTCAACATATTATTCAATAGAATTTTAGCTTCATCAACAGTCCTTTCCCTGAAAACACAACCAGCACAACTATCCAGGTGGTCTCTGGAAGCATTGGTTAGTCCATTATAAAAGATATCAAGTATCTCATTTTTCTTGAGAGGATGATCAGGCAAAGCATTAAGTAATTGGAGAAGCCTCCCCCAAGCTTGTGGGAGACTCTCTTCTTCAATTTGCACAAAATTATATATTTCCCTTAAAGCAGCTTGTTTCTTATGAGCGGGGAAATATTTAGCAGAGAAGTAATAAATCATATCCTGGGGACTACGCAAACAACCAGGATCAAGAGAATTAAACCATATCTTAGCATCACCCTTTAATGAGAATGGAAATAATTTAAGGATATAATAATAGCGAGTTTTCTCATCATTAGTGAACAGGGTGGCTATATCATTTAATTTAGTAAGATGTCCCACAACAGTTTCAGATTCATAGCCATAGAAAGGATCAGATTCAACTAAAGTAATTATCTCAGGATCAACAGAGAAATCATAATCCTTATCAGTAACAAAGATAGGTGAAGTAGCATAAGCAGGGTCATATTTCATTCTAGCATTCAAAGTTTTTTGTTTCAGCTTAGCTAATAATTTCTTAAGATCACTCCTATCATTGCAAGCAAGAAAATCTCTAGCAGTTTCTTCATCCATAACATAGCCCTCGGGCACAACAGGTAATTCATATCTAGGGGGAGAATCTTCATCATCACTTTGATCAATATTATCAGTTTCAATAATTTCATTCTCTCTAGCCCTAGCAAGCTGTTCATCAAGAAATTCACCAAGTGGCACAGTAGTATCAAGCATAGAAGTAGTTTCATCATAAGTATCATGCATAGCAGAAGTGGCATCATTAATAACATGCGACATATCAGAATGAATAGCAGGTGTAGGTGTCGCAAGCTTACTCAAAATGGAAGGTGAATCAAGTGCAGAGCTAGATGGCAGTTCCTTACCTTCCCTCATAGTTGAGGGATAAATCTTGGTTCTTGGATCTTTCAAGTTCTTCATAATGATAAGAAGATATAAATCCCAAGTGACTCAAAGAATAGAGCTATGCTCCCCGGCAACAGCGCCAGAAAATAGTCTTGATAACCCACAAGTATAGGGGATCGCAATAGTTTTCGAGGATAGAGTATTCAACACAAATTTATTGATTCGACACAAGGGGAGCCAAAGAATATTCTCAAGTATTAGCAGCTAAGTTGTCAATTCAACCACACCTGGAAACTTAATATCTGCAACAAAGTGTTTAGTAGCAAAGTAATATGATAGTAGTGGTAACGATAGCAAAAGTAACGGTAGCAAAAGTAATATTTTTGAGTTTTGTAGTGATTGTAACAATAGCAACGGAAAAGTAAATAAGCGAAGAACAATATATGGAAAGCTCGTAGGCATTGGATCGGTGATGGAGAATTATGCCGGATGCGGTTCATCATATAACAGTCATAACCTAGGGTGACACAGAACTAGCTCCAGTTCATCAATGTAATGTAGGCATGTATCCCGAATATAGTCATACGTGCTTATGGAAAGAACTTGCATGACATCTTTTGTCCTACCCTCCCGTGGCAGCGGGGTCCTATTGGAAACTAAGGGATATTAAGGCCTCCTTTTAATAGAGTACCGGACCAAAGCATTAACACATAGTGAATACATGAACTCCTCAAACTACAGTCATCACCGGGAGTGGTCCCGACTATTATCACTTCGGGGTTGCCGGATCATAACACATAGTAGGTGACTATAGACTTGCAAGATAGGATCAAGAACTCTCATATAATGATGAAAACATAATAGGTTCAGATATGAAATCATGGCACTCGGGCCCTAGTGACAAACATTAAGCATAGGAAAGTCATAGCAACATCAATCTCAGAACATAGTGGATACTAGGGATCAAACCCTAACAAAACTAACTCGATTACATGATAAATCTCATCCAACCCATCACTGTCCAGCAAGCCTACGATGGAATTACTCATGCACGGCGGTGAGCATCATGAAATTGGTGATGGAGGAAGGTTGATGATGACGATGGCGACGGATTCCCCTCTCCGGAGACCCGAACGGACTCCAAATCAGCCCTCCTGAGAGAGTTTAGGGCTTGGCGGCGGCTCCGTATCGTAAAACGCGATGAATCCTTCTCTCTGGTTTTTTTCTCCCCGGAAGTGAATATATGGAGTCGGGGTTGAGGTCGGTGGAGCGTTAGGGGGGCCATGAGGTAGGGGGCGCGCCTAGGGGGTAGGGCGTGCCCCCACCCTCGTGGACAGGTGGAGGCCCCCTGACATGGATTCTTCTTCAGTATTTTTTATATATTCCAAAATAATTCTCCATTGATTTTCAGGTCATTCCGAGAACTTCTATTTGTGCACAAAAATAACACCATGGCAATTCTGCTGAAAACAGCGTCAGTCCGGGTTAGTTCCATTCAAATCATGCAAGTTAGAGTCCAAAACAAGGGCAAAAGTGTTTGGAAAAGTAGATACGACGGAGACGTATCACCCCCCCCCCCTCCACAGTTTTCCACCTCGGTCATATTGTCGTAGTTCTTAGGCAAAGCCCTGTGTCGGTAACTTCATCATCACCGTCAACACGCCATCATGCTGATGAAACTCTCCCTCGGCCTCAGCTGGATCTAGAGTTCGATGGATGTCACCGAGCTGAACGTGTGCAGATCGCGGAGGTGCCGTGCGTTCAGTACTTGATCGGTTGGATCGCGAAGACGTTCGACTACATCAACTGCGTTACTCAACGCTTCCGCTTTCGGTCTATGAAGGTATGTAGACACACTCTCCCCTCTCGTTGCTATGCATCTCCTAGATAGATCTTGCGTGTTCGTAGGAAAGTTTTCAAAATATTGTGTTCCCCAACACTTTCCACATCAAAAATTATCTTTTTTTATCATTTACCTGCTCGAGGACGAGCAGGAATTAAGCTTGGGGATGTTGATACGTGTCCGTCGTATCTATAATTTTTTATTGTTTCATGCAAATATTATACAAGTTTTACATACTTTTGGCAACTTTTTATATGATTTATTGGACTAACCTATTGATCCAGTGCCAAGTGCCAATTCATGTTTTCTGCATGTTTTTTATATCGCAGAGTATCCATATCAAACAAAGTCCAAATGCAATAAAATTTCACAGAGAATTATTTTGGAATATATGTGATTTTTGGGATTTGGAATCACCACAAACGGAGGCCCGTGGTGGGCACAACCACTAGGGCGCGCCAGAGGAGCCAGGCGTGCCCTGGTGGGTTGTGCTCACCTCGTACGTCAGTTGGACCTCTACTTCGGGCGCAAGGAAGCTTATATCCGGAAAAAAATTGTGTTAAAATCTCAGGAAATCGGAGTTATGGATCTCCGAGAATATAAGAAACGGTTTTCGGCCAGATCTGGGGAGCGTGAAACATAAGAGAACAGAGAGGGAGATCCAATCTCGGAGGGGCTCCCGCCCCTCCGCCGCTATGGAGACAAAGGACCAGAGGGGAACTCTCCTGCCATCTAGGTGGGAGGCCAAGGAAGAAGAAGAAGGAGGGGGCTCTCTCCCCCTCGCTTCCGGTGGCGCCAGAGTGCCATTGGGGCAACGATCGGGACGGCGATCTACATCAACAATCTTGCTACCGTCAACACCAACTTTCTCCCCCTCTATGAAGCGGGGTAACACCTCTTCCCCCGACTGTAATCTCAACTTAAACATGGTGCTCAACTTCATATATTATTTCCTAATGATATATGGTTATCCTATGATGTTTGAGTAGATCTGTTTTGTCCTGTGGGTTAATCGTGATCTTGGTTGGTATGATTGTATATTTTATTTATGGTGCTATCCTACGGTGCCCTTCATTCTCATGCAAACGTGAGGGGTCCCCGCTTTAGGGTGTTGCAATATGTTCATGGTTCGCTAACGGTGGGTTGCGAGAGTGACAGAAACTTAAACCTGAGTAGGTGGGGTATGACGTATGGGAATAAAGAGGACTTGATACTTAATGCTATGGTTGGTGAGGGAATCCTGGATTAGGGGGTGTCCGGATAGCCGGACTATAACCTTTGGCCGGACTCACTATGAAGATACAAGATTGAAGACTTCGTCCCGTGTCCGGATGGGACTTTCCTTGGCGTGGAAGGCAAGCTTGGCAATACGGATATGTAGATCTCCTCCCATTGTAACTGACTCTGTGTAACCCTAGCCCTCTCTGGTGTCTATATAAACCGGAGGGTTTTAGTCCATAGGAAAAAGGACAATCATACCATAGGCTAGCTTCTAGGGTTTAGCCTCTTTGATCTCGTGGTAGATCTACTCTTGTACTACCCATATCATCAATATTAATCAAGCGGGAGTAGGGTTTTACCTCCATCGAGAGGGCCCGAACCTGGGTAAAAACATTGTGTCCCTTGTCTCCTGTTACCATCCGCCTAGACGCACAGTTTGGGACCCCCTACCCGAGATCCGCCGGTTTTGATACCGACATTGGTGCTTTCATTGAGAGTTCCTCTGTGTCGTCACCTTTAGGCCCGATGGCTCCTCCGATCATCAACAACGATGCGGTCCAGGGTGAGACCTTTCTCCCCGGACAGATCTTCATGTTCGGAGGCTTTGCACTGCGGGCTAATTCGCTTGGCCATCTGGAGCAGATTGAAAGCTACGCCCCTGGCCGTCAGGTCAGATTTGGAAGTTTAAACTACACGGCTGACATCCGCGGAGACTTAATCTTTGACGGATCCGAGCCACAACCAAGCGTGCCGCACTGTCACGATGGGCATGACTTAGCTCTACCGCCGAACAGTGCCCTGGAGGCCGCGCCCGCAACAGCTCCGACCCTTAGCCCGGAGCCAACTGCGCCGATCGAGGGCGGGTGGCTAGACACCGCCTCGGGGCTGCAGTCTCAACGGCGATCGAGCCAAACACCAGCTTTATCCTCTGCGAAGCCCGTGACTCCAAGGTGCCGGACCCTGCTCCGGACTCTGAACCCTCCGCGCCCTTGCCAATCGAATCTGATTGGGCGCCGATTATGGAATTCACCGCCGCAGATATCTTTCAGCACTCGCCCTTCGGCGACATTCTGAATTCACTAAGGTCTCTCTCTTTGTCAGGAGAGCCCTGGCTGGATTATGGCCAACAGGATTGGGATGCAGACAACGAAGAAATTCGACGCCCACCCACCACCCACTTCGTAGCCACTGTCGACGATTTAACCGACATGCTTGACTTCGACTCCGAAGACATCGACGCCATGGACGACGATGTAGGAGGCAAACAAGAACCAGCGCCCACAGGGCACTGGACAGCCACCCCATCCTACGATGTATACATGGTGGACACACCCAAAGGAAACGACAAGGATGAACGGGAGGACGCAACGAAGGGTCGTTCCTCCGAAAAGCAGTCAAAGCGGCGGCGTAAGCGCCGCTCCAAGCCCCGCCTCGACAGAGACAGCGGTCATACAGACCTAGCCACAGAGCAGGGTGAGCCGGCGAACGATGAACATGGCATCGAGCAACCGTCCGAACAAGGAGACTTGGATAAACAAACCGCACAACCCATCCCCGGCGAAGATAACAGTCCGGACGACCTCACGCCAGACAAGTTCCTGGAGCAGAAGAACCTCCACAAAAGGCTCGTCGCCACTGCGCGTAGCCTGAAAAGCAGAAGCAGAAGCTCAAAACTGCGGAAGATGCACTCAGAATCAGGTGGAGCAAAGTACTCAACACCGCAGACAAATACGGCGACAGTCGCCACACAAAAAGCTACCCGAAGCGAAATCTCCTGCCTGAATTTGATGAGGAGGCCTTAGAACCTCCGCGATCAACAAATAAGGAAGCCACCCTGTCGGATAAACGACCCCATGGCCAATATAGAGCGGCAAGAGGCACCGCACACAAGCCAGCACGTGACCCACTCAAGGATTCACATCAAAAAGATGGCCCAGCCAGATCTATCTACGGGCCAAGAAAGCAAGCTTTAGGAAGCAATGCAACACAACAAACATCCGAACACTACGGCACACCCAAATACAGGGGTGCCGCACACCCCCTATGTTTCACCGATGAGGTGCTGGGCCATGAATTTCCAGCAGGATTCAAGCCCGTAAACATAGAGGCGTATGACGGAACGACAGACCCTGGAGTCTAGATTGAGGACTATATCCTCCATATCCATATGGCCAGAGGAGACGACCTCCACGCCATAAAATACTTACCCCTCAAGCTCAAAGGGCCAGCCCGGCATTGGCTTAAAGGCCTTCCCGAAAACACCATTGGAAGTTGGGAAGAGCTCGAGGATGCTTTTCGGGCAAATTTTCAAGGGACCTATGTCCTGCCTCCGGATGCAGACGATTTAAGTCATATAACTCAACAGCCCGGAGAGTCAGCCCGGAAACTCTGGAACAGATTTCTTACTAAAAAGAACAAGATAGTCGACAGTCCGGACGCCGAAGCCTTAGCAGCTTTCAAACACAGCGTTCGAGATGAATGGCTCACCAGACACCTCGGCCAAGAAAAGCCAAGAACAATGGCCGCATTAACAAGCCTCATGACCCGCTTTTGCGCAGGAGAGGACGGCTGGTTGGCAAGATGCAGCACCAGCGACCCAAGTACATCCGAAGTCAGGGACGGAAACGGGAAACCGCGTCGCAGCAAGGACCAGCGCGAAATAAGGGAAACAGCCCGAAGAGCACGGCAGTCAACACCGGATTCAAAAGCTCTCGGCAGGGTCATAAAAAGCCGCCCCTCAAGGATAACAGGGACGAGCTATCTAGCCTAAACAAAATCTTGGACAAAATATGTCAAATCCACAGCACTCCCGGGAAGCCTGCAAACCATACCCACAGAGAATGTTGGGTCTTCAAGCAATCCGGCAAACTCAATGCCGAACACAAGGGGCTCGATACACCAAGTGAGGACGATGACGAACCCCACAAGTAGAGCACCGGGAAACAAAAGAATTTCCCACAAGAAGTCAAAATAGTAAACTTACTTCACGTGACAAAAGGGAAAAACAAAGTGGCACCTATAGAGATACCCGCCATGCGGCCTATCACAAAGGAGTCTCACCACTGGTTGCTAAAACCGATCACCTTCGACCATCAGGATTACTCTGGAAGTATCCGGAATGCAGGTTGGACCACCTTGGTATTAGATCTGATAATCGACGGATTCCACTTTACACAAGTCCTGATGGACGGCGGCAGTGGTCTAAACCTGCTATATTAGGACACAGTCCGCAAAATGGGGATGGACCCAACAAAAATTCGCCATAGCAACACTTCCTTTAAAGGAGTAACGCCAGGCCCAGATGCCCATTGCACGGGTTCTCTCCTGCTAGAAGTAATGTTCGGTTCCCCCGATAACTTCCGCCGCGAAAAGCTAACCTTCCACATCGCCCCATTTTCAAGTGGCTATCAAGCACTACTGGGACGCGAAGCTTTCACCCGCTTTAATGCAATACCTCATTATGCATCTCTCACGCTTAAGATGCCCGGCCCACGAGGCATCATCTCACTAAAGGGAAACATTGAATGTTCCTCGCGCGCAGAAGACTATACGGCTGCCTTGACAGCCACACATTAAAATAGCTTCACCAACAAAAGCATCTAACAGGTCATTAAGACCACGGACACGGCTAGGCAAGTCCGGAGCAAACTTATAATTGATAAAGGTTTTTGTAGCCCTACACCCCTATACAAGGGGCTCCGCATATGTAAAATAAGCGACAATAAGGCTCAATTTTCCCCATCTTGAATTATACTTTGTTTACTTAGTACAACATATATTTCACACGGCTATTCTTCTTTCAACTAAGTTCCTCTCTTTTACAGATGAACACCGTGCTACACCCGTCCAGGACACGGCGCAACGGAGACACGGGCGCATACGTGCACCAGGGACCCGTCCCAAGGATTCTCTTTAGATTAAGACCCTGCGTAAACCTTTTTGACTGTCTCTTGTTGATGCACATCCCCCAAATTCATAGTATAACCGAGGAGGAGGCTGGCGTCTTGGCATGTGGCCACGTTAGAATTTCGCACGTACCTAGACACCAGGGGCTTATTATCATGGGAACTGCTCAGCCCGTTTTTATAAAGACCGAATACCTTAGGGAGTGTTCGGCGTCGCGAGTTTGGCCTTATATGCATCAGCTCCGAATCATGTCTTTGGTCAAATGTTGGGTTTTCCCGGCTCCTGTGTTTTGCTGCCTTACGTTCCGCTCTATCGGCTAAGGCGGCACCAGGAGAACTACTGCGATTGTGCCCCGGTTCAGCCAGGCGAGCACCTCAGTAGAGAAAGCCGAAAACTGACTGTCATGATATAGCGTGAGACTGGTCAACCACTCAATGACCTACCGGAGTCTTTTGGATTCCTCCGCATTAACGAAGGGCCGTTTCCCGGCCAGGCACACACGCGCCCCGAGTTCGGGCGAGCGCGACGCCACCAGGGGCTATATAGTAGCCACCCTGTCAAACTCCTATGGCTAAGTGAAAGTGATAAAGCATTATAGTCCGATTGCCTAGTTTGTTGCGCTATCACCTCCTTCATGGACCAAGACGTTGGATCAAGTGTGAGAATGCGCCTTCTGCGAACACCCCCGCTGTCGGTGTCAAAACCGGCGGATCTCAGGTAGGGGGTCCCGAACTGTGCGTCTAGGCCGGATGGTAACAGGAGGCAGGGGACACGAAGTTTTACCCAGGTTCAGGCCCTCTCGATGGAGGTAAAACCCTACGTCCTGCTTGATTAATATTGATGGTATGGGTATTACAAGAGTTGATCTACCACGAGATCAGAGAGGCTAAACCCTAGAAGCTAGCCTATGGTATGATTGTTGATGTGTATGTTGTCCTACAGACTAAAACCCTCTGGTTTATATAGACACCGGATAGGGTTAGGGTTACATAGAGTCGGTTACAATGGTAGGAGATCTGAACATCCGTTCGCCAAGCTTGCCTTCCACGCCAAGGAAAGTCCCTTCCGGACACGGGACGGAGTCTTCAATCTTGTATCTTCATAGTCCAATAGTCCGGCCAAGGGATATAGTTCGGCTACCCGAACACCCCCTAATCCAGGACTCCCTCAGTAGCCCCTGAACCAGGCTTCAATGACGACAGGTCCGGCGCGCAAATTATCTTCGGCATTGCAAGGCGGGTTCCTCCTCCAAGTACTTCATAGAAAATTTTGAACACAAAGATAGTGTCCGGCTCTGTAAAATAAGTTTCCACATATCGCCATAGAGAGAATAATAATATTACCACAAATCTAATCTACTGACGTATTCCATGGGGCGACACGCCACGGCCAAGCCTTTATCCGAGTCATTCAATTACCCACCTCAGCGTGTTATGCGAGGTGGTTTCCTTGGCACGTCTTGTTAAAGCAGAGATCGTGTCCCCTTATTACGGGATTCTCATCAACACGGGCGTGGGTAACCCAACCGCTTCTAGGACTCCTAGATCGTAGGCAAGTCCAAACGGACACGGGGGGACACTTGATATCCACCCTTCTTTATAAAGGGGCAAAGCTTCTACCTTTCCCTCCCGTGCTCAATCGAATCCTTCCCCCACCTCAAGCTCAAACGCCCGAAGCTCAGGTCAGGTGCTCCAAACCTTCAGTCATGTCTGGATCCAGCCTTCAAGGTCGATGGATGCCCTCCTCCGTCTCGGAAGAGGACATCAAAAAGTTGAGAGAGGCCAGGTATCTGACCGCCGAAATATCGCATCGGCTGCCTCCCCGGGGGCAGGCCGTCCCCTCTCCCAAACCCAACGAGAGCGTCGTGTTTGTCCCCCACTTCCTCCGAGGTCTAGGTTTTGCACTGGATCCTTTCGTCAGGGGCGTGATGTTTTATTACGGGCTAGACTTCCATGATCTAGCTCCGGACTCCTTCCTGCATATCACGAATTTTGTTGTCGTATGCGAGGCCTTCCTCCGGGTTACCCCCCACTTTGGTTTATGGCTCAAGACCTTTGAAGTAAAGCCGAAGATGATCGAGGGGCAACAAGCAGAGTGTGGAGGCGCCTTAATACGCAATATGGCAGGAGCTCCGTGGCCCAAAGGTTCCATCCCAGAGGTGTCTGCATTGTGGCAACAGGAGTGGTTCTACATCACGACTCCTAGGAGCGTCAAGTGAGCGGCCGCCCCTGTTTTTTGCTCGGGCCCTCCGCCACGACTGATGTCATGGATCAGCAAAGGACTGAGCTGGGGTCCAGCCAAGGACGTGCCTTCATTACAAAGCCGCATTCGAGATCTCTTCGACGAAGATCTCAGTTTGGTCGTGGTAATACAAGTTATGCTGGTCCGTCAAGTCCAGCCTTGCAAACATCGGCCCCTCCGCTTGTGGGAGTTCAATCCCGAGGGTCCGCGTGCCATTCAAAATTTTCTCGGCCTGACGCACGAGGATATGTATAAGTTATTCTTCGGACCTCAAGTAGAGTGTCCGGAATTCACCGAGGACGTGGGCCTGAATAGTAACCGCGCCGCCGAACAGGTAAGGAATCTTCCGGCCGAACATATTATCTCTCCTTCGTTACGATGTTATTTCTGAGCGTTTGCTTTTTCGACCAGGACTGGCGAGCAAAGGCGAAGTTGATTCGGTGTTCGGCTCCCCTCCCTGAGGGTTTGGAGAATCCGGTATTGGAAAAGATGCTCCAGGCCGCACCTTGCCCGGATCCCTTGAAGGAAGACACTGTGGAGGATAATACGGGCAGACGCGGGCCCCCATCGCTGCCTAATCTAACCGAGGGAGCGAGCATCTCCGTGAAGGAAGACGACCGGAAGAGGAAAAGGACCGCGCCCGGGAATTCGGAAGCCGAAGCTTCCAAACGGGAGAAGAAATCTTCCGCCGGGGGCCCTACCTTGGGGGGCGCTGCTGCCGCACAAAGTCCGCAGGGGGATCAATTCTCCCGAGAGTCGTAAGTGACCCGAAAACTTTAATAGTACAGATATGCCATCCTTTTCTTCTGAGAAAATAACCACCGCATATATTTGTGCAGTTCGGGCCTTAGCCCCTCTCAAATGAGCTCATCTTCAGGGGATCTTCTTCCAGAGATGATGGAGAGCGAGACGCCTCCTCCGGACTCCTCCGCTCCGGAAGCGGGCGACCCTGAAGTGCCGTCGCGGAGGGCCTCTCCGAGTTCGGAGAGGCCAGAAGGTGATCCTATTGATCCCCGAGGCTCCCCGTGTCCGGCTCCCGAAGAGAGTAGACAAAAGAGTCCGGCACCGTCTAGTGTGCGATCGGACGTTCTGAGGGAGTTGGTGGGGCGAGCGGCCATCTCAGACGATCATCGTATGCTGATGAATATGGTGATGGAGAGGATATCGTCCGCCGAAAGCGGATTGCATGAAGCTTTTATGAGTCTACTGACAGGCTTTGAGGTACGTGAAAAAGGAATGTGTAATAGTCCTGAACATGCTAGGTGTGCCCTGTGTATATAGTAGCCCCTGAGACTCTGGTTGTCGTCGGAAACGATGACGAACGAAGGATCATATTCCCAGGTAATAACCATACTGCCTTTATGTGCAGGAGATGGAAGCTCCGGTGGCCAGCCGGACGAGCCAGTTTGCCCGTTTAGAACGGCGGTTGGATGCGGCAGATGCCGACATCGAGCTTGTTAACAGAAGGCTTGACGAGGCGCAGGGTAAGTACCCTTGTCTGGTAAACGCCAAATAGGAAGAGTATGATGCCAGTGTTTTTAACATGTTATGACTGCAGATGGAGCTGCCACTGTTGAAGCCTTGCGGGCGGAACTTGCCCGAGCCAAGGAACAAGCAAGATTGGGTAATGCGGCTGCTTTGAAGGCGGCCGAAGAGTTGCGAGCTGAGAAGGCCGCACATGGCGAGAGCCAGAAGAAGATGGCCAATATGGTCGTAGAATTAAAAGTCGCCGTAGACCGTTGCCGGGCTCTTGAAAAGGAAAACCAGGCGAAGGCATCGGACCTTGAGAAGGCTGCTATAACGGGAAAGGACCTCCGCTCTGCTATGAGGGCAAAGAAGGAGGAGCTGCGGGAAGCTGGGGATATTGTAGCCGGGAAGTCATTTATGCTGCAAAGGAAGTACGAAGATCCACGGTATGCCCCTCTGGATTGGCTGTGGAGTTCGGAGGATGCGTATATGGATTTGGCGGCGAGCGCTGACGATGTGGCCAAGTACTTCCAGAGTCATATGGACCGCGAAGTAGACCAGCTGTTTTGGAAGCAATTCCTTTCTCCCGAGCGTCCACTATTGTTGACGGACCAATTAGCCGAATGGGCCGAACTGAATAGGTTGTCCGGACTCTCCATGAGGTCTGTTGTGGATCAGCTATGGCCTGGAAGGTCAAAACCGAGCAGCTATTTCAGCTTGGTGCGGCAGGTCCTTGATGTGGTGCCGCGCATAAATGCGATGAAGAGGTCGGCGTGCATAGAAGGCGCGCGGATGGCCTTTGCCAGTGCTAAAGCATACTGGGCAGAGATGGATGCTACCACTGTTGCAGCGCAGGATTCGGCCATAGGTCGAAGGGCTGCTGAGCACTACTTTGAGGAAGTACTTGAGGGTGCTCGTTTGATAGAGACCCAGTGCTCAAAAAATATTATGTTTGAGTGACATGTAATCTCATTGTAAGCGAAATGCTTTTATAAATTTTTATGAGGCTACTTTTATACTTTTGCCTGAAAGTAATGTGATGCCTCCCGGGCGGCCGTTTATGTATACATGAGTATAACCTGAAAGATTGCAGTCGTCGGCTTCAACCCCCATGCATATAATGCGGAGGTGTTCGCAGAAACATGCGTTCACACTTAACCCAACGTCTTGGTCCTATTAAGGAGGTGATAGCGGAGCGAGCGAGGCTACCGGACTATAATGCTTTAACACTTTCATTTAGCCATAGGAGTTTGACAGTGGGGCTACTAGATAGTCCCTGGTGGCTCCGCACTCTCCCGATCCCGGGGTGCGTATATGCCTGGCCGGAAAGCGGCCCTTCGTTAAGGCGGAGGAATTCTAACATTCCCATGAGTCATCGAGTGGTTGACCAGTCTCACGCTAGATCATGACAGTCAGTTTTCGGCTTTCTCTACTGAGGTGCTCGTCTGGATGAACCGGGGCACAATCGCAGTAGTTCTCCTGGTGCTACCTTAGCCGGTAAAGCGGAACGTAAGGCACCAAAACACAGGAGCCGGGCAAACCCAACATTTGACCAAAGACAATGATTCGGAGCTGATGCATAAAGAGCCAAACTCGCGACGCCGAACACTCCCTAAGGTATTCGGTCTTTGTGGTATGAACCGGGCCTGAAGAATGGCCTTTGTAAGAAGCCCCTTGTGTCCAGGTACGTGCATTGTTCTGGCGTGGCCACATGCCAAGACGTCAGCATCCTACTCAACAGTAGATATGTATCAACAAGAGACAGTAAAAAAAGGTTTACGCAGGGTCTTAATCTAAAAAAGAATCCTTGGGTCGGGTCCCTGCTGCACGTCTGCGCATGTGTCTCCGTTGTGCCGTATCCTGGACGGGTGTAGCACGATGATCATCTGCAAAAGAGAGGAATTTAGGTGAAAAGGTTGTCGTGCGGAAGGATAGTTTTCTAAAGAAACCATGTATAATTCAAGATAAGAAGAAATCGCCACTCGTCTGCGTGCGTTGAGCCCCTTGTACTTTTGAAAGACAGGGGTGTGACCGTTTATTCGATATGAGTAGAGGTGCCGGACTTGATTAGTTGTGACTGAGGTCTTGACGACCTATTGGATGCTTTTGCTTGGTCCGGGCGCCTTTATTGTCCGGCTGCCAAGGCAGCCTCACTCTCTTCGGCGTGCAGAGATCGCTTGATACTTCCGTGCACTGAAATGATGCCACGAGGACCAAGCATCTTGAGTGTTAGGGAGGCGTAGTGTGGTTTTGCATTAAAGCGAGCGAAAGCTTCGCGTCCGAGTAGTGCTTGATAGCCACTTTTAAATGGAGCGACGTGGAAAGTTAAATGCTTGCGATGGAAGTTATCGGGGGAGCTGAATATAACTTGTAGTAGGAGGGAGCCCATACAACGAGCCCCTGGGCCTGGCGTTACTCCTTTAATGGTAGTATTGCTATGGCGAATTTGTGTTGGGTCTAACCCCATCCCGCGGATTGTATCTTGATATATTAGGTTTAGGCTACTGCCGCCATCCATCAAGACTCGTGTGAAGTGGTATCCGCCAATTACTGGGTCTAATACCAGGGCAGCCCATCCTGCATGCCGGGTTCTTGATGCGTAATCGCGATGGTCGAAGGTGATCGGTTGGGACGACCAGTGGCGGGACTTCGCGGTGACAGGCACTTGGTTATATTTTTCAGGGAGTGCCGCATTGTTTTTTCTCTTGATCACGTGTAACATGTTTACTGTTTTGACTTCGGGTGGAAATTTCTTTTGTTCCCCCTTGTCTTGCTTGGGAGGGTCGTCCTCGTCTTCACTTGGTGTATCCTCCCCCTTGTGTATGGCGTTAAGCTTGCCGGACTGCTTGAAGACCCAACATTCTCTGTGGGTATGATTAGCAGGTTTGCTAGGGGTACTATGGATCTGACATACTTGGTCCAGGATTTTGTTGAGGCTGGACAGTTCATCCCTGGTGCCTTTGGAGGGCGGCTTTTGGTTTGACCGAGGGACTTTGAATCCGGCATTTACTGCCGTGCCCTTCGTGATGTCTTGTTTGTTCCGGCGTTTGTTATTGCTGTTACGCCGTGATTTCCCGTTTCCATCTCTAACTTCAGATGTACTGGGGTCGCTGGTGCTGCATCTGGCTAGCCAGCTGTCCTCACCCGCGCAAAAGCGGGTCATGAGGTTTGTTAATGCGGCCATCGTTTTCGGCTTGTTTTGGCCGAGGTGTCTGGCGAGCCATTCGTCGCGGACGCTGTGCTTGAAAGCCGCTAAGGCTTCGGCGTCCGGACAGTCGACAATCTGGTTCTTTTTAGTAAGAAACCTATTCCAAAGCTTTCGGGCTGACTCTCCGGGCTGTTGAGTTATGTGACTCAGGTCGTCCGCATCCGGAGGTCAGACATACGTCCCTTGAAAGTTTGCCCGAAAGACGTCTTCGAGCTCTTCCCAACTTCCAATGGAGCTTTTGGGGAGGCCTTTGAGCCAGTGACGAGCTGGCCCTTTGAGTTTGAGAGGTAAGTACTTGATGGCATGGAGATTATCCCCTTGAGCCATATGTATATGGAGGATATAGTCCTCAATCCAGACCCCAGGGTCTGTTGTTCCGTCGTATGCCTCTATGTTTACGGGCTTGAATCCCTTTGGGAATTCGTGGTCCAGCACCTCATCGGTGAAACATAGGGGGTGTGCGGCACCCCTGTAGCTGGGTGTGTCACGTTGTTCGGATGTTTTTTGTGTTGCATTGTATGCTGGGGCGCGCTTACGTGGTCCATAGATGGATCTTGTTGCACCGTCCTTTGGGTGCGAGCCCTCGCATGGGTCGCGTGTTGTATTGTGAGCGGCGTTGCATGCCGTTCTGTGGTGGTAGAGGGGTCGTTTATCCGACCGGGTGGCTGCTTTGATATTTGGTTGTGGGGGTCTGAGGCCTCCTCATCGAATTCGGGTAGCAGCTTCCGCTTTGGGTAGCTCTTGGAGGGGCGATTGTCGCCGTACCTTGCTACGGTGTTGAGTATTTTGCTCCATCTAAATTGGAGCATGTCTTGCGCGGCCTTGAGCCTTCGCTTCTGCTTTTTAAGGCTCCTCGCGGTGGCAACGAGCCTTTTACGGGCATTCTGCTACTCCGGGTGCCTGTCCGGCGTTATGTCGTCCGGACCATTATCCCTGATAGGATTTGTTTGTTCAGTTTCATTATCCGGATTGTCGTTGTTCGGCAGCGGTTCGCCCTGCTCCAGCGCTGGGTCTGTGTGATCGCTATTTCTGTCGAGGCGGGTTTTGGGGCGGCGCTTGCGTCGCCGCTTTGACTGCTTTTCGAGGGATCAATCCTTCGGTGCGTCCCTCCGCTCCTTGTCGTCATCTTTTGGTGCGTCTAACATGTATACGTCGTATGACGAGGTGGCGCTCCAGGGCTCAATAGGCGTTGGTTCTTTATCGTCTCCTTCATCGGCGTCCATACCGTCGATGTCGTCGGAGTCGAAGTCGAGCATGTCGGTTAAATCGTCGACAGTGGCTACCAAGTGGGTGGTGGGTGGGCTTTGAACTTCTCCATCGTCCGAATCCCAACCTTGCTGACCGTAGTTCGGCCAGGGCTCTCCTGATATAGAGAGAGACTCCAGTGTCTTCAGAATATCGCCTAAAGGCGAGTGCTGAAAGATGTCCACGGCAGTAAACTCCATGATCGGCGCCCAATCGGATTCGATTGGCAAGGGCGCGGGGGGTTCGGAGTCCGGAGAGGAGTCCGGCTCCTCGGAGTCACGAGTCTCGCGGAGTGAGGGGCTGGTGTTCGGCTCGATCGCCGTTAGGATCGCAGCCCCCAAGGTGGCGTCCAACCGCCCACCCTCGATCAGCGCAGTTGGCTCCGAATTAAGGGTCGAAGCCGATGCGGGTGCGGCCTCCAGGGCACTGTTCGGCGGCAGAGCTAGATCATGCTCGTCGGGATAGTGCGGCGCGCTCGGCAGTGGCTCGAATCCGTCAAAGACCAAGTCTCCGCGGATGCCAGCCGCGTAGTTTAAACTTCCGAATCTGACCTGGCGGCCAGGGGCGTAGCTTTCGATCTTCTCCAGACGACCAAGTGAATTGGCCCGCAGAGCAAGCCGCCGAAGACGAAGATCTGTCCGGGGAGGAAGGTCTCACCTTGGACTACCTCGCTATTGATGATCGTAGGAGCCAACGAGCCTGACGGCGACGGCACAGAGGAACTCTCAATGAAAGCACCAATGTCGGTGTCAAAACCGGCGTATCTCGGTTAGGGGGTCCCGAACTGTGCGTCTAGGCCGGATGGTAACAGGAGGCAGGGGACACGAAGTTTTACCCAGGTTCGGGCCCTCTCGATGGAGGTAAAACCCTACGTCCTGCTTGATTAATATTGATGGTATGGGTATTACAAGAGTTGATCTACCACGAGATCAGAGAGGCTAAACCCTAGAAGCTAGCCTATGGTATGATTGTTGATGTGTATGTTGTCCTATGGACTAAAACCCTCCGGTTTATATAGACACCGGATAGGGTTAGGGTTACATAGAGTCGGTTATAATGGTAGGAGATCTGAACATCCGTATCGCCAAGCTTGCCTTCCACGCCAAGGAAAGTCCCTTCCGGACATGGGACGGAGTCTTCAATCTTGTATCTTCATAGTCCAACAGTCCGGCCAAGGGATATAGTTCGGCTACCCGAACACCCCCTAATCCAGGACTCCCTCACCCGCATTATATGTGTGGGGGCTGAAGCCGACGACTGCCATCTTTCAGATTATATACACATATACCTCAACGGCCGCACAGGAGGCATTATAATACTTGCACGCACAAGTATAAAAAGCTTCTACAATTCATCAAAATATTGTTTTACAATAATACACGTTATTCAAACATAATATCCTTCGAGCACTGCGTCTCTATTAAACGAGCGCCTTGCAAAACTTCCTGAAAATAGTGCTCAGCAGGTATTCGGCCTCCGTCCGAATCTTGGGATGCAACAGTGGCGGCCTCCATCTCCGCCCAGTATGTCTTGACACGGGCAAGGGCCATCCGCGCACCCTCTATGCATGCTGACCTCTTCATCACATTGATATGCGGCACGGCACCAAGGAACTGCTGCACCAAGCTAAAATAACTGTTCGGCTTTGGCCTTTCCGTCCATAGATGATTACGACATCCTTCATGGCGAGTCCGGACAACCTATTCAGTTCGGCCCATTCGACCAAACGATCGGTCAACGGAAGCGAGCGCTCCGGATTGTTGAATTGTGACCAGAAGAGCTTCTCCACTTCGCTATCTTTCTGATCTCGGAAATGTTCGGCCGCATCAGCGGCACTCGCAGCTAAATCCAGATATGCGTTCGCCAAACTCCACATCCGGTCCAACGGAGCGTATTTAGGATCTCCGAACTTCATCCGCAGCATAAAGGGCTTTCCAGTCGCGATATCTCCGGCCTGACGCAGCTCCTCCTTCATAGCTCTCATCACAGAACGAGCATCCTTGGCCGCTGTAGTGGCCTTCTCCAGGTCTGTCCGCTCCGCCCTATATTCTTTTTCAAGAAGCTTGTAGCGGTCAGCAGCGTTCTTTAACTTCACAGCCATTTTGGCCATTTCCATCTTGCTTCGGCAGTGAGCAGCCTGTTCGGCTTTCAGCTCTTCAATTACCTTTACGGCAGCCGCATCACTTCTCCTGGCTTGCTCCTTGGCTCGGGCAAGTTCCGCCCGAAGGTTCTCCATGGTAGCGGCCCCACCTGCATCAAGGGCACACGCTGTAAGATACTGGCATCAAGCTCCTCTTACCAGGTGTCTCCGGAGAAATTACATACCTTGTGCCTCGTCAAGCCGCTTGTTGACAAACGTGATGTCGGCATCTGCCACGTCAAGTTGCCGCGTTAGCTCGGCAAATTCATCAGTTCGGCTGGCCACCGGACACTTCGCCACCTACATAGGAAGGCGGCAAAATTACACCTGGGACTATGATCCTCTGTGTGCTGTCGTCTTCGACAACACACAGAGTCTCAGGGGCTACTATCTACACAGGGCGCATCTTATATGCGGAACTGTCAAAAGGTACATCACCTTGCGTACCTCAAAACCTGTCAGTAAACTCCTGACGGCCTCATGCAACCCTCTTTCAGCGGACGAAATCCTTTCAATTACCATACCCATCAACGTACGGTGTTCCTCTGAGATAGACGCTCGCCCTAACAGATCCTTTAGTTCATCCGACCGAGCACCAGGCGGTGCCGGACTCGTTCGATGGCCTTTTTCAAAGACCGGACACGGATGGCCTTGGGGGGGCCATATAACTGCCTTCCGGCCCTGCCGGATTCGGAGAAACCCTTCGCGGCGATACCTCAGGATCGCCCGCCTCGTAAGGCGGTACGGCAGGGGGAGGCATTCCGCTCTCCATCATCTCCGAAAGAAGATCCCCCGAAGATGAGCTCTGCTGAGAAGGGCTGAGATCCGAACTACAAGGTAAAATTTCGGTTATTTTCGTCAGAAATAAAACAAGGATTTCTCTCATTTTAAACCTCCCCTCTCTACTTACGGCTCGATGGAGGCTGATCCCCTTGAGAGCATAGTACGGCCGAGGCATCCCCCGGCACAGGACCCTCTGCCGAAGATTTCGTCCCCCGCTTTGAGACCATGGACTCCGGGTCTTCAGAGGCGGTCCTCTTCCTCCCCTGAGTAGAGGAATTTTCGATTCCTCCTTTCTAGACAGCCTCCTTCGGGGAGGCAGCAGCTTCTTTGTCCCCCTCTTCGCTTTCTTCTGAAGGCACGATCTCCAGCATCCTGGTTAACACGGGATCCGGCGAGGTCTCGGGAAGGGGGGCCGGACACCTGATTAACTTCGCCTTCGCTACCCACTCATGTTTCAAAGACAACTCTTTTAAGGGTGATGTTGTGATAAATGAACGGATGGTTTGTCCGGGCACAGGGCTACTTACTTGAGTATCCAGACGATTGCAGCTCAGACCTGCGTCCTCCGTAGAATCCGGACACACTACTTGTGGTCCGAAGAACAATTGTACATTTCCACGGGCGTCATGCCAAGAAAATGTTGGAGAACTCGTGGTCCCTACGGGTTGAACTCCCACAGGCGGAGGGGCGCGTTTGCAGGGCAGAACTCGGCGAATTAACATAACCTGCGTCACCACGACCAGACTGATGTCTCTTTCTAGGAGATCTCGGATGCGGCCCTGCAACAGGGGCACGTCCTTTGTCGACCCCCAGTCCAGCCCCTTATTGACCCATGACGCTAGTCGTGGCGGGGGACCCGAGCGGAAAGCAGGCAGCGCCACCCACTTAGTGCTCCTGGGAGCTGTGATATAAAACCACTCTTGTTGCCATAAGCTGAACTCCTCTTGAAAACAACCCTCGGGCCATGGAGCGTCAGCATTCTTGCTTATAACAGTGCCTCCGCACTCCGCGTGCTGTCCCTCAATCATCTTCGGCTCTACTTTAAAGGTCTTAAGCCATAGTCCAAAGTGAGGAGTAATACGGAGGAAGGCTTCGCACACGACAATGAACGATGAGATGTGGAGGATGGACTCCGGGGCTAAGTCGTGAAATTCCAGCCCATAATGAAACATGAGCCCCCTCACGAAGGGATCCATCACGAAGCCTAGCCCTCGGAGGAAGTGAGACACGAACACCACGCTCTCACCAGGCTTGGGAGTAGGAATAACCTGCCCGTGAGCAGGCAGCCTATGCGAGATTTCGCCGGTCAAAAACCTGGCCTCTCTCAGCTTTAGCACGTCTTCCTCCATGACGGAGGAAGGCGTCCATCGGCCTCGAAGGTCGGAGACGGACATCGTCGAAGGTCCGAAGCGCCTGAAATCTGGGGCCTTGGGTGTTGGAACTCGAGGCGAAGGGGGAATTCGATTGAGATCAAAAGAAAGGAGTAAGGCCTTGGTCTCTTTATAAGAGGTTGAATACCAAGAGCCCTCCCCGTGACCGTTTGGGACTCGCCTTTGATCGAGGAGGCACACCAACGGGCACGATTGGGTTACCCACGTCCGTATTGATGAGAATCCCGTAAATAAAGGGGACACGATCTCTGCTTCGACAAGACGTGCCAAGGAAACCGCCTTGCAAAACGCGCTGAGGTGGGACAGTAAAAATGGTTCAAATAAAGGCTTGGCTGTGGCGTGATGACACGCTACGAAATACGTCAGCAGATTAGACTTGTGTAAATATTATTCTCTCTATGGCAGTATGTGGAACTTATTTTGCAGAGTCGGACACTATCCTTGTGTTCAAAATCTTCTATGAAGTATTCGGAGGAGGAACCCGCCTTGCAATGCCGAAGACAATCTGCGCGCCGGACTCGTCGTCATTGAAGCCTGGTTCAGGGGCTACTGAGGGAGTCCTGGATTAGAGGGTGTCCGGATAGCCGGACTATAACCTTTGGCCGGACTCTTGGACTATGAAGATACAAGATTGAAGACTTCGTCCCGTGTCCGGATGGGACTTTCCTTGGCGTGGAAGGCAAGCTTGGCAATATGGATATGTAGTTCTCCTCCCATTGTAACTGACTCTGTGTAACCCTAGCCCCCTCCGGTGTCTATATAAACCGGAGGGTTTTAGTCCATAGGGAAAAGGACAATCATACCATAGGCTAGCTTCTAGGGTTTAGCCTCTTTGATCTCGTGGTAGATCTACTCTTGTACTACCCATATCATCAATATTAATCAAGCAGGAGTAGGGTTTTACCTCCATCGAGAGGGCCCGAACCTAGGTAAAAACATTGTGTTCCTTGTCTCCTGTTACCATCCGCCTAGACGCACAGTTCGGGACCCCCTACCCGAGATCCGCCGGTTTTGACACCGACAGTTGGTTTTCATGACCTTAATGATCTTTAGTAATTGAGGATGCTTGCTAGAGTTCTAATCATAAGTGCATATGATCCAAGTAGAGAAAGTATGTTAGCTCATGCCTCTCCCTCATATAAAGTTGTAAGAATGATTACCGGTACTTGTTATCGATTGCCTAGGGACAAATGACTTTCTTATTGACAAAAGCTTTCCACTTTTATTACCTTGCAATTTATCCGTAGTTTTATTCTCGCAAAGTACTCGTAGTTTTATCCTTGCAAAATAGTTTCATACTTGTTTCCGGTAAAGCAAACGTCAAGCGTGCGTAGAGTTGTATCGGTGGTTGATAGAACTTGAGGGAATATTTGTTCTACCTTTAGCTCCTCGTTGGGTTCGGCACTCTTATTTATCAAAAAATGCTACAAATGATCCCCTATACTTGTGGGTTATCATCGGGCAGTTCCCGATTCGGTATCTGGGTGTTCCCATACACTATCGACGTTTAACTATCGCTGAGTGGAAGCACGTGGAAGAGGGACTTGAGAAACAGCTAGCCAGTTGGAAAAGCCAAACTCTTGTCATATGGGGGGCGATTGATCTTGATCAATTTCGTCCTCAGCAACATGGTGTTATATATGTTGTCATTCTTCCATCTACAGAAAGGGGTTCTTCAGCGTCTCGATTACTTTAGATCCAGTTTTTTTTTTGGCAGTGTGATAATGAATCAAAGAAATGTCGACTGGCTAGGTGGACTGTATTATGTCGACCTAAAAGTCAAGGGGGACATGGAATCCAGGACCTTGAGATTAAAAATATTGCTCTTTTCAGCAAATGGGTTTACAAACTACTTACTGGGAATGGAATTTGGCAGGAAATTATTTGTAACAAGTACGTGGAATCCAAAGCCATTTCTCAAGTCCATTGGAAACCTGGTGACTCATATTTTTGGTCTGGAGTCATGAAGTCCAAGGAATTCTTTTTCCAATTTGGGACTTCCTCGGTTAGGGGCAGTTCCCAGGTTCGATTCTGGGAAGACACCTGGCTAGGGACCACACCACTCATGGTGCAATACCCGAGTTTGTATAGGATTGTTAGACATAAATTTGTCACCATCAAAAAAGTTTTGGGACAAGAAAACCCTGATATTTCTTTTCCGTAGGGACCTTTTAGGACCTCGCCTGGCAGCTTGGAATGAGCTACTCATACGTCTAGAGGCTATTCAGCTGTCAGATGAACCGAACATCTTTTGATGGAATTTGCATCAGAATGGCAAGTTTACAGTCAAATCCATGTATGATGCAATGGTTCATTCTGATGTTCCGGTTGATAACAGAAAATTGTGGAAGCTTAAAATGCCTCTGAGAGTGAAGATATTCCTCTGGTTCCTAAACAGAGGGGTCATCTTAACTAGAGATGATCTAGCACAACGCAACTGGCAAGGCACCAAGGCCTGTGTCTTTTGCCAACATGACGAGTCTATTAAGCACTTATTTTTTGAGTGTAAGTTCGCTCGGACGGTTTGGGCCATAGTTCAAGTAGCTTTAAATTTATACCCACCAGGTAGTACACGTAACATATTCGGCAACTGGTTGAGGGATATTGATAAACAATTTTCTACACATATTCTTGTGGGGGCGACTGCCTTATGTTGGGCATTGTGGCTTACCAGGAATGATGTGGTTTTTAATAAAAATATGTTTCATCTCCTATGCAGGTTATTCATGTATGTACGCGATGGCTCCGTACTTGGGGCCAGTTCTTTTCGGCGATTCTCCCAGAATCGCCCTCCTCCCCAGCTTCTCCCAGAATCGCCACTTCATTTTTTTTAACAATCCTATCTAGTTAAGGTCTAATTAGCTAGGATTGTAAAAAAATATGGAGTGGCGATTCTGGGAAAAGCTGGGGAGGGGAGCGATTCTGGTAGAATCGCCCAAAAGAACTGGCCCTTGGTCTATCCTGCAGAGGCCGGAGGACAGGGACCTTTTTACAATGGCGTCTACGCGGCTGGAGCATAGGCCACGGAGGTTTTCTCCTCCCATGGATGGCGGTGTGATCTCCGAATAGGATCTGCCACATCATAGGCTGGACTAATTTATCTTTTTAAGTTGTAAAACGATTTTATTTTTTGATTCAGTTGGACTTTTTAACTGTGTGCATCGAGTTATGCAGAGGCCGGGCATTCTTTCAATGCGATTGTATCACCTCGATATATCAATTCAATGAAATGTCCTTTATCAAAAAAACTAGAAAAAACTCACATTGGCCACCATGAACAATGGACAGATCGTTCTTTAGGGGTTTGTGAACAGCTAACTTGACCCACACGTGAAGAAAGTAAGTAGCGAAGTCATTAGACGGGGCCTCGGCAGTGATGGACTCACCGACTTAACAACATGGCTTTGGTCATACCACAATATCCATCCGATAGATCGTGAATTTGGATCCAAAAATCGAGGTGGTGCAACCAAATAGACGAACGTTTTGTGAATCCGTCATACAGAGCCACGAGAACTAGATTGCCCCAAAAGGTCCATGAACACCCTTCCATCACCTTCTCCCAGTCTCCCGATATGAGAACTGCATTAACATATATAATGTCTTCCAAAGTCTGAAACCTAACATCCTGAGCTGGATCCCAGATTGTACACATGTTCTTGAAGAATCATAAATGGTGAAAGTTCGCTTTATATAAATACTAGCCCATCCAAGGTGTTTCCTCCATCGGCGGCCACCCCTCATCCTCAAACACCACATCATCCAGGTCCTACTCATGCAAGCCTAACTCCATCATCTCCACGAGAGATTTTTGCCCCGTAATCCTTGGCGAGCAACCAAACTCTTCCGTCATAGCGAGAGCCCTAGCCCGATATAATCGGGCCCGCGGATGAGAACACCAAAAACTACAGTCTCACTGCTGGTCACCAAGGCCAGGCAATGGTGCACAGCCACCCCGTAGTCATCCCAGCAAACGGTAAGGCGGGAGATCGGATTATTGATTAAAAAAACACAACGCCAGCTAAAAGCCAATGAGAGGAAAATGAAACCCCGACGAGAGAGAAATACTTTAAGAATCATGATAAAACAGATGGAGGCAATGGAGTAAAAATTAAATGCAACAAGTATATAATGCCTCCCATTTTCTTCCTTTTTTTACCTGAGTGTGTTCCCACTTCTAAAAGGCTCGAAACCTCTTTCTTTTATACTTTTTTCGTTCGAAAATACTTGACGTGATTTTAGTTCAAATTCTAAACTAAAATCACGTCAAGTATTTTCGAACGGTCCCGACTGTCTACTACAACAATGTTTGCCCAGCTCTGACGAGGGAAGGGCGATGACGGCGGTGCGCCTTCAACTCGCTTCAATGTTTGTTGTCGTCGTTAGGTGGTTTACGTGCCTAGATGTAAATTTTACTTTTAATGATTTTTATACTACCTTAACAATTGATGAATAGATCGAAAGTTTTCTCGTAATTTTTTTTTCGAACGGAGGTAGTAGATGGTAGCAGATGTGGCGTGCCGATACTCGATACGGTTTGCATGTCTGGTTAGCCCACACCACGAACGCAAATCTCATGGCCGGACAGAGAAACTGAGGGCTCTTAACGCGTCGCTCCGTAAGGCAATGATGTTTGGAGCCAGGATGTGAACATAATCGGTTCAGCATATCTTTTGTGATCTAGAAAGAAGCTGATAATCCAGCTAGCAACTAATTTTACCGCTACATCCAGCCAGCAAGCAGTGCCCTAGCAGCAAGAGAAGCAGCGGGATGATAACTCGAAATCTCGAATATATTTTTCCGTAAAGGACATTTCATGGATTGATATATCGAGAAGATGTAACCGTATCGAAAGAATGCCCAGCCTCTGCATAGTGAGATGCACATGGCTAACAAGTCCAATAGACTCAAAAATAAACATTATTTTTCAGCAAAAGAAAAATCAGTCAGCCTATGATGCGGTAGATCCTATTCGAAGATTACACCGCCATCTATAAAGGGAGAAAACCTCCCTGGTCATATGCTCCAGCCGTGTAGACATTATCGTAAAAATGTCACTGTCCTCCGACCTCTGCAAGATAGACCAAGTACGTAGTCATTGCGTACATGCATGAATAATCTGTGCAAAAGATGAAACACATTTATTGTTAAAAACCACATCATATCTCGTAATCCGTGTTAGAATAGTTGAATAGAGATAGGTCTTGTGTGTTTAAACATGTAATCCTATTCTATCTCTTCTTCTCTCTCCCGTAGCAATTCTCATCTGTCTCCTGTAACGATCTTTCAGATCGATCTCTCCTAAACTTGTACGCCAAGGCTTATGCCCAATATATATCAATGCGGCCCGAGACAAAGGGTTCAACGCTTCCAACCTATTTTACATGGTAGTCATAGCCTCTTCCTCAAAGATCATAGATCGCATCTAGCTACCTCCTAAAACTATACCAATCTTCCTCCTTCAACCGAGAGCATGTCGACCACCGCTGCCGCATCGTTGTCCAGCACCGCTGGCGCGCTCATCACCTCGTCATCTTCCGCCTTCGCGTCGTCTTCCTCCACCACCACCGCGGGGTCTCTCGGATCGCCACCACAGGAGAAGCTTACGAGGGGAAACTTCCTTCTATGGAAGGCCATTGTGCTACCTCAGATCAAAGGCGCTCAGATGGAACACCACCTCGACGGGACGAGCCTGCCACCGCCTGCCACCCTCACCGTTACCAAGGACGGCAAGGAAGAACACGTTGTCAACTACGCCCGATCCCTCTGGTACGCACAACAGCAACAGCTTCAAGGGTATTTGATGGGATCTCTTTCCCACGATATCCTCGCTCAGGTAGCGACGCTACAGACGCCGGCCGAAGTTTGGAGCGCCATCCATGCTATGTTCGCTGCCCAGAGTCAAGCCCAGACCATCAACACCCGCATTGAGCTCACCAATCTCAAAAAAGGTAACATGACCATGGCTGACTATCTTGGCAGGATCAAGAGCCTTACTGATGAAGTCGCGTGTACTACCGCGGCCCTCTCCAATCCAGAAATCGTCTCCAAGATCCTCGCTGGTTTGGACATGGAGTACAATCCGGTGGTTTCTGCACTCACCGCTCATGTGGAACCCATCACCATCCAGGAGTTGTACAATCAGCTTCTGAGTTTTGATGGCCGCCTCACCCTCCTCCATGGTGGCGATCTTCGGCAGTCGTCTGCTAACTCCGCGTCCCGTGGTCGCGGCCGTGGGCACGGTCACCAGGGGCAGAGTCGTGGCGGTGGCCGTGGACGCGGTGCTCCTCAGGGCGACGGCGCTCGCTCTGGAGGCACCTACGGCTACAACAACGGGGGAGGCTACACCAACAACAACGGCGCAACTTCACCAACGGCGGCGGCTTCAACTCCAACAATGGCCGCCGTCCCCCTGCCGCCCGTCCTCGCCCACGCTGCCAGCTCTGCAAGAAGTCTGGCCATGAGGTTATGGATTGCTGGCATCGCTTCGACGAGAACTTCGTCCCTGATGCCCGCCATGTTGCTGCTGCCATGCGTGAACAGGGAGGCGATGGCATCTGGTATGTTGATTCTGGCACCACCGGCCATGTTACCAATGAACTCAAGCAACTAGCTCTTCGCGAGAGGTACCATGGCGCTGATCAGATCCACACCGCAAGCGGAGGAGGTATGGATATTTGCCACATTGGTCAAGCCTCCATTAAATCCCCTAACCTTAAACGTGATCTAGTTCTTAAGGATGTCCTTCATGTTCCACAAGATGACAAAAATCTTGCATCCATGTCTCGTTTAGCCACCGATAATAATGTATTCTTTGAAATTCACCCTCGTTATTTTTTCATTAAGGGTCAGGCAACGAGGGAACTTCTCCATCACGGTAGATGCATTGGGGGTCTCTACCCCATCACATCCGGAGCACTTAGTCGCCGGCGTCGTCAAGTCTACTCCGCCATCAAACCCTCTCTGGAAAGATGGCATCAACGATTAGGACATCCATCATCAGTCATTGTGAAACAAGTAGTCAATAAAGATAATCTTCCTTTGTCACATAGTTCCATTAGTGAGTCTATTTATGAAGCTTGCCAATATGCCAAGAGTCATCAGCTTCCCTATCCTAAGTCTTATAGTGTTTCTCATGCTCCTTTAGAGCTTATTTTTAGTGATGTATGGGGCCATGCTCGTGATTCCTTTGGACGAAAAAAATATTATGTCAGTTTCATTGATGATTACAGCAAGTTTACTTGGATTTATTTCCTTAAATATAAAGCTGAAGTTTTTTCTATCTTCCAAGAGTTTCAAAAACTCGTTGAACGACAATTTGCTCGAAAGATTCTGTCAGTCCAAAGTGACTGGGGAGGGGAGTATGAGAAACTCAACTCTTTCTTCCGTAGCATTGGGATTGAGCATCATGTGTCATGTCCTCATGCCCACCAGCAGAATGGCTCTGCTGAACGCAAACATCGCCACATAGTTGAAGTTGGCCTCTCTCTCTTAGCTCATGCCTCTATGCCTCTCAAATATTGGGATGAAGCTTTCATCACTGCCACTTATCTCATCAATAGGCTTCCCAGCAAAGTCATTGGCAATTCCACTCCATTAGAACGTTTGTATCATCAAAAATCTGACTACAACTATCTCAAAAAATTTGGGTGTGCTTGCTACCCCAATTTGCGTCCATACAATCATCACGAGCTTGAATTTCGATCCACTCAGTGTGTTTTCCTTGGTTATAGCAACCTCCATAAAGGGTATAAATGTCTGTAAATATCCACTGGACGCATCTACATTTCACGAGTTGTTGTTTTTGATGAGACCCTTTTTCCTTTTGCCAAACTACATCCAAATGCGGGAGCCTTACTTCGTGCTGAAATAGCACTTCTTCCTGATCTTTCTGCACCTTGTGATCACGGGGGCGAATTAACTAAGGCTGATCATGTGCAAAAGTCCCAAGGAAATTCTGATTCAGGTGATATCTGTGCTAATTTGAATTTGAATCATCATTTTATGTGTGAAGAATCAGACAAAACAGGCACGGAATACGCTGTTGATCCGGCTGACAGCACGCGATCCCAGGCGGATCCGCGCGCTCAGCCTGCTGCTACTGTCGGCGCATGATCCCACGCTGATTCGCCCGTGGGCCTGGACTCGCGCGGGCCTGTGGCCGACCGCGCTGCCAGGGTGGAGCCCACTGGCCTCGCCGTATCGCCTCACGCCATGCCTCCTCGCTTCGATTCACATGCCAGCGCATGTGCGGGAGAGGGTGAGTCCCCTACTGCCACGTCGCCGCGGGCCTCAGCAGCGGCCGACCGCGGGCGCATGGCCAGTCCCACCTCAGCACGGGCCTTCTCAGCGGCCGACCAGTCGCTAGGATCCGCCTCGAATCGGGAACTGGCCGATTCGTTTCCTGCATCGGATTGGGAGCCGGCGGGATTTTCTGTGGCAGATGAGGCTTCACCAGGATCTTCTATACCACCATCTACAGCGGATGTTCCTGTGCATTCTACGCCCCCTCTTCGGCAAACAAGGGCACGGTCAGGTATTGTGAAGGAAAAATAGTACAATGATGGTACAATTAGGTATGACAAAATCAAACGTGGGTTTCTTACCACCACTGGTGAACTAATTCATTTGCATGATGCCCTTGCTAATAAGGATTGGAAAGAAGCTATGGATAGTGAATATAATGCACTTATGAAAAACAAAACTTGGCACTTGGTGCCACCAAAACATGGAGACAATATTATTGATTGTAAGTGGGTGTACAAGATAAAAAGAAAGTCTGATTGAAGCATAGACAGGTATAAGGACAGATTAGTTGCCAAAGGATTTAAACAAAGGTTTGGAATTGATTGTGAAGATACCTTTAGTCCTATTGTTAAGTCTGCCACTATTCGACTTGTCTTGTCTATTGCTATTTTTAGAGGTTGGAGGTTAAGACAGCTAGATGTTCAGAACGCGTTTCTTCATGGTGTTCTTGAGGAATAAGTGTTCATGAGGCAACCACCAGGTTATGAGGATCACAGCACACCACATTATGTATGTAAGTTGGATAAAGCATTATATGGTCTGAAACAAGCACCAAGGGCTTGGTATTCTAGGTTGAGCATGCAGTTACAACACCTTGGGTTCATACCATCCAAGGCAGATACATCATTGTTCTTCTTTAGGAAAGGCAGTATTACTATCTTTGTGCTTGTCTATGTTGATGATATAATTGTTGCTAGTTCAAGTGCAGAAGCTACTACTTGCTTGCTTAAGGATTTAAAGTTGGAGTTTGCTCTCAAAGATTTGGGTGATCTCCATTATTTTCTTGGAATAGAAGTAAAGAACATTAAAGATGGCATACTTCTCTCACAGGAAAAATACACCACTGATATTCTCAGAAGAGTGGGTTTGGAGAATTGCAAGCCGGTTAGTACACCAATTTCTACCTCAGAAATACTCACGGTAGAAGGTGGAGATGCTCTTTCACCAGCAGATGCAACAAACTATAGAAGTGTTGTAGGTGCCTTGCAATATTTAACTCTTACACGTCCTAATATTTCCTACTCAGTGACCAAGGTATGTCAATATTTGCATACACCTAGAACTACTCATTGGACTGCAGTTAAGAGAATTCTAAGGTATCTTAAGTACTCAGGAGGCCTTGGACTTCAGATTACCAAGTCCCCCTCTCTTCTTGTAACTTCTTATTCAGATACAGACTGGGCAGGATATGCTGATGATAGAAGATCTACGGGTGGTTTTGCTGTATTCTTGGGATCCAATCTTGTGTCATGGAGCGCAAGAAAACAGGCCACTGTTTCAAGGTCAAGTACAGAGGCCGAATATAAAGCCTTGGCTAATGCTACAGCTGAAGTAATGTGGATTCAGACACTTCTTTATGAGCTTGGTATTAAAGCTCCTCGGGCTGCGAGATTGTGGTGTGATAACATTGGAGCAACATATCTCTCAGCCAATCCTGTTTTTCATGCACGAACAAAACACATTGAGGTCGACTTTCATTTTGTCAGAGAAAGGGTGGCTCGGAAACTACTTGAGATCAAGTTCATTCCCACAGGAGATCAGCTCGCAAATGGGTTTACAAAACCGCTTACTATGAGAGGATTGGAAAAATTCACATACAATCTTAACCTTGGCAAAGCTCCTTGAGGTTCAGATTGAGGGGGAGTGTTAGAATAGTTGAATAGAGATAGGTCTTGTGTTTAAACATGTAATCCTATTCTATCTCTTCTTCTCTCTCCCGTAGCAATTCTCATCTGTCTCCTGTAACGATCTGTCAGATCGATCTCTCCTAAACTTGTACGCCAAGGCTTATGCCCAATATATATCAATGCGGCCCGAGACAAAGGGTTCAACGCTTCCAACCTATTTTACAATCCGCAATGCCTAGCATAAGGCAGCCACCCCCATAAGAATATGTGCAGAAAATTGTTTATCAATATCTCACAACCAATTTCCAAACATGTTACGTGCACTACGCAGGGGATATAGAATATGGAAGTGTTAAAGACACACGGTTGGATCCGCCTCCCTGCGGGTTTTGTTAAACTTAATGTTAACACTTCTTTTGACGGGTATGTCTTGGGGTGGTCTTAACGGATGATAACGGAAATTTCTTAAATGAGGGGAATTGGAAAGTTGACTGGTGTGTGGGCGTCCCGACGGCTGAAGCTTCGGCGCTCAGATTCGTTCTTTCACTTGCACAAAAGGGTGATTAGGATGCAACCTTCTTGTTATTAATTATGATAATTCGAAGGTCATTAATACTTTGAAGAATGAAGGACACTCTGCGGGTGTGAGATGACAATTTTTAACGATCGTTATTATTTTTCTTCTAGTTTTTTTTATTTATAGATTTAAACATTGTAATAGAGAAGAAAATAAAGTTGATCGTGAGCTTGCTAGGCTGGTTCTTTTGACTTGTGATTGGTTCGAGAAACCCCCAAATGAAATTGTACCATTCGTCATAAACGATGTAACTGTTATTTCTACTAAATAAAGTTTATGTGTTTTGTTTCAAAAAAGTCCACCTAATTGATAGCATTTGTCATGGGCTCCCGTAGGAAAAAGAAAGTTAGTACATTTTTGGGTGTTGTAACTAATCACGACTAACAATAGAAAAATATATATTTCCTAAAAATATATATAATTATTTGCACAACTATAGTACATGATGCAATTGCTTAGGGGGTGGGATACGGCTCCTACTCGCCCCATGGTCTCCGCCCTAGGCATGCACGTTATATTTTTTCAGTTCTTTTATGAAAAGACAAGCCGTCGGGCCGTCGTAGGAACCATGCGCATGGTACATTGACCTGGGCCCGCCCCAGTTAGGGAACAATGTCGATGGGGGTAGAGGTGGGTGAAGGGGTGAGGCGACGATGAGGCACATCTGGAGCGAAGCACCGAGCCAGAGATGGACCGATGCGGCGACGAGCCGCGACGACGTAGGTGTTGGTGAAAGGTCGGACCGGCGGAGGTGGCGTTGAGGACATAGAGTGGCGGCATGGGTGGCATGAGCCGGCGGTTAGGCCAATGCCGACTGGCGGGTGGTCGAGGCGGGGAGAATGAGTGCAAAGCAGGAAGGAAGAAGAATAAAGAGGATTCTTTTTTAGGGAAAAAGGAGAAAGAAGATGGAGAAATAAGAAGCCGCTGGAGGGGAGATGGGCCGGGCCACTTATTCGCGTTAGTAGCGCAGCCCATTCCACCAAAAACCCTACAGAGATAAGCGTGTGAGTCCACTCGCTCCCTGTGTTTCCGACTGCGCGCAGCGGCGGCGCCCCGCTCGACTCACCGGCCGGCGCACGGCTCCGCCACGCTGCCACGGCGCCCCACTGCTTCCAGCCTCCGAAGCCCCGCCGCTAATGGCGACAGAGAGATAGGGAGGCTCGCCCCCAATCCCCCACCATGAATTCGCGCCGCCGCAACGCAGCCGCCACACGCTGGTCGACGACGCCATCCGCGAGATTTTGCTCCGCATCCCGCCGGATGACCCGGCGAGCCTCGTCCGCGCCTCCGCCGTCTGCACCACCTGGCTCGAAACCATCTCAGACCCCGCCTTCTTCCGCGACTACCGCGCTTTCCACGGGGCGTCCCCCGTGTTGGGCTACCTCCACAACAAATCCTAGGAAAGCCATGGCGTCGCCTGATTCGACCCTACCGGAGCCTTCTGCCCGCCGGTTCGCGACCGCCGCAACTGGCACGCGGCCGACTCCCGCCATGGCCGCGTCCTCTTCTACACACCCAGAGAGAAGCACGCAGATTTCACCGTCTGGGACCCCATCACGGACCGCCGGTGGGGGCTTCTCACCGACCCCAAGCTGTCGGAGATAATTGAGACTGCAGAGGACCAGCAGGAGGAGATAACCTGGATGGCGGCGGTGCTCTGCGCCCAGGATGGCTGCGACCACCTGGGCTGCTACGACGGTCCCTTCCTCGTGGCTTTCGCGGGCTCCAATGAGTTAGAGAGGACCACGTTCGCCTCCTTCTACTCATCTGAGGCTGCCGAGTGGAGCAAAATGATCTCCATTGAGAACCCGAATGCCACCAGTGCCATGGAGGAGACAGGGCACACTGCGGTTGTGGGAAACAAAGTCTATTTCCCCCGTAAGTGGAGCGGAAGAATAGTGATGTATGACGTGGGCGAGCAAGAACTTTCGGCGATCAATTTGCAGGACCAGCCATGCGGTAAACTCATGGGGGAGGAGGACGGTGCGCTGGTGTTTGCGAGCATGGGGGGTTCTAAACTCTATGTGCGGTTAATGGAGGATGGTCCCAATGGAGTTGTGGCGAGGGGGCAACGCAGGGTCGTCGAGCTTCAAACATCGCTCCCTCCTAGTGCCCTCTCGAGCACATACTGGATGGTACGCAAAACCTTCGTGAGTGGTGGACCATCGGTGGTTGGTTTTGCGAGCGGTGCTGGTGTCATCTTCCTAAATACAGAAGCTGGCCTGTTCACAGTTGAGGTCTCTTCTGGCCAAACAAAGAAGGTACACAGAAAGATGTTCGTCCAGACAGTCATACCCTATGTGAGCTTCTACAGCCGAGGTACTAGCTTCTTTGAACGTGTACAGCTTCAATATGTTTGCTTCTTGTAGTTAGCGAATACTAATTTGTAGTACTTTTGTCTTTTCAGAACATGTCAGGATCTTAATGCCACTGCAATCAAAACGTGGTCGCGGCGACCATTCACATGAATTGGACACCGTTTTGCATGGTAAGGGTTTAACGGGTTATTTTTATCAACTGCAACAATGGTCCATCTATATTGCTGCAGCGGTAGAAAGCATTAACATTAGAACATTTTGCCTTGTACTCCCTCTGTTCCAAAATAATGGAAGTTCTAGGATTGTGCTAAGTTAAACTTTTTAAAGTTGGACGAAGTCTACAGAAAAATTTGCTAAGATCTACAATATTAAATATATATAATATGAAAATATATTTCATAATGGATCTAATGAAGAATTTAGTGTTGTAAATGTTGCTGTATTTTTATTTAAACTTGGTCAAACTTAATGCAGTTTGACTTAGGACAAACCTAGAACTTCAGTTATTTTGAAATGGAGGGAGTACTAGATTGACTCTGGAAACTCAGCAATAATGCCCAAGCCTTCCACCCTTCCGTACACACCCAATTCTTGCTGGGATTTGGTCCAACTAGAGGCTCTGTTTGGTTACTCCCTTCCATGGGTTAGATAACATGGCAGACACAGTTCCAAAGGGTCATATTAACAGCTGCTAGCAGCCTAGCATGTATCATCTGTATGAGAAATGTGCATTCCAGTCTGATCAGAAAATTTTGTTTCTTAAACACCATTCTTCGGTATAGAAGTACAATGGATCTTTAATTAATATTTTAAAGCACACTAAAATAACCTGAAAGGCACTGATGGCCAAGCGCTGGACATAAATAGTTCTCTTTAACCAAGACTGACTTGTTCGATTAAACTAGCAAGTAGTTAATTCGGGTTATGGATCATACATCATAGTGTATTTATTGCAGAATCAACAAGACTAGCTGACCAATGAGGAGTTTGTAAGGAGTTGTGTCATCACTAGAGCACATTAACACAAATAATGAAACAACTGCAAGATTCAGAAAAATCAAGTTGTTAGAATAGTATTGGGAGCAGTAGCCTAAAATACACAATATAACATCTAAGAGGGTTACTAAATTAAATCAAGTAGAATAACACCACATAAGCTATGTGCAAGTAACAAGTTTGGTGCTCAGTTTGAGCAGTGAATGCTTATGCAAGAGGCACTGCTGCTATGATAACCTACTAGAAAAGGTACCAAGTTCTTAAAATTGTTTCATGACTAGAAGAATGTTAAGCTTAACATGGCACATTATATCCATTTCAAAAGTGTCGTAAAATGCTCAATGTTAAGTTACAGCCTGAAAGCATAGCGCTTGTTTTGAGTGTCATTGTGGTAAGCAGTAATTTTTTTGGTATTACAAAAGTTGCTATCTTGCTCTTATCAGATAAATCATAAATTTGACAACTACAACTTGTGATGGAAACAGGTTGGGATATACAAAACCAATGTGGAGTTCAATCTTTTTTTCTACAAAGTATTTCAGCTTACTGATAGAACATTTTAAATTTGGTAACAAAAATGCAGCAAATTTTGGAAAACGGTTGGTATAGGAATGGAGTTCTGGTAAGTGCAACAGAAGTCAATCTTAAAGGCTTCAGTTACATAATGGACTATGAAGCTCAAAAGAGATGTATGAGTAACGACTAGTTTATTAGTCTTAATCTGATTGTCGACTAGCTTCTTCGTGTAGACTAGCTCGTTGAGTCGAGCGGTGGAGCCACTAGTCATTGACTAGTCCAGACTAGTCATTGACTAGTCCAGACTAGTCTGGGTGTTTGAGTCGATCAACTCAATTTGGGAGGGATAAGTGAGCAGCGCTCAACCCGCGGGAGGGAAAAAATTGCAACCCTAGCTTTCCAAGATCGCTCCACAACGAGCTGCCTCACCTGGGACTGGGCTGCCGCCACCGCCCATTGACCCGCCACTGCCGCTGCCACCCAACCACCCCGCCAACGGTGCCCAGGAGCATTACGACGCTCTCCCTCCGCTGGTTCTGCTCCTCCTGTGGATCCACCCCTCTGCTGTGTGCTCCTCCCCTTGCTGTTCTCCTATGTTGTTGTGATCCTCCTCTGGATCAACTCAATTTTTATTGTATATTGCTGTAGTATAATATATAGTAAATATTACATACTAGGTATTACCGTATTAGTAGTCGAGTACTCTAAGTTGAGTACTACAGTACTATGTCGACTAGTCATGACTAGTCCATGACTCAACCTCGGCGCTCGACTCCACGACTCATAATTCTTGCTATGTATGGAAAACAAGAATAAAGTGCTCTAAATTATTCAATGCCGTATAATGAATGCTGATGAACATAAGCACATCTGTCATCAGGTCTGTGTCGTGCTGATAACAGCAAAATAGTTAGCAGTTGAATAATGATGCACATATACGCTCCATCTCCAAGAACAGTAATTCTTAATCCCGGGAACTTTTTCATAACCTTGTATTGGCAAATAAAGTAAGCAAAGCATTAACAATACAGCAAAATGACATGAAGCAAACATTTAATCAGTATAAGTGGATGTATTGAAGGTTTAAGTATGCCCTACGGCCAGCTTGAAATGCTTACTTTGTTACAAAAACAGACCATGATAACTACAGCATATCTGCTTGACAATTAGAAGTTCAACTAATTCCAGCATGCTTTGGCTGTTACTTTGTTCTTTTTGTTTTTAGCTCAAACATACTTCAAATCTTTAATTTTCCCTTGTGAAAATCATACAGACTCAGATACCAAATTTAGTATAAGACACTGAACTTCAATGATATCTTCCCAAGTGAAAACCCAAGATGGTGGGAGCTAATTAAACTACAGATTATGTGGCCAATTGGAAGTGATCTGCCCCAAAATAGCTAGCAGATTATGTGCAACATTTTGTGTATTCAGAGTATGGATGTACATGAGACCAACTGATTCATGCTACTGCTTGGTGCCTATATTCACAATCACACAGACTAAGGCCTCAAATTAAGCACTCCAGAAAGCGTCATCTTCTTGAGTACGATGGCAGGGTTTTTTTTCTTCTAGAATACGCATAAGCATGTGTATCATTGCATTATGAAGAAGGGGCAAAGAAGCCGGGTACAACGCCTTTCGGACATTACTACGCTCATCTCAGGGATTAGCAACCACACCCACCACGCCTACCACGATGCATGCTTCACCTAGTCGAACCTCATGCCAATGGCGATGAGGCAAGCCACAGAGCAACCAAGCTGCGTTACGACCAATGCTGAAAACCTCTGCAACATGACCAAGATTCCATGACAAGTCACTCCTTGAATAACCTTCTACACTCAAGGCATCTAAACATGTAGCGCATTGTATGATAGTTTTCTTGCGATTAGCAAATTTTGTACATACGTTCTTAGTAACAGTTATGTTTAGGACATGAAGTATCAACGGCTTTATGTGCACCAAGAACAATGATGTTATGAAACTGGAATACCATAGTCTCATTTCTGATTGTATCTATTCAGATCACGCTGGGGACAGAATGCCACTGCCATGAGATGGGCCATCCATCCATCCATCACGAAGAACCTGCTGCCATTTCACAATGGTAACATTATGATCAATGACATAGCCATTAATCTTATTAACCTGTACAACAATGATCCATCTATACTGCAGTAGCTTGTCATGTTTGATGTCACTGTATCCTTATCACTGCAGCGGACTAAAGCACTAACGCTAGACCATTATGCCTTCTAGATGAATTCTGGAGCTGCATGAATGCTGTCCAAGTTTCTGTGGAGAAATGCTTGGAGCCTTTTGTGAGTAATGATGTGAAGCATTGAACTTTGGACGTGGTTTCAGAGGAGCAGTCGGTTTTGTTGGATACATAGAAATGGTAGCTTTGTATCCAAGTGTTCAGTTGATCCAGCGTCACTATAATTACAAGATTTTTAATTCTGTTATGACTTGTGACAAACTGTTTGCGTTGTGCTCTGAGTGAGACTTGTTAATTTGTGTTGTGACAACTGCATGCTCTCCTGGCAACACATAAATATGAATGAATATGTAGAGTTCGAAATAATTTATGCTCTCTAGTGCATACTTAGTGAACAAAACCATGTCTGCAGAATTTTGGAAAGCAATGTCTATTAATTTTGCCTCTACATTCTAGCATGTAAATCCCTGTCTCATTTAGATCTAACATCTAGGAAAGGCTTAAATGTTCAATCATCTATAGAATTCACAGTATACTCAATCCACCTACATTGCATACAGAACCTTTTTCCATATTTTTGTTTCTTTTTCGAAAAGGAGGATTAACCCCTGGGCTTTGCATCGAATCAATGCATACGATTATATAGTACTCCCTCCGTCCTATAATATAAGAGCGTTTTTTACACTAGTGGTGTCAAAAATGCTATTATATTATGGGATGGAGGGAGTATTATGTATTATTCAACAATGCCAAGCAAAGGCAAGCATCAATGGCGAACAAACCCAGTGGTATCCAAAGGTATGTGTTAGATGTGTATAGTTCATTGTGTACATCCTCATTGTATAAGGGGCTTTTCTGCACTTTGTCACACTTGTATATGTACTGGCCTTTGGCCCTCAGTAAGAGCAAGTTGCTCATTATCCAACATGGTATCAGATGTTAGGTTAGCCTCTCTCCCGCACGATGCAACTCCGTGCGTCCTCTGCTCCTGATTTTTCTCGTCTCCGGCCGTCCCCGACTCTGTTCCGGTTGGCTCTCCTCGTCTCTGCTCGTCGCTAACCGTGCTCATGCCCGTGCTCCCCTGGGTTGTCCCGGCTGGGATTCAATTCCACAGTTCAACGCCACCGGCTTCCTCTCGTCCGGGCCGCTCCCGCTGCTTCCCCGACCAGATCCGCTGCTCCAGCTGCCGATCTCCTCTCGGTCGGCTCCTCCCGCTCCTTTATCGGTTGGGATCTCTCGAGCGTGCGAGGCCTCCTCTCGCCCTGGTCCCTCGAGCGCGCGCGTCCATCTGCCTCTCGTCCGGGCCTGCCGGCCCCTCCTCTTCTGCTCCGGTCGCCGGTTGACCTCGGGTGCTGCTGTTTTCCCCTCGGGTTGTGTTGGTTCCCGATCCAGATCGGGCCTAGTCCGCCCGGTCGCTTCCCCCGCTCGGTCTCTGGCCTCGTGAGCGGTTCTGGCAGATCCAGATCGGGCCTCTAGCAGCTGTTGAAAAAAAAGGATATCTCAGTATGTCATCTTCGGGCTATGTTGTTGTTCCGCGGTGCTCGGTGATCTTTGATGGCACCAACTACGCTGAGTTCGTAGGCTTCATGCGTATTCATATGCGTGGTCTCCTTCTGTGTGGTGTTCTTTCTGGTGAGGTCCCCTGTCCGCCATGCCCTGTTGCGCCCGTGGCTCCTATGCCGCCGGTGCTTGCTGCTGATGCTTCTCAGGCTGATCGGGATGCAGCCAAGGCTCTTGATGATGCTGCAGTTGATGCTTATGATCAGCAGGTATCTGCTTATTCCGACGCTCTCTCTGTGTACCGGGATGATCTGCCTGTTTACACGCAGTGGTGCAATGATGATGCTAGAGCTGCTGCTGTTCTCACTGCGAGTGTCCTCCCTCAGTTTGCTTCGGAATTCATGGGACTTGGCACGGTTGCAGCGATGTGGTCTTATCTCTGTCAGCGCTATCAGCCCTCTGGTGATGCTCTCTACCTATCTGTCGTGCGCCAGGAGCACGCACTTCAGCAAGGTGATTCTTCTGTTGATGAGTTCTATTCACAGTGTTCTACCATCTGGCGCCAGCTTGACTCTCTTCGGACAGTTGTTTGTGGAACCTGTCGCTGTTGTCAGACTACTCGGTCTGATCTCGAGTTTCAGCGGGTCCATGAGTTCTTATCTCGTCTCCGGTCTGAGTTTGAGCCCCGCCGTGCTCACTTGCTTGCTCGTGGTCGTGTTCCTATCTCAGAGATACTTGCTGAGCTTCGTGCTGAGGAGACCCGCCTTCGCTCTGCAGGGTTGCTTCTGGTTCCGTCAGTACTGGCCGCCCGAGCTCCTGTGTCGCCTGCTCGCCTCAGCGCTCCGCCGCTCCTGCCTACTCCTTCAGGGGGGTTAAGCCGTCATCCATATGCTGAGAAGGGCACGTCGCGCCGTGACACTGCATGTGGTTACTGCTCCCGGCCAGGTCACCCAGAGTCTGATTGTCGCCAGAAGAAGAGAGACCAGAGGCGCTCCTCCTCCATCGGACCTCCTGTGTCTTCCTCGACTCCGTCACTCACTGACCAGGACATTGTTCGCCTCAAGCGTCTTCTTGCTTCCTCAGGCTCCTCGTCGACTGGCTCTGCTGCTGCTGTGACTGCATCCTCTTCCTCACCATCACCAGCATCTACACAGTCAGGTACATCTTCGTGGGTTCTGGATTCTGGAGCCTCCTTTCATATGTCTTCTGATTCTTCCGCTTTGTCTTCTCTCCGACCTCTTGATTCGCCTGTTAATGTTCTTACTGCCGATGGCACCTCTTTTCCTGTTGCTAGTCGTGGTATTCTTTCCACTCCATCTTTTTCTGTTCCGTGTGTTTCTCATGTTCCTCGCCTTACCATGAATCTTTTTTCCGCTGCTCAACTTACTGATTCTGGTTGTCATGTCATCCTTGATATCGACTCTTGCTCCATTCAGGATCGTCGCACCAAGGCTTTGGTTGGTGCTGGCCCCCGGCGCCGTGAGTCAGAGGGCCTTTGGGAGGTTGACTGGCTTTGTGTTCCTTCCGCTGCCACCACTTCCGCCAGCTCTCATGCTCTTGCTGCCTCTTCGTCTGCGTCCTTCCAGTAGTGGCATCATCGCCTTGGTCACATATGTGGCTCTCGCTTGTCTTCTTTAGTTCGTCAGGGCCTCTTAGGGTCTGTATCTGGAGATGTCTTCTTACATTGTAATGGTTGCAGACTTGGCGAACAGACTCAGTTACCTTATCCTACTAGTGAGTCTGTATCTCAACGTCCTTTTGATTTAGTTCATTCTGATGTCTGGGGTCCTGCTCCCTTTGATTCGAAAGGTGGTCATCGCTATTATGTTTTGTTTATTGATGATTTCTCTCGCTACACCTGGCTCTACTTCATGAAATCTCGTAACGAGGTTCTCCCTATATACAAACGTTTTGCTGCCATGGTTCACACCCAGTTTGCCACGCCCATTCGTACTTTTCGTGCTGACTCCGCTGGAGAGTTTATCTCTCAGCTGTTGCGTGGTTTCCTCGCGGAACAGGGTACTCTTGCCCAGTTCTCTTGTCCTGGTGCTCATGCTCAGAATGGCGTTGCCGAACGAAAGCATCGTCATTTGCTTGAGACGGCTCGTGCATTGATGATTGTTGCTTCTCTTCCACCCCACTTTTGGGCTGAGACTGTTTCCGCATCCACCTATCTCATCAACATTCAGCCCTCGTCCGCTCTGCAGGGTGGTATTCCTATGCAGTATCTCACTGGTCGCTCTCCTGACTACTCAGCCCTTCGTATGTTTGGATGCGTATGCTATGTTCTTCTTGCCCCCCGAGAACGCACCAAACTGACTGCTCAGTCAGTTGAGTGTGTTTTCCTTGGCTACAGTGGTGAGCACAAGGGATATCGATGTTGGGATCCTGTGGGTCGTCGCTTGCGTATCTCGCGTGATGTGACCTTTGACGAGTCTCGTTCTTACTACCCACGTTCTCCATCCTCGAGTTTCTCTGTGGACGACCTTTCTTTCCTTCTCCTTCCTGATACATCCTGCTATGTGCCTCATGTATCACCTCTTCCTCCGGCACCTCTCCTTCCTTCTCATTCATCACCAACCCCGCCTTCTTCATCCTTCCCCTCCAGTTCTCCATCATCATCTCTAGTTCGTTCCCCTCTCTCACTGTTTCCTCTCCACTATACTCGCCAATCTCGTACTGAGGATGTCTCCTCTGACGAGCCTTCCACCTCTGGTGCACCTCCTCTCACGCCTCCCCCGGTTCACAAACTCCGTGCTCGGCCTCGCCCCCCGCCTGATCGCTACTCCCCTGATCGGTACGGTCTCTCTGTTATTGCTGAGCCCACTTCCTATCGGACTGCCATGACTCAGCCTGAATGGCAGCTTGCGATGGCTGAAGAGCTTGCTGCTCTTGAGCGCTCTGGCACATGGGATCTGGTTCCTCTTCCTTCCAGTGTCCGTCCCATCACCTGCAAGTGGGTCTACAAGATTAAGACTCGCTCCGATGGTTCTCTTGAGCGCTACAAAGCTCGTCTTGTGGCCCGTGGTTTTCAGCAGGAGCAGGGGGCGAGATTATGATGAGACATTCGCTCTTGTGGCCCATATGACCACTGTCTGCACTCTTCTTGCTGTGGCTTCTGTTCGTCAGTGGTCTATCTCTCAACTTGATGTTCGGAACGCTTTTCTCAATGGCGAGTTGCGTGAGGAGGTTTATGTTTAGCCACCACCGGGGTACTTTGCTCCTGATGGTATGGTCTGTAGACTTTGCCGCTCCCTATATGGTCTCAAACAGGCCCCTCGCGCCTGGTTCGAGCGCTTCGCCTCTGTGGTAACTGCGGCTGGTTTCTCGCCCAATAATCATGATCCTGCGTTGTTTGTTCACACGTCCTCTCATGGCCGGACTCTTCTCCTTCTCTATGTTGATGACATGATCATCACTGGTGACGACTCTGAGTACATTGCCTTTGTTAAGGCTCGCCTTCGAGACAGTTCCTCATGACTGATCTTGGTCCACTTCGCTATTTTCTTGGGATTGAGATCTCCTCGACCCCTGATGGTTTCTACATCTCCCAAGAAAAATATATTCAGGATCTTCTTGCTCGCGCTGCTCTTGGTGATGAGCGCACCGTTGTGACTCCTATGGAGCTCAACGTTCAGCTTCGTGCCTCTAATGGTGACCCTCTTCCTAATCCCACTCGCTATCGTCACCTCGTTGGCAGCCTTGTCTATCTTGCTATTACGCGTCCTGACATCTCCTATCCTGTCCACATCCTGAGTCAGTTTGTTTCAGCCCCCACCTCTGTCCACTATAGTCACCTCCTCCGTGTTCTACGATATCTTCGTGGCACGATCTCTCAACGCCTTTTCTTTCCTCGCTCCAGCTCTCTTGAGCTCCAGGCCTACTCTGATGCTACCTGGGCTAGTGATCCTTCTGATCGACGCTCGCTGTCTGCTTACTGTGTCTTTCTTGGTGGCTCTCTTATTGCCTGGAAGACAAAGAAACAGACTGCAGTTTCTCGCTCGAGTACAGAGGCTGAGTTGCGAGCCATGGCTATGTTGACGGCTGAGGTGATCTGGTTACGGTGGTTACTTGAGGATTTTGGTGTGTCTGCTACTACCTCCACTCCTCTCCTGACCGACAGTACCGATGCTATCAGTATTGCGCGTGACCCGGTGAAGCATGAGCTCACCAAGCACATCGGTGTGGATGCCCACTTTGTGCGTGCTGCTGTGCAGGATCAGACTCTCGCTCTTCACTATGTGCCCTCTGAGTTACAGTTAGCTGACTTCTTCACGAAGGCACAGACTCGAGCGCAGCATGGATTTTTCCTCTCCAAACTCAGTGTTGTTGATCCACCATGAGTTTGAGGGGGGGGGGGGGGGGGGGTGTTAGATGTGTATAGTTCATTGTGTACATCCCCATTGTATAAGGGGCTTTTCTGCATTTTGTCACACATGTATATGTACTGGCCTTTGGCCCTCAGTAAGAGCAAGTTGCTCATTATCCAACAGTATGAATGAATATGTAGACTTAGACATAATTCGTGTGTTAGATCAGGACTGCAGAATTCGGGAAAGCCGAGTCTATTAATTTTGCCTCTACAATCTAAACTACAAATGCATGTCTCATTCAGGTCTACTACTCCGTCCCATAATATAAGAATATTTTTTACACTAGTATAGTGTCGAAAATGCTCTTATATTATGGGACGGAGGGAGTAATACATAGGCAGGGCTTGAATGTTCAATCATTTATAAAGTTCACAGTATACTCTTTCCACTTGCATTGTACAAAGAACCTTTTTTTCCAATGAAAACTGTTCTGTAGGAAATTACAAATCCAATGATATTCAAATCTGTTGACATCCAGGGGAAAACGGGCAACTCAGCTGCCAACTATTACAACCAAAACCGAGTTTGCTTTTCTTTGTTTCTCTAGCCATGGGTTAAATTTGAATCCTGAATTTTATAGCATAGCATATACATGGTCTACCTAGCAGTGATTTGTCAACAGAAAACACAAATAAATTATAAGTTCTCGTGTAAGTGCACCACTAGAATAGGGAAATTAGAACACCACCATGGAGAATGAAATACAGATGGCCGGCATGCCTTGTTTGTTAATGATTAATTCATGATATAGCCATAGGAACATACGGGCCACTGTTACCAAATTCAGGAGAGAAAATAAACCGTTCCTCGGCTGTTCCTTTTATCTTTCTGAACACCACCTCCCCTGTCCATCAGTATCGACATGACTCTTTGTCCAACACAATACACACACCCAGAACAACCAACTTAGTTTCGGCCCAAGCACAGAATAGAGCAAAAGCGCATGAACCCTAACCAAACTGTCCAACACAACCAGCAACAGAAGACACCGAAGTTCATTTCAAAAAGCTTCTGGGCAGCGAAAGTAGACAGATCCCATCGCCCTGATGCAATTTGGTTATATCGTTGTACCACCACCAACTGCGGGTGAAGCTTCATCAGAGGCCAGCAACAGCCCCCATTCTGCACCATAAGAGACAAGGCTTCATAAGATGATATCATGAGTAGAGAGGAGCCTACTTATGTCTACTTTCCCTCTAGTTTGTATCAGCACCAAAAGAAGCATGACAATAAAAATCTCATGGCCAGGGTCCTGAACTCCTGATCATGGCTATCTACAATCAGCCAGGCCTGTGGCATGACTCAACGCAGAAGTATGAATGAATATATAGACTTCAATGTAATTTGTTCGTTAGATCATGGCTGGACAATTTCGTAAAGCCAAGTCTGTTAATTTTGCCTCTACGATCTAGCCTGCAAATCTCATTCATATCTACTAACACATAGGCACGGCTTAAATGTTCAATCATTTATAGAATTCGTGGTAATACTCATTCCATCATTGTATACAAAACTTTCTTCCAGTGAAAACTGTTTGTAGGAAATTACAAATGCAATGACATCCAGAACTGTTGACACCAAGGGGGAAACAGACAATCCAGCTGCCAGCTACTACTGTCAAAACCGAGTATGTCTTTCTTTGTTTCTCTAGCTATGGGTTAAATTTGAATCCTGAATTTTATAGCATGACATCTATCTATATTGTGATTTGTCGCAAGAGAACACAAAGAAAGTACTGGATATGTTCTCGTAATTGTGCGCCACTAGAATAGGAAAAGAATGAACTAGAGATGGCCAACATGCCTTGCTCGTTGATGATTAATTCATGATGTAGCCGTAGGAACATAATGGCTATCAAACAGAAAACCAAGCAAAGCGAGCGGACCTGCATACAGTATCTATCTACTTATGCGGAAAAATGAGAAGAAAAAAAGCTACATACTCGCGACGTATTCAACAATCTAAGCTAGAAGCACAAGCACACTGAAATAGTAGTCAATGGTGTGCTTAGTGTTCATAACTTCAAGTGCATGTCTGAAAAACAGTAGAAGTGGTTTCTCTGTATACCTCCAGTGTAGAAGCTCATGTAGGGAATGACCTTTTCGATGCTTTGCATTCTGTGCACCTTCTTGCTTCGGCGTGAACTGAGCTCAATCGTGTACAACCCAGCGTTTGTACTCGGGAAGATGACACCAACACCTTCAGCAAAACCAACCGGCGTCACGCCGAAGTTGTCCAAGAGGACAGGAGTGGGGAGCAATGATTTGAGCTCGATGACCCTGTGTCGCGTCCATCTCGCAGCTCCGCCGGGACCAGCCTCCATCTCGCAGTGTGGCGTTGCAGCGTAGGCTCGCGTGCAAGTCGTAGTCGTCGTCGGGTCACCACATGAAGTAGTGGCACTTGGGATCGGCGTGAATTTCCCAGTGCTCGCCGGTGACGAGGTCGTAGACGACGAAGTCCTCGTGCCTCTTAGGGGTGTCGAAGAGGGCGAGGCCGTGGCGGGAGTCGAGGACTCGCCACTTGCGGCGGTCCCGGCAGGCCGGCGGGCGGAAGGTGGCGGTGGAGACGAAGTGGGAGGAGTACCAACGCCTCTCGCCGCGAACTGCGGTCTGGGTTGTCATGTGGGTTGCATTGTAGAGGAAGCCCAGCACGGGCGCCGCGCCGTGGAACTTGCGGTAGTCGTGGGCGAATTCAGGATCGGACATGATGCCGCGCCAGCTCCAGCAGCAGGCGGCGGCGCGGACGAGGCTCGCGGGGTCGTCCCCGCGCACGCGCATGAGGTCGTCGATCAGCGCCCCCGGAGAGCTGGGGCGGCGCTGCGGCGGAGGCCGCCTGGTCGCCATGGGGATTTGGGGGTTGGTGGAGGAGGGATTTGGATTTGGGGGCGCATTCGGCGGTGGAAGCTGCCGCGGCGTGGAGTTTTCCCCACTTTTCCCCTTCTCTTCTGTTGGAGAGATGATGGACTCGTGTGGACTGTGGCTGATCGCGTACGGGAATGGGCTGGGCTGGGCTGCTGGGTTGTTGCGTCTTTCAAATGGGATCCATGAAATGGTATCTGCTCAAACAAAACAAAAAAACTGGAAATGGTAAATTGATCTAGAAACACTATAAATGGCAAGCCCACTAAAAAATGGTAAATTCTCTATAAACTAGAAATCGACATACATTTTCTGTCAAAAAAAAAGAAATCAACATACATTGATCATTCAAAGGTTAGGCATATATGTTTGTCCAGTCGGCACACCATGACATGTACTCCCTCTGTTCCGAATTACTTGTCGCAAGTATGAATGTATCTAGATGTATTTTAGTTCTAGATACATCCATTTATGCGACAAGTAATTTGAAACGGAGAGAGTATGAGCTAATCTCTTTTTACATGAAAATGAAAACGAGCTAAGAATGCGAGAGAATACTTTTGCTTTTGCACTTAGCTTAGATCACGACATGTTTTTCTCAAATACACACGAGTAAAGGAGGGGAAAGACTCCCCAAATCTCCAATCTTACGAAGTATTTACACACGAATTTGAGTTCTTCCCATTTTTCTGTGTCACTAGACGTTGTATGTAGCTCTGCTAGTTGTCTGCCGTTGAGGTTGCTAAGATGAAAACAGTACTTTTGGATTTACCATGAATAAAGTATACTAACAACAGTATCCTCATCCATTACCTGGAAGGTCATCTTTTTGCCACAAGACCTGCATTCCAGTCCAGGTTGTCTTACCAAGGTGAAGATCACAACGATGTTGCCAGAAAGTGCCACAAAACAGCAACACAAAGCATACTAACAAGTAACAACAGTATCCTTGCCATTGCAGCGCCAGCGTTTAGCAACATGTTCATAATCTGTTCTTACCTCGATCTGAACAAAATTCGAAAGTTCAGGCCACCACCACAGGGCAATCAAAGAACAAGTTAGAAATAGAAAGAAAAAAAAAGGCATGTTGATCAACTAGTGATCTGTCTGTTTCTTAGTCACATTGGCCCTAGTGAGAAGCCTACTGCAAGTTTGTGACTAAGAAAGAGGCCACAGAAGCACGTGAACCTGGTGGAAATTCTAGTTTGGCACAAAGCAGGTATGTAAAACTGAGACCCACCTGAAATCTCTTACTGCATGCATAGAGAGATTGTACACCGTAAATCCCAGAATAGTGCATTTTCAAGGCAATAATATCATCTCTATCAGCCAAAGATAGGGAAGAAGAAATTTGCAACAATTCATGCCACAAAACCATCAACGGATCACCAAAATTTCTCCTCGCAGTCAGTTTGAGTTGCACCCAACTCGGACGAAAGGACTCAAGTTTTTGGCACAAGCACAAATGGAACAAAATCGCATCCACCCTAACCAAACTGTTCAACACAACCAGCAGCAAATGAGGCTCAAGTTCACTTCAAATTCTTCCTGGGCAGCAAACAGTAAACCCAGGTCCTGACGCCATTTAGTTATATCCTTCTAGCACCAACAACTGCGCGTGAAGCTTCATCAGAGGCCGGGCAACCGCCCTATTGCTGCATCATAAGAGACAACAGATTCATCAGATTATATGATAAGTAGGAGAGGAGCACACTTTGCCCCTCGGAATCATCTCATTTCTACTTGTCCAAATCAACCAAGCAATAGCAGGAATAATCCACATCACAACTCGATTCGATCTGGATCTGTTTAAGGTTCTTTTATTTGTATGAAAGAGAGTTCCCTCTCCGATTTCTATTAACAGGAACTAAGGTTCAGCTACAAGCATCCAAAATAAAACTGAAGATGGACCTGTTGGAGGTACACAATAATGAAATCGTCTCTTTCATTTGGGCAGACTCACAGGAAAGTGTCTAGTGCAGACGTGGGATTAGGTATCCTATCAAAAATATCACAAGGAGGTTTGGGTGCGCGAGGCTCACAGCAAAGCTCTGGTCACTGAATTGCTTTGCAAACTGCTTCTGGCAATCTTAGGGCCTAATCGGCAAATCTTTCAACTCATAAGGCCTAATCAGTGCAATATATATACTAGAGCAGCCAATGATGCATAAATCACCAACTATACACTCACCATGGAATTCTTTGGTCAGATCCCTAGTTAATCTGCCTAACCCCAATACCACACAAATACTGTATATTTTTCTCTGATCTGTATCAACACAAATTCATGGTTGCCTACAATCACCCAGGTCGGCAGAACTCCTCAACACCTGAATAGTATAACAGCACAAAGGATTCGTTCCCACATCTCTAAAAATCAACCAGAAACTGGAGAAACTAGCAGATATGCATACAGATATATATCTAGTTATGCAGAAAAAACAGAACGAAAGAAAAACTGTACATACTCATCGACATTCAGCAATCCCATACCACATCGGGAACTCTCCAACTAAAATTATCCAACAATCTAAGCTACAAAAGCATCAAGCACTATAATAGTAGCCAATGATGTTATTAGTGTTCATGACTAAATGTACATGTTTGACAAACAGTACAAGGCTAGTATGTACCTCTAGTACAGAAGCTCCTGTACGCCGGCTAACTGCGCGTGCGAGGTCGGCCAAACCCCCTATTGCTGCATCATAAGAGACAAAGATTCATCAGACTATATGATAAGTAGGAGAGGAGCACACTTTGCCCCTTAGAATCATTTCATTTCTACTTGTCCAAATCAACCAACCAATAGCAGGAAGCATCCACATCACAACACGATTCGATCTGGATCTGTTTGAGGTTCTTTTATTTTATTTGTAATATGAAAGAGAGTTTTCTCTCCCATTTCTATTGGCAGAAACTAAGGTTCAGCTACAAGCATCCAAAATAAAACTGAAGATGGACCTGTTGGACGTACAAAATAAATAAATCGCCTATTTCATTTGGGCAGACTCATAGGAAAGTGCCTAGTGCAGACCTGGGATTACGTTATCCTATAAAAAACACCACAGGGAGCTTTGGATGCCCGAAGTCACTTGGCTCACAGCAAAGTTCCGATCACTTAAGTGTTTTGCAAACTGCTTTCGGCAATCTTAGGGCCTGATCGGCAAATCTTTCAACTCATAAGGCCTAATCAGTGCAACATATATACTGGAGCAGCCAACGAACGATGCATAAATCACCAACTATACACTCACCATGGAATTCTTTGGTCAACTCCCTAGTTAATCTGCCTAACACCAATACCACACAACTACTGTATCTTTTTCTCTGGCCTATATCAACACAAATTCATGGTTGCCTACAATCACCCAGGTTTGCAGCACGCCTCAATGCCTGAATAGTATAACAGCACAAAGGATGGATTCCTACATCTCTACAAATCACCAAGAAACTGGAAAAAACGAGCAGACCTGCATACAGATATCTATCTAGTTATGTACAAAAAACAGAAAGAAAGAAAAACTGTACATACTCATCGACATTCAGGAATCATATAGCGCATCGGGAACCCCCGAACTAAAATTATCCAACAAGCTAAGCTACAAGAAAAACCATCAACCACTATAATAGTAGCCAATGATGTGATCAGTATTCATGACTAAATGTACATGTTGGAAAAACAGTACAAGGCTAGTAATATGTACCTCTAGTGCAGAAGCTCCTGTAGGGTATGATCTTATCGAAGAACTCTTTGCGAACCCTGTTGCCTTCGCCTGAATTGAGCTCAATTGCGTACAGCCCCGCCCTTGTACTCAGGAAGATGACACCAACACCTTCAGCAAAGCCAACCAGCGTATTTGCCCTGTCTGTGAGGCAACGAGCAGGGAGCGATGGTTTGAGCTCGATAGCCCAGCGTCGCGCCCACCCCGCAGCTCCGCCGGGACCAGCCTCCATAGTCCATAGGCAGAGTTTAGCCTTCAGCACGGATGCAAACAGCAGACTGCCGTCGTCCACCCCCATGAGGTCAATGCTCTCGTCGATCCCCTCCTGGTCCTCAAATGGCAGGGTGATCAGAGATAGTTTTTGCTCATGCATGTTGTACTCCACGACTTTGTCACTCTCTATACATTGGACATAGACCTTATTTCCCACAACAGCACTGTTCCCCCTGCCATTGACGAAATCCAGGTTGTGAACAGAGATGGTGTCCCTCCACTCACGAGTCTCTGACGAGTAGACGGTGGCGTGGGATCTCAAGTTTCTATAGTCGGTGCCCACCAAGGCCACGCGGAAAGGGCCGCCATCGCCATGGCAGTCGAGCGGGTCACATTGGGCCTTGGCGCAGAGCACCGTGGCACTACAGCGTATGCGCTTGTCCATGTGATCGCCGTGCGGCCACCACATGACGTTGTAGCACTCGGGGTCGCCGAATTCCCACCGCTGGCCGGTGACGAGGTCGCAGACAACGAAGCCCTTGTTCCTCTTGCTCTTGGGGGCGTGGAAGAGGGCGAGGCCGTGGCGGGAGTCGAGGACGTCCCAGCGCGAGAGGAGGTCCTGGTGTGCCGGCGGGCGGAAGCGGAAGGCCGCGGTGGATACGAAGTGGGAGGAGTCGAAGCGATCCTCCGGTTCGCTGGTGGTGTTGTGGAGGAAGCCCAGCACCGGCGCCGCACGGGCCTTGCGGTACTCGCGGGCGAAGTCGGGGGCGGACAGCATGCTGCGCCAGGTCTTGCAGCCGGCGGCGACGCGGACGAGGGTCATGGGGTCGTCCACGGGTACGCGCAGGAAGATCTCGCGCACGAGGTCGTCCATCAGCGTCGGCGGCGAGCGGGGGCGGCGTCGTCGCGGCGCACGCGACCCGGTCGCCATGGGGATGGGGATGGGGATGGAGATGGGGATTGGGGTTTTGGTGGAGGGATTTGGTTTTGGGGGCGCATTCGGCGGTGGATGCCGCCGCCGCGTGCAGTTTCCCCCCTTTTCTTCTTCCCCTTCGTTTTCGTTTGGGCGAGAGAGAGAGAGAGGACGATGCCTTCCCTTGATGGACTCGTGTGGCTGATCGGAATGGGCTGGGCTGGGCTGGGCTGTTGCATCTTGCGAATGGGGTCCAAGAAATGGTTTTCTAGTAAAAAAACAAACCCAAAATCTAAAAAGTGGCCCTGCGCTTTTTGGTGTTTCCGAGCGGCCGCGTCTGTCACACACATGCATGTGTATTTTTTGTCTCGTAGCGCATGTGGGTGCTGGCATTAAATGTGTTCATACTAGTCTCATCAGTTAGAAAAAACAGATCCACGTACTTTTATTTCGGGATTTCAAATTCTTTTAAAGCCATATCTTTTAAACCAGACGTCGGAATTCAGTTCCTTTTTCATCGTTGGATTCATCGCGACGAGATCTTTAAAACTAGATCCCGCGTGGATATGTTTTGACGAAATTTTTTTGATGCCAATTTTGGTGTTATATGGTGTAACTAAAGTACTGCATTGTGCAACTTTAGTACTATAAGGTACAACTTTTTTTAAAATCAGTTGGCTTGTAATTTAGTCTAGTTTGTACACACATTAATGTTTAGTTGGCTTATAATGTAGTCTAGTTGCACACACATTGATGTTTAGTTGCTAGAGGAACTAGTTGCACATGCATATGCTCAGTTGGCTTGTAATTTAGTCTAGTTGCACACATATTGATGTTTAGTTGGCAGGACACTAGTTGCACACACATATGCGCAATTGACGTGGCAATATAGTCTAGTTGCACACACATTGATATTTAGTTGACAGGACTAGTTACACACATATATGCTCAGTTGGCGCGGCAATGTAGTCTAGTTGCACACACATTGATATTTAGTTGGCAAGACTATTGGCACACACATATGCTCAGTTGGCGTGGAAATATAGTCTAGTTGTACACATATTGATGTTTAGTTGACAGAAGGACTATTGGCACATACATATACTCAGTTGGCGCAGCATGTAGTCTAGTTATACACATATTGATGTTTAGTTGGCAGGAAGACTAGTTCATCGAAACATCCCCATGCGGGATCTATTTTTAAAGAGCACGCCGCGAGGGTTTTAACGGTGAAAACGGATCTGAATTTCGACACGCGGTTTAGAAGATATGTCTTTTATAATTTTGAAAACCAAAAAATAATGCACAAGAGACGAACGTAAGGAACATTAATGCATCGGCATGCAAACACTAGACGCATGCATGCAACGGCTGCCCAAACGGTAGGACGGGTGGCTGTTTCTTTTGTTTTCTTTTTCTGACAATAAAAGGGACAAATACTTACCTTATTTGACCGGGCCGCTGGATCGCTTTACTGGGCAGCCGGCCGCCCAGTAGATGCGCCCAAAAACAAAACAAAGATCCTCTTACTGTTGAACTTAGAAGCAAACCTGGGATGGTTTTCGTATAACCGGGTGTATTGGTTCAGTTTAATCAAGTGGGCTTCTTTGGTTTGGTCGCTAATGGATTGTACTCCCTCCGTCCCAAAATTCTTGTTTTCCATTTGTTTAAATACAGATGTATCTAATACTAAAACGTGACTTGATGCATCCGTATCTAAACAATTCTAAGACAAGAATTTTAGGATGGAGGGAGTATCTGCTAACAGTTTGGTTGGGTTCAGTTTCGTGTGAATAATAGGTTGGTGTGGTTAGGTATGGGCTTGAACCGTTCTATTTCCAACCAGGCTCAACCCATGGTTCCAAACCGGTTCCTGAGATTGGTTCGAACTTCGTAGGTCTGCTCGATAACTCGCTCTTTCCCTGTTCCTGTAGCCGCCGCCACCACCTCTCCCCGTCCCGGCGTCCCCGCCCACGCGATGCTGAGCCGCAGTGCCGCATCAAAGGAGAGTCGTCCAGCGCCGCCGCCGGCGTCGACACCTTCGTGGGAGCAGCTGAAGATCATGCTCAGCTCGGGACTCGGAGGCGCGACAGCGGCCGCGCGCATGCATGACCCACCGCACTGACAAGAACGGGCGGCGCCGGTGCCTGAGGTGCATCGCTCTGCTCGACCACTGCCCCACTCAACCTCACCTTTACAAGCTGTTCACAAAGACAGAGAGATGGGAGCAGCACCAGGCCATTTGCCATGAACGTAGGAGGCAACATGGTATGGAACTGTTATTTACCCATTGGCTAAAACCATGGTTTCAACCATCGGCTCAGTTTAGTTTAGGTGGAGTGAGGACGTGGTTCAGTTTGGTTAGGGTTTAAATAAAAATTAAAGAGGTTTAGTTAGGTTCGGTTTGCCCAAATTGATCATGCGAGTTCGGTTGAGGTTTAGTTCAGTTCCCCAACCGTTCTCAGATTTATTTGGAAGTAATCCATCTCAGATTTGGAGAGCTATAATGGAAGGTAAAGAGATTCTTACTCATGGGCTTATAAGGAGAATTAGTGATGGTACCTCGACCAACATATGGCAGCAACATTGGTTACCCAAGGAACATTCCATGCCTCCGCTGGCCTGTTTATCACCGAATATACCACAAATGGTCTCTGAACTCATGCTACCTAACATGGCCACATGGAACCGGGAGCTGATCAATAGTGTTTTCCTCCCTGCTGATGCGGAGCTAATTCTGAATATACCAATTAGTACAAGGCAGTGTGAGGATTTTTGGGCCTGGGCACATGATAAAAAAGGTGAATTTTCGGTGCGGTCTGCCTATAAAATGCTAGTGGCAACGAAGATTTGACATGAAGCATGGTTAGAAGGCAAATCGAGTTCTTCTGAAAATGCAAAGGAATGCACCAGCTGGTCAAAGTTGTGGAAAACAGATGTCCCATCCAAGGTGAGGGTGTTTTTGTGGAGACTTGCCCACTGCTCACTACCTACTGCCGATGTGAGACAGCACCGAAGCATGGCTACCTCTTCTATTTGTGCACTATGCGATGCAGATGACTCGTGGATGCACTCACTCCTCCTCTGCTCGACGGCGCGGTGTGTGTGGGCATTATCTGAACCAGAGCTAGTTGAACATATATTGACCACCGAAGAAGCAAACCCAAAAAACTGGATTTTCACAATGTTGGAATCAGTATCGCATCTGGAGTTCACAAAAATGGTGGTAACATTATGGGCGATTTCGTCGGCGCGATGGAAACTTATCCATGAAGGCGAACATCAAAGCCCAATGTCGACACACATATTTGTAAATCCCTACCTGGATGATCTACAGCTCGCAATCCCAAAGCAGAGAACTAGAGCACCAGCGCATGTAACTGCTGCAACTAGAAGATGGGTTCCACTACGAGCCAGTTTTCACAAGCTTAATGTTGATGCGGCCGTTGACAAGAATGGGCAGAAGGGATCTATTTCTGTAGTATGTCGCAATGAGGAGGGATTATATGCTGGCTCATCCACACTGGTGTACCAGGGACTGACGGACCCTATGATCCTCGAGGCCCTTGCATGTAGAAAGGCGCTCGCTTTGGCAAAAGATCTTATGCTACAGCAGCTAAGGGTAGTGTCTGATTGCAAGTCAGTGGTGATGGACATACATACTTGCACTATGGGAGCGATTGCATCAATTGTCCATGAGATAGTAGATACCTCTAAGGATTTTCTTACTTGTAATTTTGTGTTTGAAAGCAGGCTCTCCAATATGGAAGCACATAGACTAGCTAGACATGCTTTACATCTAGAGGAGGGGCGCCATGTGTGGCTGATGAACCCCCACGATCCCTCTGTAATTCCTGTTCTCCGAACTCTTGATCAATGAAGTGAGGCATGTTAACCCTAAAAAATACTAAAAAAAACAAAACTGATTCTAAAAAAACTAAAAAAACCAAAACTATAAATGGTAAGAAATGAAGACAATTCTTGGATTTTACTCAAATTTATTCCACTCAAGAAAAATACTAAATTCTTGTGGAACATACTCATACTCATGTGTGCGAATGTGAATGCAAGAAGTTGGTGACTTAGAAATAATTGCCTAGTTAATCGTCAAATCAATATTTGTTTCTTATCACTTTTGTCATTCAAGATTTGTTTTTGTTTCTTTTGCACTTAAGCGGATCCTAGAACTTCACGGGGATAGTTTTCGTCCTAAATTAAGGAAAAAATAGCCATTTCTTAGTTTGAAGCAAATAACAAAACTATCACAACAGTTTAGTATGGAAAGCATCAGGGCAACTCAAACGCCCCCTCCTACTTCTCCATATATCTAGAAAAAAGGCAATCAAACAGGCTCCTTTGTTCCTGCACAATCATGTTCTTGCACAATCCCATATCCCATACTCCAGTGTCTATGGAGGGGAGGAATGGGGGGGGGGGGTTGAAATGTTTGCCACGTTAGCTCGACGGCCCGTACACATCCACAAATTCGTTTTATCGAGACTCCACTCTCTCTCTCTCTACACATTCTTCCACTCCCGGTCTCCCATCCTTCCCGCCTCCTATCCACAAATATACATGTCATCTATTGACGCTAGAGTTCTTGATCACACTTCCACACACGGTTGAGCTAATTAGCAGAGGTGAAGAAGACGAAATCACTTTTCGTCTCGTGAACCAGAGCTTCGATGTGTTCCTTACGAAGTGGTGCAATCGCTTTGGATTCCCCAACGACGATGATCACTTCCGCTACACCTACGACATGCTCGAATCACATTCGGTACAATTATTTAAAGAAATGTCATATCAAAGCAATAAGCATAGGGCTAGTTGCATTGAGTGTCATGCTATATGATATTTCTATCATATCGCTAACACGTTGTAGGCACGTGGAGAAGTTCCAAAGGTTAATGAAGAGAACATGCTCATTCTTGGAAAGGACGCAATGGACAACATTGATTACACGCCAAACTTGGACGCAATTCCTTTAGTTCACATAGGGCACCAAGAAAATCATTCGCAAGTTGACGTCACTTGTGGAGGAGTCATCGCCATCTGATGACCCACAAGTATAGGGGATCAATTGTAGCTCTTTTCGATAAGTAAGAGTGTAGAACCCAACGAGGAGCAGAAGGAAATGATAGGTAGTTTCCGGTAAGGTATTGTCTGCAAGTGCTGAAATTGTAAGTGGCGAGTAGTTTAATAGCAAGATAATTTGTAACAAGCAAGTAACGATAATAGTGACAAAAGTGCAGCAAAGTATCCCAATCCTTTTGAGGCAAAGGACAGGCCAAAACGGTCTCTTATGATAAGCAAAGCGTTCTTGAGGGTACACGGGAATTTCATCTGGTCACTTTCATCATGTTGGTTTAATTTGTGTTCACTACTTTGATAATTTGATATGTGGGTGGACCGGTGCTTAGGTGTTTTTCTTACTTGAACAAACCTCCTACTTATGATTAACCCTCCCGCAAGCATCCGCAACTACGAGAAAAGTATTAAGAATAAATTCTAACCATAGCATTAAACTTTTGGATCCAATCGGTCCCTTATGAAATAGCGCATAAACTGGGGTTTAAGATTCTGTCACTCTCGCAACCCACCATCTAATTGCTACTCCACAATGCATTCCCTTAGGCCCAAATATGGTGAAGTGTCATGTAGTCGACGTTCACATGACACCACTAAAGGAATAACAACACATACTATCAAAATATCGAACACATATCAAGTTCACATGATTACTTGCAACATGATTTCTCCCGTGACCTCAAGAACAAAAGTAACTACTCACAAATGATAAACATGTTCATGATAAGAGGAGTATTAAATAGCATAATGGATCTGAACATATAATCTTCCACCAAATAAACCATATAGTAATCAACTACAAGACGTAATCAACACTACTAGTCACCCACAAATACCAATCTATAGTTCCGGTAACAAGATTGAACACAAGAGATGAACTAGGGTTTGAGAGGAGATGGTGTTGTTGAAGATGTTGATGGAGATTGCCATCCCCAAGACGGGAGAGTTGTTGGTGATGATGATGACGATGATTTCTGTTGGGGAACGTAGTAATTTCAAAAAAAAAATCCTACGCACACGCAAGATCATGGTGATGCATAGCAACGAGAGGGGAGAGTATTGTCCACGTACCCTCGTAGACCGAAAGAGAAAGCGTTAGCACAACGGGGTTGATGTAGTCGTACGTCTTCACGATCCGGCCGATCAAGTACCGAACGTACGACACCTCCGAGTTCAGCACATGTTCAGCCCGATGACATCCCTCGAACTCCGATCCAGCCGAGTGTTGAGGGAGAGTTTCGTCAGTACGACGGCGTGGTGACGATGATGATGTTCTACCGACGTAGGGCTTCGCCTAAGCACCGCTACAGTATTATCGAGGTGGACTATGGTGGAGGGGGGCACCGCACACGGCTAAAAGATCAAACGATCAATTGTTGTGTCTCTAGGGTGCCCCTGCCCCCGTATATAAAGGAGTAAGGGGGGAGGTGCGGCCTGCCAGGAGGGGCGCGCCAGGAGGAGTCCTACTCCTACCGGGAGTAGGACTCCCTCCCTTTTCCTTGTTGGATTAGGGAAAGAGGGGAAAGAGGTGGAGGAGAAGAAGGAAAGGGGGGCACTGCCCCCCTCTCCTTATCCTATTCGGACTAGGGGGAGGGGAGCTCGGCCCTTGCCCTGGCCGCCTCTCCTCTTCCCCACTAAGGCCCACTATGGCCCATTAACCCCCGGGGGGTTCCGGTAACCCCTCCGGTACTCCGGTAAAATCCCGATTTCACCCGGAACACTTCCGATATCCAAATATAGGCTTCCAATATATCAATCTTCATGTCTCGACCATTTTGAGACTCCTCGTCATGTACGTGATAATATCTGGGACTCCGAACAACCTTCGGTACATCAAAACATATAAACTCATAATATAACTGTCATCGAAACGTTAAGCGTGCGGACCCTACGGGTTCGAGAACTATGTAGACATGACCGAGACACGTCTCCGGTCAATAACCAATAGCGAAACCTGGATGCTCATATTGGCTCCCACATATTCTACGAAGATCTTTATCGGTCAGACCGCATAACAACATACGTTGTTCCCTTTGTCATCGGTATGTTACTTGCCCGAGATTCGATCATCGGTATCTCAATACCTAGTGCAATCTCGTTACCGGCAAGTCTCTTTACTCGTTCTGTAATACATCATCTCGCAACTAACTCATTAGTTGCAATGCTTGCAAGGCTTAAGTGATGTGTATTACCGAGAGGGCCCAAAGATACCTCTCCGACAATCGGAGTGACAAATCCTAATCTCGAAATACGCCAACCCAACAAGTACCTTCGGAGACACCTGTAAAGCACCTTTATAATCACCCAGTTACGTTGTGACGTTTGGTAGCACACAAAGTGTTCCTCCGATAAACGGGAGTTGCATAATCTCATAGTCATAGGAACATGTATAAGTCATGAAGAAAGCAATAGCAACATACTAAACGATCGAGTGCTAAGCTAATGGAATTGGTCAAGTCAATCACATCATTCTTCTAATGATGTGATCCCGTTAATCAAATGACAACTCATGTCAATGGCTAGGAAACATAACCATCTTTGATTAACGAGCTAGTCAAGTAGAGGCATACTAGTGACACTCTGTTTGTCTATATATTCACACATGTATTACGTTTCCGGTTAATACAATTCTAGCATGAATAATAAAAATTTATCACGAGAATAAGGAAATAAATAATAACTTTATTATTGCCTCTAGGGCATATTTCCTTCAGTCTCCCACTTGCATTAGAGTCAATAATCTAGATTACACAGTAATGATTCTAACACCCATGGATCTGAAACGCCCTCGATGCGGCTATATCTCCCACGTGTCGAAGCACGACTTAGAGGCATAACCGCATTGAAAGCAATGTCGCAAGTGAGGTAATCTTCGCAAACAACCCATGTAATACATAAGGGAAAGAGATACATAGTTGGCTTACACTCGCCACTTCACACAATTACAGGAATAAAGCATTACAACATCCAAATACAATCAAGGTCCGACTACGGAACCGGAATAAAAGAAGTACCCCAAATGCGACAAGGTCCCCGATCGACCCCAACTGGGCTCCACTACTGATCAACTAGAAAGAAACAACACAAAGGACGAGATCTTCATCGAGCTCCTCCTTGAGCTTGGTTGCGTCACCTGCTCGGTTCAACGGCACCTGCAAACTGGTTTTGGAAGTATCTGTGAGTCACGGGGACTCAACAATCTCACACCCTCGCGATCAAGACTATTTAAGCTTATGGGTAAGGCAAAGGTATGAGGTGGAGCTGCAGCAAGCGACTAGCATATATGGTGGCTAACATACACAAATGAGAGCGAGAAGAGAAGGCAAAGCACGATCGAGAAACTATGATTAAGAAGTGATCCTAGAACAACCTACGTCAAGCATAACTCCAACACCATGTTCACTTCCCGGACTCCGTCGGAAAGAGACCATCACGGTTACACACGCGGTTGGTGCATTTTAATTAAGGTCAACTTCAGGTTTTCTACAACCTGACATTAACAAATTCCCATCTGCCCATAACTGCAGGCACGGCTTTCAAAAGTTCAAATCCCTGCAGGGGTGTCCCAACTTAGCCCATAACAAGCTCTCACGGTCAACGAAGGATATTCCTTCTAGTGGGAAGACCCGATCAGACTCGGAATCCCGGTTACAAGACATTTCGACAAGGTAAAACTAAACCAGCAACACCGCCCGAATGTGCCGACAAATCCCGATAGGAGCTGCACATATCTCTTTCTCAGGGCACACTCAGATTGTCTTAGGTACGGGTAGGCCAACCCAGAGTTTCCCCTGGTGGCCACCGGCAGCTGACAGGTTGGACCAACACTCAGAGGAGCACTGGCCCGGGGGGTTAAAATAAAGATGACCCTTGAGTCTGTAGAACCCAAGGGAAAGAAAAGGCTAGGTGGCGAATGGTAAAACCAATGTTGGGCATTGCTGGAGGAGTTTTACTCAAGGCGAACTGTCAAGGGGTTCCCATTATAACTCAACCGCGTAAGGAACGCAAAATCCGGGAACATAACACCGATATGACGGAAACTAGGGTGGCAAGAGTGGAACAAAACACCAAGCATAAGGCCGAGCCTTCCACCCTTTACCAAGTATATAGATGCATTAATTAAATAAGAGATATTGTGATATCCCAACAAGGAACAACATCTCCATGTTCCAACAAGGAACAAACTTCAATCTTCACCTGCAACTAACAACGCTATAAGAGGGGCTGAGCAAAGCGGTAACATAGCCAAACAATGGTTTGCTAGGACAAGGTGGGTTAGAGGCTTGGTTCAACAATATGGGAGGCATGATAAGCAAGTGGTAGGTATCGCAGCATAGGCATAGCAAAAGAGCGAGCAACTAGCAAGCAAAGATAGAAGTGATTTCGAGGGTATGATCATCTTGCCTGAAAACCCGCGAGGAAGAAGAACGAGTCCATGAAAAGACAAACGGACGTAGACGAACGGGTCCTCACAAACGCGACGTTATCGAATCCAACCCGAAGAAGCAAACACCGGAAAGAAGCACACAACATAGTAAACAACCAACACATGAACATGGCATGATGCACAACCAAGTTTGATGCATGTCCGGTTTAATGATTCATGGCATGGTAAAGTGCACAAGCAAAACTACAAGTTAAGTGGAGCTCAATATGCAACGAGTTGCATAGTGACGAAACACCACAACAAATTATTTAGTTCGATCTTGTTTATGTACCCAACAATATTAAATGTTGATTAACATGGCAAGAGGTGAAGCAAATGAAAACTACCTATCTAGGCAAGTTTAAATGAGGCCGGAACAACAAACAACAAATTCCGGTAAATCCCCATATGCATATTTTAGATTTGGTGCTGTTCTGCCCTAAACCATATTTTAGAGTTGTTAAACATGCAAAGTAAGGCCACCATGATAAACTAGGCAAAATTCTACCCCATTTACATATAAAGATTATTTAATTCGGAGTTACAGTTATTTAGTTATGAATTAAAGCATTTTAACATGGCATAGGAGCAAATTTAAACAAACATCATTTTAGATATTTTAAACATGGATGAGAACGACAAATTATTAAACTAGATGAAAACTAAACAAGTTTCATATACAACATGTTTCATTTGGATGCAAGGATATTTAGGTATGAGCAATGCAATTTTAATGGCATTTCTGAAAATATGCATGCACTGGATATATGACAGAATCACAGAATGGAAAAAAAACGTCTACGGGCCGAATGCAACTCTACAAGTAACATATCCAAACAATGGTTTGCTAGGACAAGGTGGGTTAGAGGCTTGGTTCAACAATATGGGAGGCATGATAAGTAAGTGGTAGGTATCGCAGCATAGGCATAGCAAAAGAGCGAGCAACTAGCAAGCAAAGATAGAAGTGATTTCGAGGGTATGATCATCTTGCCTGAAAACCCGCGAGGAAGAAGAACGAGTCCATGAAGAGACAAACGGACGTAGACGAACGGGTCCTCACAAACGCGACGTTATCGAATCCAACCCGAAGAAGCAAACACCGGAAAGAAGCACACAAAATAGTAAACAACCAACACATGAACATGGCATGATGCACAACCAAGTTTGATGCATGTCCGGTTTAATGATTCATGGCATGGCAAAGTGCACAAGCAAAACTACAAGTTAAGTGGAGCTCAATATGCAACGAGTTGCATAGTGACGAAACACCACAACAAGTTATTTAGTTCGATCTTGTTTATGTACCCAACAATATTAAATGTTGATTAACATGGCAAGAGGTGAAGCAAATGAAAACTACCTATCTAGGCAAGTTTAAATGAGGCCGGAACAACAAACAACAAATTTCGGTAAATCCCCATATGCATATTTTAGATTTGGTGCTGTTCTGCCCTAAACCATATTTTAGAGTTGTTAAACATGCAAAGTAAGGCCACCATGATAAACTAGGAAAAATTCTACCCCATTTATATATAAAGATTATTTAATTCGAAGTTACAGTTATTTAGTTATGAATTAAAGCATTTTAACATGGTATAGGAGCAAATTTAAACAAACAACATTTTAGATATTTTAAACATGGATGAGAACGACAAATTATTAAACTAGATGAAAAACTAAACAAGTTTCATATACAACATGTTTCATTTGGATGCAAGGATATTTAGGTATGAGCAATGCAATTTTAATGGCATTTCTGAAAATATGCATGCACTGGATATATGACAGAATCACAGAATGGAAAAAAAATGTCTACGGGCCGAATGCAACTATACAAGTACAGAAAAAAGGGTTCCCTGGGATTCGAACCCCAGACCTGCTGGATCGATGCACACTCTGAAGACCACTGGGATACCAGTGCATTGCTGACAAGAGAGCGGCTAGGCGCAACATGAAGAAGGATAAGGGCTTGATCTGAGTGAGCCAAAATTGGTGCAAAAAGTTGATGAAAAAGAACCAGGGGCGCCTGGGATTTGATCCTGAGACCCCTCCGTTACATGCATGCGCTGTTAACCAGATGGGCTATGATAGAACTCTGCTAACGAATGCCTTACGCTCAACATGAACTATGCTCTGGCGTTGATCTGAACGTTGCTGGACGCAAACGAGCAGCGAAACTTGCTGATGCAGCAAGGGTGAGTGTGCATGTGGAATAACTGAAACAACAACAACAACAACAAAAATGAAAAGGGAGGTAGAGCTGGGTTTGAACCCAGGACCTAACGGATGGATGCAGCGTGGAGCGAACCACTGCACTGCCATGGCTTCTGTTGATAGGAAAGGGCGCGGCCTTCTAAGAGATAGCCCAGGGTCGAGCTTCTCTGTTTAGACAGAGAAGACGACGGCTGCGACGACGGCGCCGGCGAGGGCAGCCGTGGCGATGGCGGGGGTTGAGAGGCCGCGGCGGGCGTGCAGAATAGGCTAAGGAGGTGCGCGTGCGTGCGGAGGGCTGCGGGAGGAGTCCAGAGCATGAGCCTCGAGAAGAAGCTCGTCTCAGGCCACGGCGAATCGCGGCGATGCAGCGGCGAAGCAGGGTGCGGCGAGGCGAAACAGAGGGGCGGCGGCTGAGTGCGTGTGAGGATGCATGCAAGGTGAAGCGATCAGGGCCTAGAACACGAGCTTGGACTCGCTGCCATGGTCGTCCATGGCGGACATGGCCTCTGACGCGACGGGATCGGCGACCACAACGATAGAATCGAACCGGAGAGGGGCTGGGAGGAATGGCTGCTCACCTAGGTCCCGTAGGACAAGATGAGGATGCCGGAGATGTGGTGCAGCCAGGGCGAGGACGCGGTGAATGGCGGCTTCGGGTCCGTGACGAAGAGGAAGACGAAGGCGACGGCGACGTAGTGGAGGCGACCTAGGGCAGGGAAGACGTCTGAACGGAAGTAGTCGAAGTCGAGGAAGAAGATGGACATGCCGGAGATGACCGTGGTGGCCTCCGTCCACGCAGGCAAAGGCGAAGCTCTCGGTGGTGCCCTCTGTTATCTGACTCTTGAGGAAGAAGGAAAAACAGGGGAAGGGAAAGGGTGGCGGCGGCGAGAGGGAAACCCTAGGGGGCGCGGGTTGCTGGATTTATAGGAGGGGGCTAGACGGCGCGACCTCGGCGTCCGTGAAGGAGCTCACGGCGCGACTGCGAGCTCTGTATCTAAGGCAGAGACGGCGAGCAGAACGGGACAGGTGGCCGTGAACAGGTTTTGGGCCAGCTGGAAGAGGCCCAGGTGGGCTGCGGTGGCTACAGGGAGGCCTTCTCCCTTTTCTTAAAATCTGTAGATTCAAATTCCCAGATGGAGAAAAGAAAAAGGCAAGGTGTTACAGGAAGAAAGAGAAGTAAGTAAAAATATACTTAAGCTCCTGGATTTATGCACAAATAAAGAAAAGTGGTGTGGAGATTTTACAGACTATAAATTTAAACATGTTCGAATTTAATTCAAACTTGCATGAATTTATAACCTAACCAAACCGAATCCAAATGGGCTGAAATCTTATAGGATGACCCTACATAATATGTATGATTTGTGGGCACAAGATGAGCATTTATGGAGGAATTAAGAAAACCAAACATAATGAATTAAGTTCAATATGTTGAATTTCGAAAACCCTATCAAATGAGTTCTGGTTGGGATGAAATTTGAGAGGGTGGCTGGACATATATAAAAATGAAATATGACCAAGGTTTGGGTAAGGGTTGAGAAGTGAAAATGCCAATCAAATAGAGGAAGAATAGGGAAAGAAGGAAGTAGCACTTTGGGGATTTGGAAACTTGGGTGAAACCAAGTTGAAGTTGAGCAATGAGTAAAATACGAAGGATCAAAGAGAAGAAGGAGTTGCAATGCACATGATGCTCGTGGCAACAACATGAATGGCCAAATGCAATATGACAAGAGATAGGCATGGCAATGCAATACAAACAATGATGAACATGATGCAAGAAGAAAATATGAGAATGGCACTCATCATGATCATGGTATAAGCATACAGGAATGAAATATGCAAAACAATTATGATAATGCAACAAACACAAAACAACACACGGCAACAACTAAAATAAAAGGAAGGCAACTCGAGCATCGGATCCGGGGCGTTACAGGAGCCTTGGTGCTGATCATGTTTTGCTCGTGGAAGAGGCTTAGTCAATGGGTCTGCAATATTCAGATCCGTATGTATCTTGCAAATTTCTATGTCTCCCACCTGGACTAGATCCCGGATGAAATTGAAGCGTCTCTTGATGTGCTTGGTTCTCTTGTGAAATTTGGATTCCTTCGCCAAGGCAATTGCACCAGTATTATCACAAAAGATTTTCATTGGACCCGATGCACTAGGTATGACACCTAGATTGGATATGAACTCCTTCATCCAGACTCCTTCATTTGCTGCTTCCGAAGCAGCTATGTACTCCGCTTCACACGTAAATCCCGCCACGACGCTTTGTTTAGAACTGCACCAACTGACAGCTCCACCGTTCAATGTAAACACGTATCCGGTTTGCGATTTAGAATCGTCCGGATCAGTGTCAAAGCTTGCATCGACGTAACCATTTACGACTAGCTCTTTGTCACCTCCATAAACGAGAAACATATCCTTAGTACTTTTCAGGTATTTCAGGATGTTCTTGACCGCTATCTAGTGGTCCACTCCTAGATTACTTTGGTACCTCCCTGCTAGACTTATAGCAAGGCACACATCAGGTCTGGTACACAGCATTGCATACATGATAGAGCCTATGGCTGAAGCATAGGGAACATCTTTCATTTTCTCTCTATCTTCTGCAGTGGTCGGGCATTGAGTCTTACTCAACTTCACACCTTGTAACACAGGCAAGAACTCTTTCTTTGCTTGATCCATTTTGAACTTCTTCAAAACTTTGTCAAGGTATGTGCTTTGTGAAAGTCCAATTAAGTGTCTTGATCGATCTCTATAGATCTTGATGCCCAATATTTAAGCAGCTTCACCGAGGTCTTTTATTGAAAAACTTTTTTTCAAGTATCCCTTTATGCTATCCAGAAATTCTATATCATTTCCAATCAACAATATGTCATCCACATATAATATCAGAAATGCTACAGAGCTCCCACTCACTTTCTTGTAAATACAGGCTTCTCCAAAAGTCTGTACAAAACCAAATGCTTTGATAACACTATCAAAGCGTTTATTCCAACTCTGAGAGGCTTGCACCAGTCCATAAATGGATCGCTGGAGCTTGCACACTTTGTTAGCTCCCTTTGGATCGACAAAACCTTCCGGTTGCATCATATACAACTCTTCTTCTAGAAATCCATTCAGGAATGCAGTTTTGACATCCCTTTGCCAAATTTCATAATCATAAAATACGACAATTGCTAACATGATTCGGACAGACTTAAGCATCGCTACGGGTGAGAAAGTCTCATCATAGTCAATCCCTTGAACTTGTTGAAAACCTTTTGCAACAAGTCGAGCTTTATAGACAGTAGCATTACCGTCAGCGTCAGTCTTCTTCTTGAAGATCCATTTATTCTCAATGGCTTGCCGATCATCGGGAAAGTCAACCAAAGTCCACACTTTGTTCTCATACATGGATCCCATCTCAGATTTCATGGCCTCAAGCCATTTTGCGGAATCTGGGCTCACCATTGCTTCTTCATAGTTCGTAGGTTCGTCGTGGTCTAGTAACATAACCTCCAGAAAAGGATTACCGTACCGCTCTGGTGCGGATCTTACTCTGGTTGACCTATGAGGTTTAGTAACAACTTGATCTGAAGTTTCATGATCATCATGATTAACTTCCTCACTAATTGGTGTATGCGTCACAGGAACCGGTTTCTGTGATGAACTACTTTCCAATAAGGGAGCAGGTATAGTTACCTCATCAATTTCTACTTTCCTCCCACTCACTTCTTTCGAGAGAAACTCCTTCTCTAGAAAGGATCCATTCTTAGCAACGAATGTCTTGCCTTCGGATCTGTGATAGAAGGTGTACCCAACAGTCTCCTTTGGGTATCCTATGAAGACACATTTCTCCGATTTGGGTTTGAGCTTATCAGGTTGAAGCTTTTTTCACATAAGCATCACCGCCCCAAACTTTAATAAAAGACAACTTTGGTTTCTTGCCAAACCACAGTTCATAAGGCGTTGTCTCAACGGATTTCGATGGTGCCCTATTTAACGTGAATGCAGCCGTCTCTAAAGCATAACCCCAAAACGATAGCAGTAAATAAGTAAGAGACATCATAGATCGCACCATATCTAGTAAAGTACGGTTACAACGTTCGGACACACCATTACGCTGTGGTGTTCCGGGTGGCGTGAGTTGCGAAACTATTCCGCATTGTTTCAAATGTAGACCAAACTCATAACTCAAATATTCTCCTCCACGATCAAATCGTAGAAACTTTATTTTCTTGTTATGATGATTTTCAACTTCACTCTGAAATTCTTTGAACTTTTCAAATGTTCCAGACTTATGTTTCATTAAGTAGATATACCCATATTTGCTCAAATCATCTGTGAAGGTGAGAAAATAACGATATCCGCCGTGAGCCTCAACATTCATCAGACCACATACATCTGTATGTATGATTTCTAACAAATTTGTTGCTCTCTCCATAGTACCGGAGAACGACGTTTTAGTCATCTTGCCCATGAGGCACGGTTCGCAAGTACCAAGTGATTCATAATCAAGTGGTTCCAAAAGTCCATAAGTATGGAGTTTCTTCACGCGCTTTACACCGATATGACCTAAACGGCAGTGCCACAAATAAGTTGCACTATCATTATCAACTCTGCATCTTTTGGCTTCAACATTATGAATATGTGTATCACTACTATCGAGATTCATCAAAAATAGACCACTCTTCAAGGGTGCATAACCATAAAAGATATTACTCATATAAATAGAACAACCATTATTCTCTGATTTAAATGAGTAACCGTCTCGCATCAAACAAGATCCAGATATAATGTTCATGCTCAACGCTGGCACCAAATAACAATTATTTAGGTCTAATACTAATCCCGAAGGTAGATGTAGAGGTAGCGTGCCGACGGCGATCACATCGACTTTGGAACCGTTTCCCACGCGCATCGTCACCTCGTCCTTGGCCAGTGTTCGCTTAATCCGTAGTCCCTGTTTCGAGTTCCAAATATTAGCAACAGAACCAGTATCAAATACCCAGGTGCTACTGCGAGCTCTGGTAAGGTACACATTAATAACATGTATATCACATATACCTTTGTTCACCTTGCCATCCTTCTTATCCGCCAAATACTTGGGGCAGTTCCGCTTCCAGTGACCAGTCTGCTTGCAGTAGAAGCACTCAGTCTCAGGCTTAGGTCCAGACTTGGGTTTCTTCTCTTGAGCAGCAACTTGCTTGCTGTTCTTCTTGAAGTTCCCCTTCTTCTTCCTTTTGCCCTTTTTCTTAAAACTGGTGGTCTTATTGAGCATCAACACTTGATGCTCTTTCTTGGTTTCTACCTCCACAACATTTAGCATTGCGAAGAGCTCGGGAATCGTCTTATCCATCCCTTGCATGTTATAGTTCATCACGAAGCTCTTGTAGCTTGGTGGCAGTGATTGAAGAATTCTGTCAATGACTCTATCATCCGGAAGATTAACTCCCAGTTGAATCAAGTGATTGCAGTACCCAGACATCTTGAGTATATGCTCACTGACAGAACTATTCTCCTCCATCTTGCAGCTGTAGAACTTATTGGAGACTTCATATCTCTCAATCCGAGCATTCTTTTGAAATATTAACTTCAATTCCTGGAACATCTCATATGCTCCATGACGTTCAAAACGTCGTTGAAGTCCTGGTTCTAAGTCGTAAAGCATGGCACACTAAACTATCGAGTGGTCATCAACACGTGACTGCCAGGCATTCACAATGTTTGCAGTTGCTGGCGCAGGTGGTACACCTAGCGGTGCTTCCAGGACGTAAGTTTTTGTGCAGCAATGAGGATAATCCTCAAGTTGCGGACCCAGTCCGTGTAATTGCTACCATCATCTTTCAACTTTGCTTTCTCAAGGAACGCATTAAAATTCAACGGAACAAAAGCACGGGCCATCTATCTACAATCAACATAGACAAGCAAGATACTATCAGGTACTAAGTTCATGATAAATTTAAGTTCAATTAATCATATTACTTAAGAACTCCCACTTAGATAGACATCCCTCTAATCCTCTAAGTGATCACGTGATCCAAATCAACTAAACCATAACCGATCATCACGTCAAATGGAGTAGTTTTCAATGGTGAACATCACTATGTTGATCATATCTACTATATGATTCACGCTCGACCTTTCGGTCTTAGTGTTCCGAGGCCATATCTGCATATACTAGGCTCGTCAAGTTTAATCTGAGTATTCTGCGTGTGCAAAACTGGCTTGCACCCATTGTAGATGGACGCAGAGCTTATCACACCTAATCATCACGTGGTGTCTGGGCATGACGAACTTTGGCAACGGTGCATACTCAGGGAGAACACTTTTATCTTGAAATTTAGTGAGAGATCATCTTATAATGCTACCGTCAATCAAAGCAAGATAAGATGCATAAAAGATAAACATCACATGCAATCAATATAAGTGATATGATACGGCCATCATCATCTTGTGCTTGTGATCTCCATCTCCGAAGCACCTTCATGATCACCATCGTCACCAGCGCGACACCTTGATCTCCATCGTAGCATCGTTGTCGTCTCGCCAATCTTATGCTTCTACTACTATCGCTACCGCTTAGTGATAAAGTAAAGCATTGCAGGGCGATTGCATTGCATACAATAAAGCGACAACCATATGGCTCCTGCCAGTTGCCAATAACTTGGTTACAAAACATGATCATCTCATACAATAAAATTTAACATCATGTCTTGACCATATCACATCACAACATGCCCTGCAAAAACAAGTTAGACGCCTCTACTTTGTTGTTGCAAGTTTTAAGTGGCTGCTACTGGGCTTAGCAAGAACCGTTCTTACCTACGCATCAAAACCACAATGATAGTTTGTCAAGTTGGTGCTGTTTTAAACTTCGCAAGGACCGGGCGTAGCCACACTCGGTTCAACTAAAGTTGGAGAAACTGACACCTGCCAGCCACCTGTGTGCAAAGCACGTCGGTAGAACCAGTCTCGCGTAAGCGTACGCGTAATGTCGGTCCGTCCGCTTCATCCAACAATACCGCCGAACCAAAGTATGACATGCTGGTAAGCAGTGTGACTTATATCGCCCACAACTCACTTGTGTTCTACTCGTGCATATGACATCTACGCATAAAACCTGCCTCGGATGCCACTGTTGGGGAACGTAGTAATTTGAAAATATTCCTACGCACACGCAAGATCATGGTGTTGCATAGCAACGAGAGGGGAGAGTATTGCCCACGTACCCTCGTAGACCGAAAGCAGAAGCGTTAGCACAACGCGGTTGATGTAGTCGTACGTCTTCACGATTCGACCGATCAAGTACCGAACGTACGTCACCTCCGAGTTCAGCACACGTTCAGCCCGATGACATCCCTCGAACTCCGATCCAGCCGAGTGTTGAGGGAGAGTTTCGTCAGTACGACGGCGTGGTGACGATGATGATGTTCTATCGACGCAGGGCTTCGCCTAAGCACCGCTACAGTATTATCGAGCTGGACTATGGTGGAGGGGGGCACCGCACACGGCTAAAAGATCAAACGATCAATTGTTGTGTCTCTAGGGTGCCCCCTGCCCCCGTATTTAAAGGAGTAAGAGGGGAGGTGCGGCCGGCCAGGAGGGGCGCGCCAGGAGGAGTCCTAATCCTACCGGGAGTAGGACTCCCTCCCTTTTCCTTGTTGGATTAGGAGAAGAGGGGAAAGAGGTGGAGGAGAAGAAGGAAAGGGGGGGCGCCGCCCCTCTCCTTGTCCTATTCAGACTAGGGGGGAGGGGCGCGCGACCCTTGCCCTGGCCGCCTCTCCTCTTCTCCACTAAGGCACACTATGGCCCATTAACCCCCGGGGGGTTCCGGTAACCCCTCCGGTACTCCGATAAAATCCCGATTTCACCCGGAACACTTCCGATATCCAAATATAGGCTTCCAATATATCAATATTCATGTCTCGACCATTTCGAGACTCCTCGTCATGTCCGTGATCATATCCGGGACTCCAAACAACCTTCGGTACATCAAAACATATAAACTCATAATATAACTTTCATCGAAACGTTAAGCGTGCGGACCCTACGGGTTTGAGAACTATGTAGACATGAACGAGACACGTCTCCGGTCAATATCCAATAGCGGAACCTGGATGCTCATATTGGCTCCCACATATTCTACGGAGATCTTTATCGGTCAGACCGCATAACAACTTACGTTGTTCCTTTTGTCATCGGTATATTACTTGCCCGAGATTCGATCGTCGGTATCTCAATACCTAGTTCAATCTCGTTACCGGCAAGTCTCTTTACTCGTTATGTAATACATTATCCCGCAACTAACTCATTAGTTGCAATGCTTGCAAGGCTTAAGTGATGTGTATTACCGAGAGGGCCCAGAGATACCTCTTCGACAATCGGAGTGACAAATCGTAATCTCAAAATACGCCAACCCAACAAGTACCTTCGGAGACACATGTAGAGCACCTTTATAATCACCTAGTTACGTTGTGACGTTTGGTAGCACACAAAGTGTTCCTCCGGTAAACGCGAGTTGCATAATCTCATAGCCATAGGAACATCTATAAGTCATGAAGAAAGCAATAGCAACATACTAAACGATCGAGTGCTAAGCTAACGGAATGGGTCAAGTAAATCACAATATTCTCCTAATGATGTGATCTCGTTAGTCAAATGACAGCTCATGTCAATGGCTAGGAAACATAACCATCTTTGATTAACGAGCTAGTCAAGTAGAGGCGTACTAGTGACACTCTGTTTGTCTATGTATTCACACATGTATTACGTTTCCGGTTAATACAATTCTAGCATGAATAATAAACATTTATCATGAGAATAAGGAAATAAATAATAACTTTATTATTGCCTCTAGGGCATATTTCCTTCAATTTACCCCTCCGGGAGGGAAGTTCTCTCGGCGGAATCGCTCCGCCGGAGGGCAAAAGTGCTCCTGCCTAAGTTCTGCCTCGAGGCGGCGACGCTTTCTCCCGAAAGTCCTCCTCTTATTTATTTTTCTAGGTCAAAACCACTTATATACCAGAAGATGTGCACTGAAGGTGGGCCGAGGAGGCCACAACCCACCAGGGTGCGCCTGGGGGGCATGGCATGCCCAGGTGGGTTGTGCCCACCTGGTGGCCCCCCTCTGGTGTTTATTGGCTCCAGTATTTCTCAAATAATCCATAAACAATCCCCATGAAGTTTCAGCTCATTTGGAGTTGTGCAGAATAGGTGGCCTGACGTAGCTTTTCTAGGTCCAGATTTCCAGCTGCCGGAATTCTCCCTCTTGGTGTGTTCCTTGCAGAGAGAAAAGGCATTAGAATTACTCCAAAAAGCATTATTATGGACAAAAACGTTATAAATAACATTACGAAAACATGATGCAAAATGGACGTATCAACTCCCCCAAGCTTAGACCTCGCTTGTCCTCAAGAGAAAACCAAAATCGAAAAACATGTCCACATGCTTTGAGAGAGAGGTGTCGATAAAAACAAAATACGGACATAGAAGCATCATGTTGATTATTATGACAACAACAAAATTAAACATAGGACTTTTAGCATATACTTCTCATGAATAAGTAATAGTTCATCACATAATCAAAGTATAAAGCAAAAACTCTATTAGAAACCAACAAACTATGTTCTCAGTCAACTTTGCAACTACAATTCATCATCTTTTCAGGAAGAGTCCCGTGTCGAAGCCTTTAGGCAAGTACACATAATCAACCATCATATAGTCTTCTATGATTGCTAACACTCACCTTGTACCCATGAACAAAATGTTTCAACTGGACACATATAAAGATAGGGGCTTATAGTTTCGCCTCCCAACATACTCACCTTAAGGGTGATGTCAACAATAATAACTCATGCTATCTATATTCAACAGGACATATGTGACTAGATCTTTTCTCACCATATGATGCTTGCCAAAAGAGAAAAATAAAAGGAATAGAGGGAAAAACTTTGACTCTTTGCATAAAAGTAAAAGATAGGCCCTTCGCAGAGGGAAGCAGAGGTTGCCATGTGCTTATTTGTTTGTATGCTCAATCCCTTAGTGCAAGAGAACGTCACGTTGTATTGCCCCTTAAGATGACAACCTTTATTATACAGTCTGTCGCTTTTATTCTTTGTCATCCAAGTTTGTACAACGCTCAATTTTCTCTTCCCCTAAATGATCACACACTTTTAGAAGCAATTTTTATTACCTTTTTGCACTGATGACAACTTACTTGAGGGATCTTGCTCAATCCCTAGGTAGTTATGGTGGACACTTGAAAAAGATTTGGGTTTAAGGGTTTTTGGATGCACAAGTAGTATCTCTACTTATTACATAATTTTTGGCTAGCAAAGATAGGGGCAAGCATCACATGTTAAAGGATCTATGACAATATGACTTCTATGTGAATATAAACAAACATAAACCATTAAGTTGTCTTCCTTGTCCAACGTCAACAATTTTGGCATATAATATTTTGATGAGGGCTCACAATCACAAGAGATTTCTAGGATAGTATATCTATATGTGAATCTTCTCTTCTCTTATTAATTCTTTCATGAGTTGCATCATTGACTAATGCTATGTTTGTTAATCTCTAATAAAATTTTCTACTTATACTTTTCCTTATGTGGTGCTATCACCTACCATAGGATTAGTATATAATCTTTTTTCATTATTTATTTCCTTTCTTCATTTATTTTCTTTCTCTTTTCTTTATTTATTATTTCTTTTCTTTATTTGCAACATGAAAGTAAAGAAAGCAAAAACTCAATCTAACTTTATTATATAACTTGCACACGATTACAAGGATAGATCACTAAGAAAACTCTCAAAGAAAAAGGATCGAACTAAACTTTTATTCATCTAAAGCAAAAGGATTGAACTAAAATAAGTAAAAGCAAAAAGGTGGTGGGATGATACGATATCGGGGCCCCTCCCCCAAGCTTGGCGGAAGCCAAGGGGAGTGCCCATACCCAATACTTAATTCTCCTTTGGTGGTGAAGAAGATGATGGTGGTGATGAAGCGATCCTATCTTTAAGGATTAGAAGGTTCTCCAATCAACGGATGACGCTCCTGAGGTGGGTGATGTGCTCTTGATGCAAAATATTCTCGCGAGTGAGATACTTATTTAGTATGCAAACTATTTCAATGATGAGAAAGGCTTCAATCTCAGCAGGAGTAAGATGATTAAGGTAAGGTTTAAGGATATCTTCCTCCTCCTCGTCAGCTGGCAGTGCTTGTTAGAAGACCAGAGGCTGGTCTACAGTGACCTCCTTGCTCTCATCTCCTTCGTTCCTATAGGTGCTCGTGGATTAGTCTCCCGACACTTTTACTTTTATCTCCTACCTTACATAAGAGTCATGGTGATCTTCACCCTTCCTTTTTACATTTTATCTTTTAGCACAACATGTTGGAAAGATCCTGGTATATATGGCTAATTGGATGTGAGTTTTCATGAACTATTATTGTTTACATTACCCTTCAGGTAAAACGTTGGGAGGAAAAACTATAAGCCCCTATCTTTCTCTATGTCCGATTAAAACTCCATACCCATAAGTATTGCTTGAGTGTTAGCAATTGTGAAAGACTATATGATAGTTGAGTATGTGGACTTGCTGAAAAGCTCTTATATTGACTCTTTCCTATGTTATGATAAATTGCAATTGCTCCAATGACTGAGATTATAGTTTGTTAGTTTTCAATGAAGTTTATGATTCATACTTGAAATTGTGATTGAATTGTTACTCTAGCATAAGAGATCATATGACAAGAATTATATAAGTTGTTGTTCTAAGAATGATCATGATGCCCTCATGTCCATATTTTATTTTTATCGACACCTCTATCTCTAAACATGTGGACATATTTTTCGATTTCGGCTTTCGCTTGAGGACAAGCGAGGTCTAAGCTTGGGGGAGTTGATACGTCCATTTTGCATCATGCTTTTATATTGATATTTATTGCATTATGGGCTGTTATTACACATTATGTCACAATACTTATGCCTATTTTCTCTTATTTTACAAGGTTTCCATAAAGAGGGAGAATGCCAGCAGCTGGGATTCTGGGCTGGAAAAGGAGCAAATATTAGAGACCTATTCTGCACAGCTCCAAAAGTCCTGAAACTTCATGGAAGTCAATTTCAGCATATATAATAAATATTGAGCGCAAGAAGTTCACCAAGGGGGGCACACCCTGCCCACGAGGGTGGGGGGCGCGCCCCCGTACCTCATGGGCCCCCTGGTGGCCCTCCGATGACTATCTTCTGCCATATGAAGTCTTTCGATGGGAAAAAATGATAAGCCATCTTCTCGGACGAAACTCCCCCGCCACGAGGCGGAACCTTGGCGGAACCAATCTAGGGCTTTGGCGGAGCTGTTCTGCCGGAGAAACTTCCCTTCGGGACGGGGAAATCATCGGCATCGTCATCACCAACGCTGCTCTCACCGGGAGAGGGCAATCTCCATCAACATCTTCACCAGCACCATCTCCTCTCAAAACCCTAGTTCATATCTTGTATCCAATTCTTGTCTCCAAGTCCGGGATTGGTACCTGTGGGTTGCTAGTAGTGTTAATTACTCCTTGTAGTTGATGCTAGTTGGTTTATTTGGTGGAAGATCATATGTTCAGATCATATATGCATATTAATACCCCTCAGATTATGAACATGAATATGATTTGTGAGTAGTTACGTTTGTTCCTGAGGACATGGGAGAAGTCTTGCTATTAGTAGTCATGTGAATTTGGTCTTCGTTCGATATTTTGATGAAATGTATGTTGTCTCTCCTCTAGTGGTGTCATGTGAACGTCGACTACATGACACTTCACCATTGTTTGGGCCTAGAGGAAGGCATTGGGGAGTAATAAGTAGATGATGGGTTGCTAGAGTGACAGAAGCTTAAACCCTAGTTTATGTGTTGCTTCGTAAGGGGCTGATTTGGATCCATATGTTTCATTCTATGGTTAGGTTTACCTTAATACTTTTGTGGTAGTTGCAGATGCTTGCAATAGAGGTTAATCATAAGTGGGATGCTTGTCCAAGTAAGGACAGTACCCAAGCACCGGTCCACCCACATATCAGATTATCAAAGTACCGAACGCGAATCATATGAGCGTGATGAAAACTAGCTTGACGATATTCCCATGTGTCCTCGGGAGCGCTTTTCTCTATATAAGAGTTTGTCCAGGCTTGTCCTTTGCTACAAAAAGGATTGGGGCACCTTGTTGCACTTTATTTACTTTTGTTACTTGTTGCTCGTTACAAATTATCCTATCACAAAACTATTGGTTACCACTTTATTTCAGTACTTGCAGAGAATACCTTGCTGGAAACCGCTTATCATTTCCTTCTGCTCCTCGTTGGGTTCGACACTCTTACTTATCGAAAGGATGATGGAGACTATGATTCCCCCACAAGTCGGGATGAGACTCCGGACGAAAAAAAGAGGCCATAAAAAAGAGGAAAAGTCCCTAATAAAAAATGAGAGAAATATAGAAGGGACAATGTTACTATCCTTTTACCACACTTGTGCTTCAAAGTAGCACCATGATCTTCATGATAGAGAGTCTCCTATGTTGTCACTTTCATATACTAGTGGTAATTTTACATTATAGAACTTGGCTTGTATATTCCAATGATGGGCTTCCTCAAAATGCCCTAGGTCTTCGTGAGCAAGAAAGTTGGATGCACACCCACTTAGTTTCTTTTGTTGAGCTTTCATACACTTATAGCTCTAGTGCATCCGTTGCATGGCAATCCCTACTCACTCACATTGATATCTATTGATCGGCATCTCCATAGCCTGTTGATACGCCTAGTTGATGTGAGACTATCTTCTCCTTTTTGTCTTCTCCACAACCACCACTCTATTCCACCTATAGTGCTATGTCTATGGCTCACGCTCATATATTGCGTGAAGATTGAAAAAGTTTGAGAACATCAAAAGTATGAAACAATTGCTTGGCTTGTCATCGGGGTTGTGCATGATTAAATACTTTATGCGATGAAGATAGAGCATAGCCAGACTATATGATTTTGTAGGGATAACTTTCTTTGGCCTTGTTATTTTGAGAAGACATGATTGCTTTGTTAGTATGCTTGAAATATTATTATTTTTATGTCAATATTAAACTTTTGTCTCGAATCTTTCAGATCTGAACATTCATGCCACAATAAAGAAAATTACATTGAGAATTATGCTCGGTAGCATTCCACATCAAAAATTCCGTTTTTATCATTTACCTACTCGAGGACGAGCAGGAATTAAGCTTGGCGATGCTTGATACGTCTCCAACGTATCTATAATTTTTTATTGTTCCATGCTATTATATTATCTGTTTTGGATGTTTAATGGGCTTTAATATACCTTTTATATTATTTTTGGGACTAACCTACTAACCAAAGGCCCAGTGCAAATTGCTGTTTTTTTGCCTATTTCAGTGTTTCACAGAAAAGGAATATCAAACGGAATCCAAACGGAATGAAACCTTCGAGAGAGTTATTTTTGGAACAAACGTGATGCAGGTGACTTGGAGTGGACGTCAAGAAAGAAGCAAGGAGGCCACGAGGCAGGAGGGCGCGCCCAGGGGGGCCAGACGCGCCCCCACCCTCGTGGGCCCCTCGCAGCTCCACCGACCTACTTCTTCCTCCTATATATATCCATATACCCCGAAAACATATCCAGGAGCACCACGAAACCCTATTTCCACCGCCGCAACCTGCTTACCCGTGAGATCCCATCTTGGGGCCTTTTCCGGCGCTCTACCGGAGGGGGAATCGATCACGGAGGGCTTCTACATCAACACCATAGCCTCTCTGATGATGTGTGACTAGTTTACCATAGACCTTCGGGTCCATAGTTATTAGCTAGATGGCTTCTTCTCTCTCTTTGGATCTCAATACAAAGTTCTCCTCGATTCTCTTGGAGATCTATTCGATGCAATTCTTTTTGCGGTGTGTTTGTTGAGATCCGATGAATTGTGGGTTTATGATCAAGATTATCTATGAACAATATTTGATTCTTCTCTGAAATCTTTTATGCATGACTTAATATCTTTGCAAGTCTCTTCGAATTATCAGTTTGGTTTGGCCTACTAGATTGATCTTTCTTGCAATGGGAGAAGTGCTTAGCTTTGGGTTCAATCTTGCGGTGTCCTTTCCCAGTGACAGCAGGGGCAATAAGGCACGTATTGTATTGTTTCCATCGAGGATAAAAGGATGGGGTTTATATCATATTGCCTGCGTTTATCCCTCTACATCATGTCATTTTGCCTAATGCATTACTCTGTTCTTATGAACTTAATACTCTAGATGCATGCTGGATAGCGGTCGATGTGTGGAGTAATAGTAGTAGATGCAGAATCGTTTCGGTCTACTTGTCGCGGACGTGATGCCTATATACATGATCATGCCTAGATATTCTCATAACTATGCGCTTTTCTAGCAATTGCTCGAAAGTAATTTGTTCACCCACCGTAGAATTTGCTATCTTGAGAGAAGCCACTAGTGAAACCTATGGCCCCCGGGTCTATTCTCCATTATATTATTTTCCTATCCACTTGCTATTTCTATCGCCGTTTATTTTCCAATCTTTATTTTCCAATCTATACAACAAAAATACCAGAAATATTTATCTTATTATTTCTATCAGATCTCACTTTCGTAAGTGACCGTGAAGGGATTGACAACTGCTTTATCACGTTGGTTGCGAGGTTCTTGTTTGTTTGTGCAGGTACGTGGGACTTGCGTGTAATCTCCTACTGGATTGATACCTTGGTTCTCAAAAACTGAGGGAAATACTTACGCTACTTTGCTGCATCACCCTTTCCTCTTCAAGGGAAAACTAACACATGCTCAAGAGGTAGCAATGTGGTTGGAGGAAGAAGAAGACATGATTGCTGGCCCAACAGATCTGATAGAAAACAACAAGAAAATAAAACACATGATTTCTCCGTGATACGGTGATCAATAGGTTCAGGAAGTATATATAGATTTTTTTATCTTGGAGGACAAGTACATGGTAGAAAAGCGGAGTACGAAAGGTGTCCCAGGTGGGCACACCTGGGCGCGCCAGGCTTCCTGAAAGTTTCTTTATTTCCAAAATTTCAAAATATTCCAAAACTGATAAAAAATATTTTTGCGGAATTTTTGAAGTCCGTTTACTTACCGTATCACGTACCTGTTTATTTTCACAATTCTGGAGTGTTCCGGAAGGACTCTTTTATGTGTTCTTGCGGTGTCAAATTTGGATAATATTACTTTCAACATTAATAGGCATACATGAGATGTAATGCTTTATTCGTTGCCCATTGACAACCTTCGGGTTAGTACCTACAGATTTATTTATTTTGATGCCTCCAGACCGGTAAACCTCCTCGATGACATATGGGCATTCCCATTTCGAGAGGAGCTTTCCTACAAAAAATCTAGAACAAGAGTTGTACAAAAGAACATATTCTCCAACTTTAAACTCACGCTTTTGAATTCTTTTGTCATGCCATCTTTTAACTTTCTCTTTGAATAACTTTGCATTTTCATAAGCTTGGGTTCTCCATTCATCTAAGGAGCTTATATCAAATAACCTCTTTTCACCAGCAAGTTTGAAATAATAGTTGAGTTCTTTAACTGCCCGATATGCTTTATGTTCTAACTCAAGAGGCAAATGGCAAGCTTTTCCATAAACCATTTTATAAGGAGACATACACATAGGATTTTTATAAGCTGATCTATAAGCCCAAAGTGCATCATCTAATTTCTTAGACCAATTCTTCCTGGACCTATTAACAGTCTTTTGCAAAATTAATTTTATTTCTCTATTGCTAAGTTCAACTTGACCACTAGACCGAGGATGATACGGCGATACAATTCTATGGTTAACATCATATTTAGCAAGCGTCTTGTGGAAAGCACCATGAATAAAGTGTGAACCACCATCAGTCATTAAATATCTAGGGACTCCAAACCTTGGGAAAATAACTTCCTTAAGCATTTTAATGGAGGTGTTGTGATCAACACTACTGGTTGGAATAGCTTCTACCCATTTAGTAACATAATCAACAGCAACCAAAATATGTGTATACCCATTAGAGGAAGGAAAAGGTCCCATGTAATCAAATCCCCAAACATCAAATGGTTCAACAACAAGTGAATAATTCATAGGCATTTCTTGACGCTTACCGATATTACCTACTCTTTGACATTCATCACAAGAAGAGACAAACTTACGGGCATCCTTGAAATGAGTAGGCCAATAAAATCCAGACTGCAATACCTTGAGAGCGGTTCTATCTCCGGCATGATGCCCTCCATAAGCCTCGGAGTGACATTTCCATAGGATTTGTCCCTGTTCATGCTCAGGTACACAACGTCTAATAATACCATCTACTCCTTCTTTATAAAGATGTGGGTCATCCCAAAAGTAATGTCTTAAATCATAGAAGAATTTTTTCTTTTGCTGGTATGTAAAGCTAGGTGGTAGATATTTAGCACCAATGTAATTAGCATAGTCAGCATACCAAGGAGTACTATTAGCAACATTTATTGCAGCTAACTGCTCATCAGGAAAACTATCATCAATAGGTAGTGGGTCATCAAGAACATTTTCAAGCCTAGACAAAATATCAGCTACAGGGTTCTCAGCTCCTTTTATATCAATGATATGTAAATTAAATTCTTGTAACAAGAGAAACCAACGAATAAGTCTAGGTTTAGCATATTTCTTTTCCATAAAATATTTAATAGCAGCATGGTTTGTGTGAACAGTTACTTTGGAATCAACAATATAAGGTCTAAATTTATCACAAGCAACACACCACCGCTAAGAATTCTTTTTCAGTAGTAGCATAATTTCTTTGAGCACTTTATAGAGTTTTACTAGCATAATGAATAACATTAAGTTTCTTATCAACTCTTTGTCCTAGAACAGCACCAACAGCATAATCACTAGCATCACACATAGTTTCAAAAGGCAAGTTCCAATCGGGTGGTTGAACAATAGGTGCAGATATTAAAGCTTTCTTGAGTGTTTCAAAGGCTTCAAGACAATCATCATCAAAAACAAAAGGAATAGCCTTTTGCAAAATATTAGTAAGAGGCCTAGAAATTTTAGAAAAGTCTTTGATAAATCTCCTATAGAAACCAGCATGACCAAGGAAACTACGAATACCTTTGATGTCCTTAGGACATGGCATTTTCTCAATTGCATCAACCTTAGCTTGGTCCACTTCCATACCTCTTTCAGAAATTTTATGACCCAAGACAATGCCTTCATTAACCATAAAGTGTCACTTCTCCCAATTCAAGACAAGATTTGTTTGTTTACATCTCTGCAAAACTCACTCAAGATTGCTTAAACAATCATCAAAAGACTTCCCATAAACAGAAAATTCATCCATGAAAACCTCAACAATCTTTTCACATAAGTCAGAGAATATAGTAGTCATACATGTTTGAAAGATAGTAGGTGCATTTCATAAACCAAAAGGCATACATCTATAAGCATAAGTTCCAAAGGGACAAGTAAAAGTAGTATACTCTTGATCAGGTTGAGAAACATGTATTTGTGAAAAGCCAGAGTATCCATCTAGGAAGCAAAAGTGTGTGTGCTTAGATAATCTTTCAAGCATTTGATCAATAGAAGGTAAAGGGTAATGATCTTTTCTAGTTGCTTTGTTTAATTTTCTGTAGTCAATTACCATTCTATAGCCTGTAACAATTCTTTGTGGAATAAGTTCATTTTTATCATTAGGAACAACAGTAATACCTCCTTTCTTAGGGACACAATGAACTGGACTTATCCATCTACTATCAGCTATAGGATAGATTATACCTTCTTCCAGAAGTTTTAAGATTTCCGTTCTTACCACTTCCTTCATTTTTGGATTCAACCGACGTTGGTGATCAACAACGGGTTTAGCATCAGGTTCCATATTAATTTTGTGCTGACATAGAGTTCGGCTAATGCCCTTTAAATCATCAAGAGTATATCCAATAGCAGCCCGGTGCTTCCTTAGAACTTTCAATAATCTTTCTTCTTCATGTTCTTAAAAGTTAGCACTAATAATAACATGATATATCTTCTTTTCATCAAGATAAGCATATTTCAAAGTGTCTGGCCATTGTTTTAATTCAAACACAGGATCACCTTTAGGTGGAGGAGGACCTCCTAGAGTTTCAATAGGTAAATTGTGTTTAAGTAGAGGACATTGTTCAAAGAAAACTTTATCTATTTCATTTCTTTCATGCATATGTAAATCATTTTCATGGTCTAGCAGATATTGTTCTAAAGGATCAGTAGGTGGAACAACAATAGAAGTAATACCAATTAATTCATCCTTACTAGGTAATTCTTTTTCATGATGATTTCTACTAAACTTGGAAAAATTAAACTCATGAGACTCATCACCAAAGCTAACACCAACAGTTTGTTTCTCACAATCTATCTTAGCATTAACTGTAATCAAGAAAGGTCTACAAAAGATAATGGGACAAAAGTCATCTTGTGGGGAACCAAGAACAAGAACATCAATAGGGTATTTTATTTTCCCACACAAGACTTCAACATCTCTAATAATCCCAATTGGTGATATGGTGTCTCTATTGGCAAGTTTAATAGTAACATCTATTTCTTCTATCTCAGCAGGTGCTATATCTTTCATAATTTCTTCATATAAAGTGTAAGGAATAGCACTCACACTAGCACCTATGTCACATAAACCATCATAACAGTGATATCCTATTTTAACTGAAATAACAGGCATGCCAACAACAGGTCTATGTTTATCTCTTTTATCAGGTTTAGCAATTCTAGCAGCTTCTTCACAAAAGTAAATAACATGCCCATCCATATCTTCTTCTAAGAGATCTTTAACCATAGAATACTAGGTTAAACTTTAATTTTTTCATCAGGTTTAGGTGTTCTAATATAGCTTTTGTTAACCACAGTTGAAACTCTAGCATGTTCCTTAATCCTAACAGGGAAAGGTGGTTTCTCAATATAAGCAGAAGGAACAACTGGATCAACATTACAAAGTATAGTTTCTTCTTTAACTGGTACTGGTTCTTTAATTTCTTCTTTAATAGGTGGGTGATATTTAAACCATTTCTCCTTAGGGATTTCAACATGAGTAGCAAATGATTCACAAAAGGAGGCTACTATCTCAAAGTCAAGTCCATATTTAGTGCTGAACTTTTGAAAAGCATCGGTATCCATAAAAGATTTAACACAATCATACTTAAGTTTAATACCCAACTCTTTACCTTCGTCGAGTTCCCAATCTTCAGAGTTGCGTTTAATTCTTTCCAAAAGATCCCACCAGAATTCAATAGTCTTCTTCATAAATGAACCGAGCACAAAATTTTTGGATAATAATTTCTCTTGAGAGCTCATGATTGGGGCATGAATATAACATTGACTTAAGCCTCCCCCAAGCTAGAGCGATACTTTCTCCTTCACGAGGCCAAAAATTATATATATAATTCCGATCACAATGAACTAGATGCATAGGATAAATTTTTTGGTGGAACTCCAATTTCAAACGATTCCAACTCCATGATCCAATATCATCACATAGCCTATACCATGCCAATGCTTTTGCCTTCAAAGATAAAGGGAAAACCTTTTTCATCACTTCATCCCTGGGTAAACCTGCAAGCTTAAACAATCCATAAATTTGTTCCACATATATCAAGTGCATATCAGGATGTTCGGTTCCATCTCCTGCATAAGGATTAGCTAGAAGTTGTTCTATCATACCCGAAGGAATTTCATATTCAATATTTTCAGTAGGTGTAGTAGGTTGAGGTGTTGCTAATTGTGGTTCCGGACGAGGTGAAGATACCCCGAACAAACTCCTTAAAGGATTGTTTTCCATAGTAACAAGTGACAATAAATTTCAGCACATTATATAAATGTTTCCTTACCAAAGGCGCTTCACTCCCCGGCCACGGCGCCAGAAAATAGCCTTGATGACACACAAGTATGGGGGATCAATTGTAGCTCTTTTCGGTAAGTAAGAGTGTTGAACCCAACGAGAAGCAGAAGGAAATGACAAGTAGTTTCCGGTAATGTATTGTCTGCAAGTGCTGAAATTGTAAGTAGCGAGTAGTTTGATAGCAAGATAATTTGTAACGAGCAAGTAACAATAATAGTGAAAAAAGTGCAGCAAGGGAGCCCAATCCTTTTGAGGCAAAGGACAGGCCAAAACGGTCTCTTATGATAAGCAAAGCATTCTTGAGGGTACACGGGAATTTCATCTAGTCACTTTTATCATGTTGGTTTAATTTGCGTTCACTGCTTTGATAATTTGATATGTGGGTGGACCGGTGCTTAGGTGTTGTTCTTACTTGAACAAACCTCCTACTTATGATTAACCCTCCCGCAAGCATCCGCAACTACGAGAAAAGTATTAATAATAAATTCTAACCATGGCATTAAACTTTTGGATCCAATCGGTCCCTTACGAAATAGCGCATAAAATGGGGTTTAAGCTTCTGTCACTCTTGCAACCCACCATCTAATTGCTACTCCACAATGCACTCCCTTAGGCCCAAATATGGTGAAGTGTCATGTAGTCGACGTTCACATGACACCACTAAGGGAATAACAACATACCTACTATCAAAATATCGAACACATATCAAGTTCACATGATTACTTGCAACATGATTTCTCCCTTGACCTCAAGGACAAAAGTAACTACTCACAAATGATAAACATGTTCATGATCAGAGGAGTATTAAATAGCATAATGGATCTGAACATATAATCTTCCATCAAATAAACCATATAGTAATCAACTACAAGATGTAATCAACACTACTAGTCACCCACAAATACCAATCTACAGTTCCGGTAACAAGGTTGAACACAAGAGATGAACTAGGGTTTGAGAGGAGATGGTGCTGTTGAAGATGTTGATGGAGATTGCCCTCCCCAAGACGGGAGAGCTATTGGTGATGATGATGACGGTGATTTCCCCCTTCGGGAGGGAAGTTCCCCCGGCGGAATCGCTCTGCCTGAGGGCAAAAGTGCTCCTGCCCAAGTTCCTCCTCGAGGCGGCGGCGCTTCGTCCTGAAAGTCCTCCTCTTATTTTTTAGGTCAAAACCACTTATATACCAGAAGATGGGCACCGGAGGTGGGCCGAGGAGGCCACAACCCACCAGGGTGCGCCTGGGGGGCCTGGGGTGACCAGGTGGGTTGTGCCCACCTGGTGGCACCCTCTGGTGTTTATTGGCTCCAGTATTTCTCAAATAATCCATAAAAAATCCCCGTGAAGTTTCAGCTCATTTGGAGTTGTGCAGAATAGGTGGCCTGACATAGCTTTTCCAGGTCCAGATTTCCAACTATCGGAATTCTCCCTCTTGGTGTGTTGCTTGAAAATTATGAGAGAAAAGGCATTAGAATTACTCCAAAAAGCATTATTATGGACAAAAACATTATAAATAACAGTAAGAAAACATGATGCAAAATGGACGTATCACCATCCATAGCCTGGACCTTACCAGCTTGAACCCGCATGGAGGTATTCGTCTTGTTAATTTTTGTCTTCTCCCCAGTGCATCAATGATTATTTCTCGCATTGTATACGAATTCGTGTAGTGTGGCACTTGTTTCCCGCTCCCATGCCTAATCGCTTCTCTATTGAGGAGGGAATTCCACATTATATTGCACATGAAGGGGATGAAGCATTCAACCAAGAAAACTCCAAACCTGAGGAGGTAGATGAAGAAGAATTCACATCGAAGGAAGAATAGGAGTAGCCACAGGATGACACACCAGGGTACACGCCCTGTGCCACATACGCCGATACGAGCAAGCTCGGAGGCTCCATAAAAAACATGAGAAACCTTGCCAACGCACTCCGAGACAACATTGAGTACATGGTGTCCCACTTCTCCACTGATTACACACATCAGAAATGGCTAGCAAGGCAAACTATATTGCCATGCTCTCCAAAACATGGGTTAGAAAAGACACAACAGAACACATCCTGCACACATAAATCAACAATAGAGCGTAAAAACACTACAATATGAACACATAGACGAAAAGCACGCGCATGGATACACCAACACAAGAGACCCAACAGCATAGATGTATGAAGAGGCAAAGCACCCATGAAAATCAAACGATCAAACCTTCATACAACGAACACGAACGACAAGGACACACAGGCTAAAGAGATAGCCCACGGCGAAGAGCGGAAGCCCAAGGACAGGTGCAACCAAAGGACATCAAGAAACTCACAAATACCTACAGTTGCAAGGGGAAAGAAAACAGACATTGATTGTGCATAAGAGATCACACAGGAAAGAAAGAAAAAAGAAAGAAAGAGCATGCGAACCTCAGCTGCCTCGTGGGAGGGCCGACAGAGAAGAACACCAAGAACAGGTGCGACCAAACAACGACAAGAAGCTCACAAATACCTGCAAGCACAAGGGGGAAGAAAATGGACAATGATTGAGGTTCATTCATTGGGGATGACTCAAAAGGGGAGAATACGGTGAGCCACTTGGTGGTGCTCCATAGTTTTGGCTTTGGCACCGCTCCAACGAAGAATAACACTCTCACAAGTGTGAACTACCGGATAAATTCACGTCCCTGGCTCACTTGTGATTATCTCATTCATGAACCTTTTTATTTCTACAATTCATACTCGCTCCTATTGATATAACCTATGTTAGTTTGAATTGCTTAACTACATCCTTGAATTCCATATATATTGTCATATAGGTTGCGTTTGTTCCATTATGTCCATATCTTGTTTAGCATAGATTTTCGGTGCACTTAGTTAAGCCGCATATTTAGGATTTGGGCTCAGAAAACTATCCTTTTAGTTTAATTTGGCATTAAGATAAGCCAAATCCATAAACGTTTCAAAACGTCTATTCACCCCCCCTAGGGGACATCTAGTTCCGCATGTAGGGTTTCAAATCCTTAAAAGATCTCGCCGACGTATCTTGTGTATCGTGTTTCTTGGTGAGTCTCCTTCCTCCGACGTTGTCTTGCATACCACACTCAGTATCGGGGGTACACGACGGCGTGTTCATGTGCGGACATAGATTGAGGTTGCTTGTAAAATTTCTTTCAGTTTTGGTCCATGTAGTGTCTTTTTTATGAGTTGCATGTAGTGTTATGGTACCGAGCTCTTGAAGGATGTAAATGTGTTGGGGGAGCGAACCCTCTGGATGTTGTTTTATTTATCAGTTTTCATAAATTAAAATTGGGAACGATCCTCATTAGTGAGAAGAAACATTTCGACACTACTAACGTAGTACTTCCCGTTACATATTGTTGTGCCTATAGATTTAAAAACATAGTCAAACCATGCAGATTATAATGATGTTTACAAACAGAACTATTTACATTTAGAATACTAAATGCATATCACCGGATATATCATGAGTTATATTTTATATTATATATGTTTGGTATTATAGATATAAATAGTTTTCTCTATAAATTTCATAGATGGGATGATGGAGGAGGTTGTTGTTGAATGACTAAATGATCTCTCATTGGAGGATGTCAGGTACAATGATGAAATGATGGGTGATAAGGGGTCACCTTAGCGTAAACCGTTTCTGCATCGAATGCATTTCTCTGGGAAACCGTTTTGTTGGGTTCTATGATAGGGTGCGTCGACTTACTTACTTACTTACTAAGCCTTTTGTCCCAAACAAGTTGGGGTAGGCTAGATATAAAACCCTTTCACGAGGACTTCCCAGGAGGTCACCCATCCTAGTACTACTCTCGTCCAAATGGGGTTCATACCCAAAGGACTGGCTAGTTTTTACGTTGGCTCGCCAAGCCTATCAACCCTTAGATATGAAACCGTTTCACGAGGACTTCCCAAGAGATCACCCATCCTAGTACTACTCTCGCTCAAATGGGTTTCATACCCAAGGGACTGGCTAGTTTTTACGTTGGCTCGCCAAGCCTATCACAACCCTTCTCCTTTACCCGGGCTTGGGACCGGCTATGCCTAGAAGACATAGGCGGAGTTAGGGTGCATCGACTGCAAATTAAAATTTTCCTACGCGCAGAACAACCAAGAACATGCTATGGGAGATGGATCACAAATCATTACCATTAGACACGCAGTGCCATGCAGCGGAAGAAGAGTTGGGGCAGCGCGTCCGCATGGATCGTCTCCTCCCCGTGCGATCTCCCTCGAATAGCCGGTCATCAGTTCCCACGTACAAGTTCGCCGGAGCGGCGCAAGTGCACCGCCTCTAACAGTATCCGCGCGTGCAGGAGGAACACCGTGCGGCGGACTGCTAGGTCCGATCACACAGTCGGCAGTCGAGTGGAGGTGGCTATTCTTAACACATGCAAACTCTAGTGACAGCGCCGAAGCGATCAATCACATGAGTGTGCGGCACCCCCACTTTATATAGGCGTCCGTCGTGGGCTCAACACTTGGGCCTCGCACGGACCCTAAAGCCCAAAATCTGTTTGGCCTGGATTCGAATCCGAGTAGGATCACTTCTGACTCATGAAGTCTGACCGGGCCTCACAGGTCCCTTCCCTTAAGCGCGCGACCCCTTAGGTTTTCGTTCACTTGGTCGCGAGTCAGATCACATCTGACTCGGCTAGTCGGTAGCGGCCTTTAGGAAAGCGTGCCGACTTCAATTGTCCGACGAAGCTGGTTAGGCGAACCCGTACATCACACATCTGCTCCCTTTGCCACACGATATATATTGTCGGGCTCAAGACGAGTCTGTTATCCTTGTGCTAGTCCGACCTCTTTCTCGTTCAAGTGATGTCGACTACAAACTGGATTATCTCATAATCCTAATCGCATGGCCATGCTTATCTTGATCGGATCACACGAGGGGCCCAGAGTATATCTCTCCTAATCGGAGGGGCAAATCCCATCTTGCTCGACCATGTCTCGCAATATGGGTTTGGACAAGCCCGAAACCTACCTTTGTAACTACCGAGTCACGGAGTAGCGTTTGGTTGGCCCAAAGCAAGTTTGTCACCATCCCGAGTACATGCGTCAGCTCAGATCTTAGGACATAGAACGTATGTTGTACTAGAGACTCATAGATGACATATCGCTGCGTCTCATAGTTGGGTCTGTTCGATTCGGACCTTATCTCAACTCGGATCCGACTACGTCGAATCCGACCAGATCCTTCTGAGTCCATATTATCCGATTAGCATCCAATGCTCCATGGCTAGTGAGACCAAGCCATTGACCGTGTCATATGGTAGTCTAGTCGGCTGCGCGTCCACACAGCTCTTTCGACTAGGGACCTTTTAGGACAGTCATCATACAATGCATAGTCCCATAAACAAGTCACGTACTTGCTGATACACATCATTGATAATGTTCAAGGACTATCTTTATTCATAAACACATAGGAAATATCATCATACATGATTGCCTCTAAGGCATATCTCCACCACGTTTAACAAAGCGGCAGTCTAACATGTTTGAAGTATGTTTAGAATTCATGTACAGCAGAGTGATGGGAAACCTCTAGCTTTTACGATTTGGAGCAAGGCCTCCTGGTTAACAGAGTCGAAAGCTTTTTTGTAAGTCGGTTTTGATGGCTAGCGTTGGTTTCTTAGATCTATATGTGGCTGCAGTTTAGGAGATCACCGGCATAACCATTAAATTATGCGTTTCTGCAGTTCTGAAGCGATATTAGCCTAAAAGTAGTGTCTTTTTCGAAGAACGATCAGAGCGCAGTTTAGGCTTTCCGCGTCAAGAGACTGTTCTTGGAAGACATAAAAAATATTTTGTTTTGGAATTTTTAGTTCATAAGCGATATTGGCCTGAAAACATCTGGCGTGATGGCACCGTCTTCTTTGAGAGAAGAACAATCAGAGCACGGTTTAGGCTATTAGTGTCAAAAAACTGTTCATGAAAGACATGGAAAAGATTTTTGATTGGAACTTTTAGTAGGGCCCAGAATTTCATGTAGAAACCATCAGGGCCGGACTTGCAAGTGGATTCATTTGAAGGACTACATGGGCGATTTTCTTCTTGAGCGAAAGGTGAAGCGAGAATTATGTAAGAGAAGAGGACACTAAATACTCTCTCCGTTCTAACATAAGTGTCGTTAGTTTGTCATAAAGTTAAGAACTGTGCTAATATTTATGGAGGGAGTTCTAATCAGACGACTTGAGAGTTGAGAAACAACGGACCCGTTTCTAAACTGTATAAGAGCATCTTCAATAGGCGCCCTAAAAGAGCTCCACGCACTAAAAAATCATTTTTTTTTACGTCGAACAGCTCCAGCAGATGCTGTAGCACTAAAATATTTAGGGGGCGCGCTGAAAAACACTATCGCGCGCAGCTATTTTGAGCTTCGGATTGTGCGCGTTTCACAATTTGCATTGTCTGTTTTTTGGGTGCGCGTTTTTGGCATCTTCTAAAACAATGTTGGTTTCGGCGCATTAAAAATGCTATCGTGATGTGCTAAAACTTTTATTGGGCATGAAATTTTTGTGCGGCCGTTGGAGATGCTGTAATGTCATCCGGTGGTGTCGCGCGAACGAGGACTGTCATTTGTGTTCGTCCCTCTTGTACAAATCTACAATGGGGTTCCCCCCAAATCTTTTGCCCTGCCGTGCCGCGCCGCCGCGCGCAGTGCCATTCTCAACCAACACACGAGGTGGCAGGCGGCCACGAGCGGCAAACCAGCCAGCCCACCACCACGTTCCGTGCTCAGCTCTCCTCTACGCCGCGCCGTGCTGGAGCAGCGGCCCCGCGGGAGTCACGGGCGCGCCGAGGGGCGACGGCGTGCACGGGCTCCTCTGCCGCGGGGTCGCCCCGAGCCTGGGCGGGCCGGCGCCGGCGCGCGGGGACAGGCTAACCTGCTCCAGCGACCGGAACTGCAGCTCCGGCGGGTAGTCGCGCACGCACCCGATCCGCGGGCCGGCGCCGGTCGTCCACCGGAGCGACAGCTGCTGCCCGAGCTGGTACGACTTGTGCGCCATCTTGGAGTTGATCCGGTGCATGATCATCTCCTGCGGCACCGCCGGCACCTCGGCCCCCTCCCCGCCCTCCGCGCCGCGCCCCGTGAACAGGTTCGCCTTGCAGAAGTCCAGCCGGTCGCCGAACGAGCCGGCGTCCGGCTCCGCCGCGTCCTTGCCCAGACGGTTCTTGCTCACCGTCAGCCTCGGCGGCCGCTTGCGCTGCAGCCGGGTGCCCGACGAGGACCGCTTCATCCCCGGCGAGCCGGCGACTGCCTCGCCGCTGGTGGAAGGTGGCGCCGCCGGCACGGCCGGTTTGATCTTCTTTTTGTCACCGCGAGGGGGTTGGGCCCTGGTGTCTCCTTGCTTCCCCGGCGTGCTGACCTCCGTTGTTAGATCCATCTGGGAGAGGCTGCTCCTCAGCCATTCGTCCTCCTCGCCTTCTGTTGGGCTCAACTGTACCAATTCCGACAACAGAAAAAGTGTTCCTTCTATCAGAGAAGAACACCAACATAATGTCCACTGTTCTTTAGCAGCCAAAGGATCAGATTTGGTCTCCTCACCTTCACATCGGTGAGATCGACGTTCCCCTTCCTGAGATACTTCATGAACTCCCGGAAGTTCGCCTCTGTGGGCCGGTAGTGCCCGCTATGAGGCCACACAGCCTGAAGACGGTGGGTAACTGAATCAGACAGGTGAATTTGGAATTCTAAACATAAAATCTAAATTCTGGCAATAGTAGAAATATGCAGATCCAGGCACCTTTAGGATTCCGTTCGCAACGACTAATCTCCCGGCAGCAGATGTGGCTCCACCGGCAAGGAAGCTGGAGTGCTGAAATGTTCCCTTGCTCTTCTGCAATAATGTGCTTATTTCATCAGTTACAGGTAAATTTTATGATTCAGAGACTAGTGAAGTACTGCTGACAGGGGACAACTGCCACTATTCTCTGACCGTGCCTATGTACAGAATTTTCGTCGTGCTCAACACAAAGATCCATTTTGCATCCTTGGGCCCCTCGGACGTGTCGACAATCTTGCGGCTCAGCTTGTACATCATCATCTTATTCTCGATCATTACCTCATAGAACTCCCTCTCTTTCTGCACAGAGAAACAACACCATGTTCAGATATGTGACATTTTATGCCCTGTTTTTTTGTTTCCTTGCTTGATCGCTAGTACTAACATTTTCTAATTTGAGATTACAGCTGGATTGTTCTACAGGTCGCAGCAACTTACAGGGCCAAGATACCTGATGCATTGGTGCAGCAGCTTCCATCTTGGGCATTGGTCCTCAAGATTAATCTCTTTTCCTTCACCTACATCCAACCTATCACAAACGGAATTTCAGAAATCATGAGCTTGTTTTTGTTGATCTAGTTCACAGATAATGCAGAGTTCAGCATGAACTGTACCAGTAGAAGAAAGGTTGTTGACTGTCGCAGTGAAGCCAGCTTTTATAATAGTAGTGGAGGTTGTGACCGTATCGATGCCGGGGGTCAATCTGCCCATGAAACACTATGGAATTTGAGTTTGATGTGTTCAATGCTATTATAGGAGAGTGTTTGAAGAGAATGTTTCCGAGCCATACTGCTTCTAGCCAATGCTGAAGTGCGAGCTTCTGGGCCTTTTCATCCTTGGACAAACCTTTGCCTACCTTGAAGTAACAACAAAGGAACACCACCCATATGAATTCAGTATTCAGCAGTATTACAATATGCTAATGGTCATTAAGAAAATCTGAACAGCAGAATATGGTTAGCTTGAAGTGACACATACCTTGGCAGCCTTTATTCTGGCCCGTGACCATCTTGTTAGGGCAGTCTCTGGCTTCTCTACCTCGAAGAATGACACCGAACTTTGCTTGAGCAGTGCGAAATCGAGAAGCTTCCACCTGAATTCGGCATCGCAAATTTCAGGACACCAGTTACAAAGGGCCACTGTATCAAATACGACAATGGACGACAAGCACATGAAATTGTAACATACCACCGTTGTTCGACAAGAACAGCGCAGTCAGCAAGCTGTCGTCTTGTTCTGAAGCTCTTGTATACCTTCTGCACCCTTATTGCTGCAGCCTGGTGCTGCGGACTGACCATCCCTACCACCGGAGAATTTGGTGGCAGGTGATCTGCCCCATATTTCGAAAGGTGCTTATGGTTACAACATTCCTTGTCAGGTTTAGGACTCAGCCTGGGTTTCGTAGTATTAACATGTAATGGAGGACCCTCTTTTCTCCTGGCATTTAAGGACCCTTCTCTTGCAGGACCCCTAGAGCTCACCGCATCGAACATTTCTGGTGGCGAATCAGGGGTCTCAAGGCTGCTGAGGTTGTCAAAGCTTAAGGACCGGACAAATGGCCTGTCCGAGTTGTCATCATCTGCTGGCAAGTAGTCATCCGGTGGGTATGAGATCGACAGACCCATTGTTTGCCTCAGGTCTATTGTTTCCTCTGTATGACTTGCTTCTGTTGTTTAAGATCTCTGTAGCAATTGTGTTCTTTACGAGTCCCTCGACACCCTATGTGAATACAGGGAAAACAAAGGACATCAAATGTGTGTGGCTTCTGTGAATGAACAAAATTGTCTTAACAACAGATTTCATGTATTCTCTTCCATTGTTCTATATCTTATCAAGGCCCACCAATCATAGATTTTGTGCAAACGAATTCACATCTTACCTCTTATGATAAGATCACAAGTATATAAGATTTATGTATAGCATGTTTTCATAAGCTGATGCCCCAGAGAATCTGGAACAAAATGCAAACCGCAAAAGAATTTCGTTGCTCGTTTCTTGATAAGTGCACCTGGTTCCAGCATAACACATTCTAACCAAGCGAACAGGTATACCATGGAAAAGGATTTTTACGGCAAGAATCGAGTAATGATCAACCATACCTCATTGCCTCCAAACTTGTTGCACCATCCACCCAACTAAATCTCTCGATGAGAGGCGTGTGAAGGCGCACAGAATGCTAGAAGAAGAACAAAATTTGCAGGAGAAAATGAGAGGTGAATGGGTAATGTCCGTGGAAAAGGGGCACATGACCAAAACCCGGAGGTGGTTTGTTTCAGGCTTCAGCCTATAAATAACAAAGGAAGGTTTGAGGTGCATAAATGTTCTGTGGGTAAAAATAAAACAAAAGGAGATACCTCGTGGCGTATTGGCTGTGGTTAAAAATACACCAGTTTCCTTAAAAAATAGTAAGACATGTCTAGCAGAATAATTGTACAGTGAGAGTGTCTACCACAATAATTGTACAGTGAGAGACATCCAAGGAGGAGCTTAGCGAGATTTGAGTAGGAAAACAATATTTGAGAGGCATCCACATTTGTTATTTTAAACAATAGAAAATGAAGCTACCACAATCGTGCACGTGTGCTGAATATATGCTCTGTTGATCATAGAATTTAATGATTGAAATTAAAAAATAATGCATGTAAAATATGTTCTGATCACGTGGCCACACATACATACGCAAACACGTGTTGGGATCTTGCTCAACCATAACCACATGCCTCGTGTGTCTGGATGATTCGATGGCGTCCACGCGCGTGTTCCATCCACCATCCGAGTCGAGAACCTTACCGAGATAGCGTTAGTAAGAAGTAGTAGATAAACGAATCATTCTAGCTTGGCCACTATTTGCATATGATGTCACCATGTTCCTCATGAATGAGCCAAGCATCCATTAATGCTTCTCCAATGTATGTAAGACATAGTGCATTTTGGTTCCAAACTTATTGGGTCCAAAGTTTCTGCTTATGTATGTGCATTTGAATTTCATGTGATACTAAAAAATGACATAGTGTAAGTATGCATGCATATCGCTTCCAAGATCCATCAAGAGATAAAATTTAAAAAACAACAACGTATAAACTATGATTATTCACATAAGTATCGCAAATCATGCATTTTGTATATTACATCAAAGTCTCATGTCGACACATGGAAATTCACATAGTTTACATATGCACCAAGCAAAACCATTGAGCATATAACATATACATTCATTCATACTCATAGGTCTATCTCACCCAAGTAGATTATGGATAGTACAAGCAATCGGATAACTAACTCCCACAAAGGCAAACTTCCCACAAGTCAACCTAACTCTCTACATTTCTCCACAATGGCACCAAGTACCAAAATGAGAAAGTATGTCTACCCTCAACACATACTAATTAGGGATAAAATAGGACAAGAACAATGCATTTAAAGAATAAGAACTTCTAGAAGGAAACCGGGGACACGGGGAATCACAATAAAAGTTTATCGCCTAGATATAAAGGGAACCTAAAGCAAATGTGGTATGGAAATGCTCTACCAATTCTACTAATTGAAAGAATACCAATTATAAGAGAACAAAATGGCATTGGAATTAATACTTGGTGATAGATTTCAAAGATATGCATGATCAACTTCACTATCAAAAGTATTTTATGAGATTTTAGAGTTAATCACAATGCTTACTAGAATCTGCAGATAGCCCTAGGGCCGGATACCCTAAGCAAAAGGGCAAAAAATGCTAGGGGAAGGAGTTACCCTAGTGTATACCCTAGTGAAATTTTCCTAGGGGCCCATTAGTGGGGGAGCTCGGTTTCTCTTCGGTGTCCAAAGAGTACCCTAGATATTGTTTTATTTTCATTGTGCGGAAATAGGTGATAGGTGGCAAGTGTGCTGACTTGTAAAGTAAGTTTTGGGTTAGTTCCACTAGGGAGTAAGCATCCTTTGGGTTAGTTCCAGTCCCCAAGCAAACGCAGCCGTTAGTCCATATACCCCTCATTATTTATAAATATTGCATTGAATGATAGAATTAATATTGGATTCTCACAAATCTAACTATTAATAATAATTGTACATGATCACTCCAAAAAGTTGAAGACGAAAAAGAACATAGATTATATATTTCAACCACCATCTTTATACATGACAACATACATGCGCTTACACAATATTGCCACTTTTACAAAATATGGCATCTAGCTGCACTCGGTACCTACACTTCACAAAAAGTCATCTACATAGGATTGTCCAGTTAGTAGCCTAAAACACATACACCATTCATTAATAGATCACCCGTCCAAAAAAGTCACAACCATTTGCTTCCAATTAATCAACAAAAACAGTTCACGCCACTTCCATCACCACCAAAAGAGATATCTCAAAATGGAGGTAGATCGTCACCAGGTGGGGAGAAATTTCCAACAGATATACCATTTGCATCAAAGAAGACAACAAACATTTCATCTTCCACTCCACGTGATGTATTGTCCATATTTTCATCATCATTTGTGGATTCACCGGTTAGACACGGCCACTATCATCAATGACGCGCCACTAGAGACGACTTTATAGTGCGTCAGTGCCACAAGGGCCGAAGCGGCTGACAAAAATGTCACACCCAATATGTGATTCTATCCGAGAGAAACTCGAAGGTCCCACCAAGGATAGAGTCGCATATTGAAACGCTTTTGCAAGGTGGGTATCATTACATCGTACCATTACATAATAGTTGGGGATACATACAAGACATACAAAAGCCGCAAGAATACATCAAACATCATACATGAGGACAACATCCGACTACAGATGAAACACAAACAGAAACTCAAACGACATCCACCCTGCTAGCCCAGGCTGCCGGCCAGGAACCTATCCCTTAATCGAAGAAGAAGCAGAAGAAGAACTCCAAAACAAGTAAACATCGCTCTCACGTCGGATCATCGCATTACCTGTACATGCAACTGTTGTTGTAGTAATCTGTGAGCCACGAGGACTCAGCAATCCCATTACCATGGGTATCAAGACTAGCAAAACTTAATGGGTAGGAAAGGGTAAGTGGTGAGGTTGCAGCAGCGGCTAAGCAATGTATGGTGGCTAACTTACGAGTACAAGAGTAAGATGGGAAACTAAGCAAACGGTCGCAAACTAGTAATGATCAATAAGTGATCCTGAACTACTTACGTTCAAACATAACCCAACCGTGTTCTCTTCTCGACTCACTCGAAAAGAGACCGTCATGGTTACGCACACGGTTGGTGTATTTTAATTGAATTTACTGCAAGTTCACTACAACCGGATATTAACAAATTCCCATCTGCCACATAACTGCGGGCACGACTCTCGAAAGTCTAAACCCTGCAAGGGTGTCCCAACTTAGCCCATGACAAGCTCACGATCCGCAGGGACAATCCTCTATCACGGGACCCTCCGATCAGACTCGGAATCCCGGTGCACAAGACATTTCGACAATGGTAAAACAAAACCAGCAAGACTGCCCGATGTGCCAACAAATCCCGATAGGAGCCGTATGTATCTCGTTCTCACGGCACACCGGATGGGACAAGCTACGAGTAAAACCAGCCCTCGAGTTTCCTCGAGGTGGCCCCGCGGGCTGCCCGATTTGGACCAACACTCAAAGGAGCACTGGCCCGGGGGGTTGATTAATTATCCTCGGGTGCTAGCCGGTCCCTATGCAAGTTTTAGTTGTTATTAGGCAAATGGTAAAATCAATGTTGGGCCTTGCTGGAAGAGTTTTATTCAAAGCGAACTGTCAAGAGGGGCTCATAAACCCTCATCGTGTTAGGGACACAAAATCAAGGAACATAATACCGATATGACGAAAACTAAGGCGGCAAGAGTGGCACAAAACACCAGGCAAAAGGCCGAGCCTTTCACCCTTTACCAAGTATATAGATGCATTAATTAAATAAGAGATATTGTGATATCCCAAGATATTCATGATATCCATGTCCCAACATGGAACAACCTGCAACTAGCAACGCTATAAGAGGGGCTAAGCAAAGCGATAACATAGCGAAACAACGGTTTGCTGGGATGGTGAAAAAGGTTAGAGGCTGGTTCATGGCAATTTGAGAGGCTTGATAAACAAGTGGTAGGTAGCGTGACATAGCAATAGCATCGAGACAACTAGCATAGCAAAGATAGTAGTGAGATCTAAGGTGACGGTCATCTTGCCTGAAATCCTGCTAGGAAGAAGGAGTGCATGAAGAAGACGAAGCCACGTAGACGAACCAAGCGTAGTAAAGAATCCTCACGATCGCAACGAAACAGGAACTAACAAGAAGAAGCACAACCGAAAAGAAGCAAACAACATGGTAAACACACAACACATAAACATGACATGATGCTCAACCAGGTATGATGCATGACAAGTCTAAATGATGCTACTCATGGCAAGAGATGATGCATACAAAAACAACACATCAAAGCAAGTTTAAATGAGGCCGGAAACAACATATAACAATTCCGGTAAGTCCTCATATGCAAATTTCGAAATTGGTACAGATCTGAACAAAACATTTTGTTAAAGTTGTTAAACAGCAGGTTAAAGTGCACCAAGATGATCTACACGTCTTTCTAGTCAAGTTACATATAAAGTTCGTTTAATTCGAAGCTACGACCTAGAAGATATGAGTAAAACAAGTTACACATGGCATTGATGCAAATGAAAGCAAAACACAATCACAAGCACTCCAAAACATGGATGCAACATGGTATGATGAAACTGCATGCAAAACCAAGCAAGTTTCATGTAGAGCATGCTCAAAACGGAGCAACGGTTCAACACATACACTCAATACAAGTTCCAAATACAATCTACCCAAAACAGCAAGTAAGCACTTTGCAATCAAGAAAACAACATGCTAAAGGGAACATATGGACACACACTTGATATTCACTCAAAGTACAAATTACATGCTTCAAATAACAACAAGATTCAGGTTCATATGCATCAGAATTAATCCAACATGATCAAAGCAAAAGGCAACTTTATAACACAGATTATGACAGTGAAAAACAGGGCATACATGTGAGCAGAAATAACATGTTGACATGTTGGAGGCATGAAACGATGACGCTACAGTGCCAGATAATAGCAACCAAAAGCATGGCATTAAAGTACAGGTCATACATGGCAAAACATGATTACTAAGCATCTCCATATAACATCTAGATCAATGGAAATCATCAAGATAAGATTGCAAGTTATAACAGATTCTCAGACTAGGTGAAAAACAGAGTAAGGCTGAAAACAGGTTCATGATGCATACTTTGAGAAAATAAAAGTATATGTTGCGGGAACATTTCATGGCATCAAAGGGCATGGAAATCATATACATGTCAAGCACTACAAAACATGAACACTGAGCTCCTGCTAGAAAACACTAGAACATGCTCAAAACATCATGAAAAGAATGCAAATGATAACAGATTCACAGACTTGGTGAGATAAACTGAACATGGCAGGAACAACGACAAGTAGGCATGTTTGCGAGCTTGAGCAAGTCACCACAAAGCATTTCATGAAATGTGAAGGTAACCAACAGCAAGAAGGCATATTTGTGCAACTACTCGTGTCAAGAACATGCTCATAGGATGCATAGATCACTAGCTATTCACATGGCAAGAATGAACTTACTGTTAACAGACTGACAGCAACATTATTTAGCAATTTGAGAGCATGGTAATGATAAGCTACAACAAACCATAAATGCAAATAAGGGCATGGATGGATAGAGAATGACAGTATCCACAAAACATCCTTACTGAACATCTCCATATTAAACATGGATTCACTTGTAGCAACAAGATAACATGGTAACATAATGTAGCAGATTCAGACTTAGCAGAAAACTCGAGTCACTGAAATCAGCAACAGCAAGTACCCTAATTTGCATGCTTGTGCTAGTCACCACATGGCATATAAAAATACATGGATTGCACCAATGTAAAGATGGCATAAATATGCTCCTAAAACATGTTGACATGATGTTCAAAAGATAAACGCACAAAATGATATGAAAAAGACAAATCAGCAAGTTATGATGATTTCTAGCAGATTATATCATTTAGCACTTTGCAACGATGATTAAGGCATCAAAATGAATAGTAACACGCATGCAAACTACACCATCATCTAGAGCACTCAGAGATGAACAATTTTACATATCATACACACAAGACGAAGTAATATGCATGAAGTTATGCCATTATGAAGATGCACACATATCATTGAAAAACTAGGACTTAGAAGAAAATTCAACCTCGTGAAAAACTGGACGGGGCGAAGTGGGATGGAGCGGTGCGGGACGGGACGGGGACGTGGTGTTTGTATTGGGGACCGGTGGATCTGGTCCACCCGGCCGGATCCGGCGACAAGGTGAACTCCGACGACGGCGACGACTTCCGGCGAGGCAGCGGGGAGGCGCGGGCGAGCCCGGGATGGCGGGGAAGGACGGCGGCGACTCCGGCGGCTCGGGCAGCGCGCGAGGAGGCGGCATGGCGAGGCGGCGGTGGCAACTCCGACGACCGGCGGGCGGCTGCGAAGCGGCGATGGCGCGAGGAGGCGGCGCAGCGGTGCACGGCGGCGACGCGGCACGGTGGCGAGGCGGCGCGGGGCGGCGGAGCAAGGCGCAGCCTAATTTGGCCCGGGGCGGGCCGGATCTGGGCCCCGCAGGTCGCGGCAGCGGGGAGCGGCACGGGGACAGGTGGCGCGCGGTGGTTGGGCGCGGGGCGGTGGTGGACGCGTCCGGCCGTCGGCGGACATGTCCAGCGGCGCGGAGGAGGAGGGGGCTAGGGTTTTACCCGGGATTTGGACGAGGGGGCTATTTATATAGGCATAGGGAGCTAGGAGAGGGCTATTGTGGTGCGGTTTTCGCCCACGCAATTGTGATCCAATGGCGAAAAGCATGGAGGGGGTTTAGATGGGCTAGTGGACTGTTATGGAGGGGTGCTGGGCTGCAAGGAGAAGGAGGGCTTCGGTTAACACGGTTAACCGTTGGGGCATCAAACGACCTCCAAATGGAACGAAATTTGACAGGCGGTCTACCAAGACCGCTCGTCAACTCTCGGCCCATTCCGAGAACGTTTTTATCCCGCTCACGAAACAAGATCTGGGAGGTGTGGCGGGTGCGTGTGAGAGTGTCGGATTCTGAAATGGACAACGGAGAAAGTGACCGGATGCAAGAGACGAACATGAATGCAAAAGAGATGCACATGATGACATGGCAAAGTGCAACATGGAAACAAATGACATGGCAGCGACGGCGAATTACTGGAAGACACCTGGCACATCGGACTCGGAGCGTTACAAACAACCTGCCTAAACAAGAAAACTATGTCTCCCTGCACTCCCACACACTTGTAGAGTCAACAACATAGGAGGGGCAACGATCTACCGAAGGAGAAGTGGCGGCACAACCAGTGGCGGAGCTTCATGGGAGCCAACCTAGGCCATGCCCACCCCCTCCCCCCAACTCATAAGAAAACATGCACATATCTCTTTGTATTAGAATCATTTTCGTAATCAGCTGAAGCAATTATGTTTGCCCCCGTCCAGCCCATGGCCCCCATGATTTCTGCTCAAGCTCCATCATTGGGCACAGCGCGCTCAAAGATCACCTCTCTCCTGGTTTAGAGAGAGGAAACGGTCTCATGCATAGTTAAACGAGAGTAGAGGAGGAACCTTTCGATGGGGAAATATCCGGTGCACCAATGCTTATGGTGCTACCGGTGCACTGGACCTCCGTAGCACTTTTAAAATGTTTCAAAAATGTGAAAAATTTGAGCACATTCACGCATCATCAATGTTTGTTGTTGCAAAATTTGAAATCAAAATTCAAACATTGTCCAAGATACAAAAATAACAAATTTAACACTGAATACTATGAATATTAGTTGGGCTTTAGATTTTTGAAAAAGGGTGAATTTTATTGGCTCAAAATGGATCATCAAGAGGATGCAAATGACGAGGATGCAAACCACAATGAGCACATACCCGGCCTCATAGTTAGGATGCACACAACCAACACCAACACACACACGCACAAAAACACGCCAAAATAGCAAAGAGATATAAGACCAAAGCTATGTGTAGACGAGGAAAAACTAAAAACTCCCAAAGCTATTAGATTTGTGAATAGCAAACTACAACAATGACAATATCCGCACAACCCATCTCATGAAACCACACATATGAGGAAGTTCTTCAACAACAACACCTTCAGGAAGGGAGCGACACTCAAGCGCCGCTGTCACCGGATCCAAGCACGCAAGGCCAGAATCTAGGTTTTCACCCTGAAGAACCAGTCTGAGCATCTCCGAGCAATGCCTCCAAGAAGGTAATGATGTTAAGACGTCGCCATTACCAGGTATAACCAACTCGGGTCAGACCAAGGCTTTCACCCCGGAACTTGAGACTGGGTGCTCAAGTAGCAACACCAATGATGTCGCTCATGTGTTGTCACCACCACTTTTCCACGTCGCCACCACTTTTCCACAATCCTAGCAGCTACATGTGATGTGCAACCGCCACTGCTGCACAATCATTCCTTTTGTGTCAGGTTGTTGTCTGTAGTTTGCACATCGCCAAAATCAACAACCGGATCTGGAGGGAGAAACCCTCCCAAAGACCTTTCGGTGGCCACCGCATTCCAGAACGAGGTTGTCCCTATAGCCTAAAGTTGTCACCATAGGGACCAACACGGACTATGCATCGTCGTTCCGTCACAAGGCTTCCACGTCATGGGATAGCAGCTGCCCCTCCGACCATCGTGGACCATAAGCTCAACCGGATGTTGCCAGATCTGATAGGATGTGGCCAGCCAGCAACACGAGAGGGAGCAATCTTTAGCCCAAACCTCACGAGCAGATGCCTCTCAGGATGGGATCAAGTCGGCCTCTCGGGATGGGATCAAGTCGGCCTCTCGTGGCTGCCATTAATGCTACCATGAGTAGTGACCTGCCCACTTGATCCGGATCCGAGCGTGCTGACGAACAAGAGCAGAAGTCAAGGATGGTTGGGAGGGGGAGAGGGTACGAGACAGCGCCCTGCCGCCGTCGTCCGCCGTTGGACGGCCTCCTCTGGTGGCGCCGAGGATTCTGGTGATGGCCGACGGTTTTTTAGGTGGCGGCTGGGTGCGCCCCCGTAGTCGCCCAGGAGTGACACGGGAGGCTCAGGTCTGTTGTTTTCTGATACCGATACATCCTACCTTGTGGATATATGCAGTTGAAATCACTCGGTTGGGTTTTAGATATGGCCCATTATTACATTGATGTCAAAATTTTCATTTTTTGCATCTCAATGAATGTTTCAAATTTCGTGACAACAAACATTGAGGTTGTGTGAATGCGCTTGATCTTTTTTATATTATTTAATTTTTTGTAAAGGCCCGTGATATTTGGCACACATGTGCCACATAACTAAAACTACCACACACACCTTATCCCTTTCCCTCTAAGTACAAAACAACCTCCCTTCCCTTCGATCCCTCCTCCTCCCGAACGACCCCGCAGGCTCGCCCGAGAAACCTGTTTTTCCCGCACATCTCGCGCGCCCATCCCCAGGAAAACTGCCACTTCTTCACGTCTTCCCATATGATAAAAAATTGCGCAAGTGGGATTCAAACCCATAACTCCTAGACACCAAAGCGCACCACCACAACCAACTCACCCTTAGGGATTTGTTGCTCAACTAAAGAAAACTATTCCTTTTGACCCTTTTTTCACAATCGTGTTATTACAGAAAATTACCACGATTTCCCCTCGGGTCAAAGTTACCATGGTATTCGTATGCAAGTTATCAGGCCTATGTTGCGTAACTTACCATGTTATTTACATAGAACTTACTAGGTACTATGTTTCAACAACTACACCCCCTTTCAAAGTTACCACTATGTTTTATACACAAGTTATCAGGTCCTCGATGCGTAATATACCGTTGTACTAACACATAAGTTATCAAGGTATGTTTACATCAACCTCCCTAGATCAAAGTTACCATGGGGGATTGTACATGAGTTACTGGTTCTACGGTTCGTATATTATCATGGTACTTACACCTAAAAATCCGGGTGTGTTTCAGTAGCTTTCCATAGGTAAACAAATATCACGGAATTTTTGTGTAACTTATCATGCCTATAGCGGGTCAAAGCGTATCGTTTTTTCGGCCAACTCACAAGCACGTGTACCCCTCATGACACTAAAAATTATGTGACTTTCCCATGGCACGCCATGTGTTGTGTTCATCCAAGAGGCCCCGCGAGGCGAGTGTATGTTTTTAACAACTTTTTTTCCTTTGGTAAAAAGTTACCATGATGTTTATATGTAAGTTATCGGTTATGGGTGCTTGTATTATCATGTTATTTACACAAATATTTATCGGGGATGTTTTGAACAACTTTTCTCTGGGTCAAAAAGTTATCATGGTGATTCTAGGTAACCTATCAAGCCCGCCGTGCTTAAAAATATCATGCTATTTAAAAAAAATCAGGGGTATATTTCAGCAAAAAATTCCCCCATGGGTCAAAAACTTATCATGGTGTTTAGTTATCGCAGTGCATATGTTTTCATGCTATTACACAGAAAAATACCAGGGGAGGGAGGTATACTACCATTCTATTTACACATAAGTTACCGGAGTATCTTTTCAATAATTTTCTTCCCTGTGGTTAAAGTTCCATGGTGTTTCTACCTCAGTTATCAGATGTGTGTGATACGCCCATTTTGCATCATGCTTTTATATCGATATTTGTTGCATTATGGGCTTTTATTACACATTATGCTACAATACTTATACCTATTCTCTCTTAATTTACAAGGTTTCCATAAAGAGGGAGAATGCCGGCAGCTGGGATTCTGGGCTGGAAAAGGAGCAAATATTAGAGACCTATTCTGCACGGCTCCAAAAGTCCTGAAACTTCACGGAAGACGTTTTCAGAATATATAAAAAGTACTCAGCGGAAGAAATTCACCAGGGGGGCCACACACTGCCCATGAGGGTGGGGGTGCGCCCTACTTCCCTGGGCGCGCCCCCTACCTCGTGGGCCCCCTGGTGTCCCTCCGGTGGCCATCTTCTGCTATATGAAGTCTTTCGATGGGAAATAATAATAAGCAATCTTCTCGGATGAAACTCCGCCGCCACGAGGCGGAATCTTGGCGGATCCAATCTAGGGCTCCGGCAAAGCTGTTCTGCCGGGGAAACTTCCCTCCTGGAGGGGGAAATCATCGCCATCGTCATCACCAACGCTCCTCTCATCGGGAGAGGGCAATCTCCATCAACATCTTCATCAACACCATCTCCTCTCAAAACCCTAGCTCATCTCTTGTATCCAATTCTTGTCTTCAAGTCCGGGATTGGTGCTAGTAGGTTGCTAGTAGTGTTAATTGCTCCTTGTAGTTGATGCTAGTTGGTTTAATTGGTGGAAGATCATATGTTCAGATCCTATATGCATATTAATACCCCTCTGATTATGAACATGTTTATGCTTTGTGAGTAGTTACGTTTGTTCCTGAGGACATGGGAGAAGTCTTGCTATTAGTAGTCATGTGAATTTGGTATTCGTTCGATATTTTGATGAGATGTATGTTGTCTCTCCTCTAGTGGTGTTATGTGAACGTCGACTACATGACACTTCACCATTGTTTGGGCCTAGAGGAAGGCATTGGGGAGTAATAAGTAGATGATGGGTTGCTAGAGTGACAGAAGCTTAAACCCTAGTTTATGCGTTGCTTCGTAAGGTGCTGATTTGGATCCATATGTTTCATGCTATGGTTAGGTTTACCTTAATACTTTTGTTGTAGTTGTGGATGCTTGCAATAGAGGTTAATCATAAGTGGGATGCTTGTCCAAGTAAGGGCAGCACCCAAGCACCGGTCCACCCACATACCAAATTATCAAAGTACCGAACGCGAATCATATGAGCGTGATGAAAACTAGCTTGACGATATTCCCATGTGTCCTCGGGAGCGCTTTACATCATATAAGAGTTTGTCCAGGCTTGTCCTTTGCTACAAAAAGGATTGGGCCACCTTGCTGCACCTTATTTACTTTTGTTACTTGTTGCTCGTTACAAATTATCCTATCACAAAACTATTTGTTACTACTTATTTATGTACTTGCAGAGAATACCTTGCTGGAAACCGCTTATCATTTCCTTCTGCTCCTCGTTGGGTTCAACACTCTTACTTATCGAAAGGACTACGATAGATCCCCTACACTTGTGGGTCATCGGGACTCTTTTCTGGCGCCGTTGCCGGGGAGTGAAGCGCCTTTGGTAGGTGGAAATTGGTAAGGAAAAATTTATATAGTGTGCTGAAATTTACTGTCACTTGATACTATGGAAAGTAATCCTCTGAGGGGCTTGTTTGGGGTATCTTCACCCCGACCAGTAGAGCAAAGAGTTGCTCCTCAACCTACTCAACCTACTGAAAATGAAAATGAAAATGTTCCCTTTGAAGTTCCTTCGGGTATGATAGAAAAACTGCTAGCTAATCCTTTTTTAGGAGATGGAACAAAACATCCTGACGAGCATCTGATATATGTGGATGAAGTTTGTGGATTATTTAAGCTTGCAGGTGTACCAGGAGATGTTCTTAAGAAGAAGGTCTTCCCTTTATCTTTGAGGGGAGATGCATCGACTTGGTATAGGCTATGTGATGATATGGGGTCTTGGAATTACAAACGATTGAAATTGGAATTTCATCAGAAGTTTTACCCTATGCATCTTGTTCATCGTGATCGTAATTATATATATAATTTTTGGCCTCGCGAAGGAGAAAGCATCGCTCAAGCTTGGGGGAGGCTTAAATCAATATTATATTCATGCCCCAATCATGAGCTCTCAAGAAAAATGATTATTCAAAAAAATTATGCTCGGCTTTCTGATAACAATCACACCATGCTTGATACTTTTTGTGCTGGCTCTTTTATGATGAAGACTATTGAATTCAAATGGGATTTATTGGAAAGAATTAAACGCAACTCTGAAGATTGGGACCTTGACAAAGGTAAGGAGTCAGGTATGACACCTAAGTTTGATTGTGTTAAATCTTTTATGGATACCGATGTTTTCCGTAAATTTAGCACTAAATATGGACTTGACTCTGAGATAGTAGCTTCTTTCTATGAATCTTTTGCTACTCCTGTTGATCTCCCCAAGGAGAAGTGGTTTAAATATCATCCTCCCATAGAAGTAAAAGTAGATGCACCTATTAAAGTTGAAGAAAAGATTGTCACTTATAATGATCCTATTGTTCCTAGTTCTTATGTTGAGAAACCACCTTTTCCTGTTAGGATAAAGGATCATGCTAAAGCTTCAACTGTGGTCCGTAAAAGCAATATTAAAACTTATACACCTCATGAGCAAATTAAAGTTGAACCTGATATTGCTATTGTTAAAGATATCATGTCTGATAATATTGATGGGCATGTTATTCATTTCCTTGATGAAACTGCTAGAATTGCTAAACCTTGTGCTAAAGATAAAAACAGACATGTGGTAGGCATGCATGTTATTTCTGTTAAAATAGGAGATCATTGTTATCATGGCTTATGTGATATGGGTGCTAGTGCTAGCGTCATACCTTATTCCTTATACAAAGAAATTATGCATGATATTGCACCTACTGAGATAGAAGATATTGATGTCACAATTAAACTTGCCAATAGAGATACTATTTCACCAATGGGAATTGTTAGAGATGTTGAAGTCTTGTGTGGGAAGACTAAATATCCTGCTGATTTTCTTGTTCTTGGTTCCCCACAAGATAGCTTTTGTCCCATTATATTTGGTAGACCCTTCTTAAACACTGTTAATGCTACCATAGATTGCAAAAGGGATGTTGTTACTATTGGTTTAGATGATATGACTCATGAATTTAATTTCTCTAAATTTAGTAGACAACACCGTGAAGAAGAATTACCTAGTAAGGATGAAATTATTGGTCTTGCTTCTATTGCCGTACCTCCTAGTGATCCTTTAGAACAATATTTGCTAGACCATGAAAATGATATGTTTATGAATGAAAGAAGAGAAATAGATGAAGTATTCTTTAATCAGGAACCTATTCTGAAACACAATCTGCGTGTTGAAATCCTAGGGGATCCTCCTCCACCCAAGGGTGATCCCGTGTTTGAGCTTAAACCGTTGCCTGATACTCTTAAATATGCTTATCTTGATGAGAAAAAGATGTATCCTGTTATTATTAGTGCTAACCTTTCAGAACATGAAGAAGAGAGATTATTGAAAACTCTGAAGAAGCACCATGTTGCTATTGGGTATACTCTTGATGATCTTAAGGGCATTAGTCCCACTCTATGTCAATATAAAATTAATTTGGAAGAAGATGCTAAACCAGTTTGTGATCATCAATGACGGCTGAATCCTAGAATGAAAGAAGTGGTAAGAAAGGAGATACTAAAGCTCCTTGAGGCAGGTATAATTTATCATGTTGCTAATAGTCAGTGGGTAAGTCATGTCCATTGTGTCCCTAAGAAGGGATGTATTACTGTTGTTCCTAATGATAAAGATGAATTAATCCCTCAAAGAATTATTACCGGTTATAGGATGGTAATTGATTTCTGCAAATTAAATAAGGCTACTAAAAAGGATCATTACCCCTTACCTTTTATCGATCAAATGCTAGAAAGATTATCTAAACATACACATTTTTGCTTTCTAGATGGTTATTCTGGTTTCTCTCAAATACCTGTGTCAGCTAAGGATCAATCAAAGACTACTTTTACTTGCCCTTTTGGTACTTTTGCTTATAGATGTATGCCTTTTGGTTTATGTAATGCACCTGCTACCTTTCAAAGATGCATGATGGCTATATTCTCTGACTTTTGTGAAAAGATTTGTGAGGTTTTCATGGATGATTTCTCCGTCTATGGATCTTCTTTTGATGATTGCTTAAGCAACCTTGATCGAGTTTTGCAGAGATGTGAAGAAACTAATCTTGTCTTGAACTGGGAAAAGTGCCACTTTATGGTTAATGAAGGTATTGTCTTGGGGCATAAAGTTTCTGAAAGAGGTATTGAAGTTGATAAAGCCAAGGTTGATGCTATTGAAAAGATGCCATGTCCCAAGGACAACAAAGGTATAAGAAGTTTCCTTGGTCATGTCGGTTTTTATAGGAGGTTCATTAAGGACTTCTCAAAAATCTCTCAGCCTCTGACTAATTTATTACAAAAAGATATACCATCTGTATTTGATGATGATTGTGTAGAAGCATTTGAAATACTTAAGAAAGCATTGATCTCTGCACCTATTGTTCAGCCACCTGATTGGAATTTACCCTTTGAAATTATGTGTGATACTAGTGATTATGCTGTAGGTGCTGTCCTAGGGCAAAGAGTTGATAAGAAACTAAATGTTATTCAATATGCTAGTAAAACTCTAGACAATGCTCAGAAAAATTATGCTACTACTGAAAAAGGAATTCTTAGCAGTTGTATTTGCTTGTGATAAGTTCAGACCTTATATTGTTGATTCTAAAGTAACTATTCACACTGATCATACTGCTATTAAGTATCTTATGAAAAAGAAAGATGCTAAACCTAGACTTATTAGATCGGTTCTCTTGCTACAAGAATTTGACTTACATATTGTTGATAGAAAGGAAGCTGAGAACCCCATTGCAGACAACTTGTCTAGGTTAGAAAATGTGCTTGATGACCCACTACCTATTGATGATAGCTTTCCTGATGAGCAATTAAATGTTATAAATGCTTCTCATACTGCTCCATGGTATGCTGATTATGCTAATTACACTGTTGCAAACTTATACCACCTAGTTTCACATACCAGCAAAAGAAAAAGTTCTTCTATTATTTGAGGCATTACTTTTGGGATGACCCACGTCTTTATAAAGAAGGAGTAGATGGTATTATTAGACGTTGTGTACCTGAGCATGAACAGGAACAGATCCTACGCAAGTGTCACTCCGAAGCTTATGGAGGACACCATGCTGGAGATAGGACTGCACATAAGGTATTGAAATCTGGTTTTTATTGGCCTACTCTCTTCAAGGATGCCCGTAAGTTTGTCTTTATCTTGTGATGAATTTCAGAGAATTGGTAATATTAGTAGACGTCAAGAAATGCCTATGAACTATTCACTTGTCATTGAACCATTTGATGTTTGGGGCTTTGACTATATGGTACCCTTTCCTTCCTCTAATGGATATACTCATATTTTACTTGTTGTTGATTATGTTACTAAGTGGGTAGAAGCTATTCCAACTAGTAGTGCTAATCATAACACTTCTATTAAAATGCTTAAAGAAGTTATTTTTCCAAGGTTTGGAGTCCCTAGATATTTAATGACCGATGGTGGTTCACATTTTATTCATGGTGCTTTTCGTAAAATGCTTGCTAAATATGATGTTAATCATAGAATTGAGTAATAGAGAACTCAAATTAATTTTGCAAAAGACTGTTAATAGATCTAGAAATAATTGGTCCAAGAAACTTGATGATGCGTTATGGGCCTATAGAACTGCATATAAAAATCCTATGGGTATGTCTCCGTATAAAATGGTCTATGGAAAAGCACGTCACTTACCTCTCGAACTAGAACACAAGGCATATTGGGCTATTAAAGAACTCAATTATGATTTTAAACTTGCCGGTGAGAAGAAGTTATTTGATATTAGCTCACTTGATGAATGGAGAACCCAAGCCTATGAGAATGCCAAATTATTTAAAGAAAAGGTTAAAAGATGGCATGACAAAAGGATACAAAAGCGTGAGTTTAATGTAGGTGACTATGTATTACTATACAACTCTCGTTTAAGATTTTTTGCAGGAAAACTTCTCTCTAAATGGGAAGGTCCTTACGTTATCGAGGAGGTCTATCGTTCCGGTGCCATAAAAATCAACAACTTCGAAGGCACAAATCCGAAGGTGGTGAACGGTCAAAGGATCAAACATTATATCTCAAGTAATCCCATAAATGTTGAAACCAATGTTATTAAAACCGTAACCCCGGAGGAATACATAAGGGACACTTTCCAGAACATTTCAGACTCCGAAAAGGAATAGGTATGTGGTACGGTAAGTAAACCGACTCCAAAACAGTTTTTAAGACAATATTTCTCTGTTTTGGAATATTTAGAAAAATAGAAAATTAAGAAGCAGTCCGGGAAGGACACGAGGCCTCCACGAGCGTGGAGGGCGTGCCCTGCCCTACTGGGCGCGCCCCCTACCTCGTGGGCACCTTGTGTGCTCTCCGGACTCCGTTTTCGTACACGACACGTATTTGGGTCGGTAAAAATTCATTATATAATCTCCCGGGGGTTTTGACTCCCGTATCATGCAAAAATCTCCTGTCTTTGTTTCGAGCTGTTTTTCTGACAGATCCAGGTCGCCATGTCATCTTCAAGTGCCCCCAAGGACCAGTTCTTCGAGAAGGTCATCAACCCCTACCTCGCAGAAGTGCCGCAACACCCTCAAACCATTGAGATGCGTGAGGGGTTGTTGCACATCCGCGATGCTGAGGGACCAAGGAAGACCGGAAGCACAGAGGCCAGGCTCGAGGCATATTGGAGCAAGAAGTTTTCAAGTGTCAGGAGATGGTGGAGCATGGACTTGATTCCAGTAACACTATGATCACGGAGTTCACCAACAACCACAAGCTGGACGTCAAGGACATTGGGGATGCCATCTTCAACCTTCATGAGAAAATCGAGCACCTCCAAGCCCAGATTTATGACCTGCAAAACCAAAACTGTGAGTATGAATATAGATTCAAGAGGATGAGTTTGGCTGCAGATTTGAGGTTTCAGGAGACTCGATCATCCTTCTATGATGGTGAACCTATGCCCTGGAAGAAGGACGACAAGCCTACACCATCAACAAAACCACCTTCTTCATCAACAAAGGAGACATAATCACATGGGTATGGGCACTCCCCTTGGCAACTGCCAAGCTTGGGGGAGTGCCCCGGTATCGTATCACCATCACTTTTATCGTTAATGTTTTTCTTAGTTCGATCCTTTTGGTAATATCTTGATCTAGTAGAATAAAAGTTCTTAGTATGATCTAGTTGTGAGTTTTGCTTTATTGTTGTGATGCCCCGAGACTGTTGCGCCAGGTGTCTTCCAGTTTTTTGCTATTATTGCTTGTCATTTGCTTGCGTGTCGCATCTTGTCATGTCATCATGTGCATTGCATCATCATGTTTTCGAAACTTGCATTCGCCCGGGTTCTCCCAGTTCCTTCCGTTGTCCGTTCTGAGCCCAGACACACTTGCACGCGCCCGCGGCATGTCTGAAATAGTATTTTATAAGTGGCCGGAAAATGTTCTCGGATTGGGTTGAGAGTTGGTGTGCGGTCTTATTATAGTGTAGGTAGGCCGCCTGCCAAGTTTCATCGCATTCGGAGTTCGTTTGACGCCCCAACGGATAACTATAGCGGCAGTATAGTCGGTCAAATCGTCGGACGTTTTCGGTCTCCGGAAACAGTCGCCGGGCCTCTCTCTCTTCTCTTCTCTTAGCCTGAGGACTTCTGCACAGCCCACTACTCACCGCCAGGCCCTACCTAACCTCTCTCGTCAGCCCGCGACCCTCCTCGCGCGCGCGCCCGAAAGCTGCCCCGGACCCGACCCGGACAGTTGTCACCGTTAGATCCGGATCATCCCCAAACATCTACAAAATATCACCGTTTTCTTAATTGGGCTCCCTACCTATTTTTCTCGGACCATCTGATTTCAATCGGAGGGACTAGATCATCCCTCTCCTTTCACCTACATGCTATAAATAGCCCCTAACCCTAAATTCTAGGACTTTTGTCCCCTCTAACCGCCGCCACCTACAGCCTCCCGCATCCACCTTGGGATCCTCCCAGATCCGATCCACTAGCCCCCTCGTTCTGCGAACCAGTGCCAGCCTCTGCTTCCCCTCGATTTCAGTCAGCAGCCAACCCATCGATCCGCTGCCTCCCTCGAGCTCCAACGGGACCGCGCCCCTGGATCCCCTACCCGAGCTCCTCCTCGCGCGTCCGTCTCCCCGGCTGATCTGCCTCGCCACCAAAGCTTCTTCGCCCGAGCACCCATGGAGAGGGCCTCCCGAGCCACCTCGTGCGGCTCCACCTCGAGGTCCCAACTCTACTGGACCCGCCGTCGTCTTCTACCCAGCAGGTCGCTGTCACCTCGCCTCCTCTTCCTGTCCTCCTGTTCATCTTCCCCTCCATCTATCATATCTCCTTTTCACTCTGTCCAGGAGACAACCTAGAGCCGCCATGGATGGCTGAGCCCCTTGCCGAGCTCCTCAAGTCCCGCAGCGGCCTCGACTCCTCTGCTCCGGCCGTCATCGCCGGAACGCGCCACCACAGAACCGCAGCCGAACCCCATGGCGCCCGTCGTCGGCGACTCCGAGCGAGCCCGAGCTGCTCTTCCTCCCGCTGGCCTCCTCTGCGCGCCAAATCCGTCGTCGTCGTCCAAGTTCCTCGCCGTCAGCCTCTGCCTACCCTGCTGCAAGCAGCAGTTCGGGATCGAGTCGTGCTTGCCCGCCGTGCCTCCAGCTAACCCCCGAGCGAGGGCCTCGAGCCAGGGAACATCTCCGCTGCCTCTACCTCGACCCCCGCCCAGATTTCGTGCCGCTCCGCCGCCACGACACTGTTGGGGAACGTAGCAGAAATTCAAAATTTTCTACGCATCACCAAGATCAATCTATGGAGTAATCTAGCAATGAGGGAAGGAGAGTGCATCTACATACCCTTGTAGGTCGCTAAGCGGAAGCGTTCAAGTGAACGGGGTTGATGGAGTCGTACTCATCGTGATCCAAATCACCGATGACCCTAGTGCCGAACGGACGGCACCTCCGCGTTCAACACACGTACAGCCCGGTGACGTCTCCTACGCCTTGATCCAGCAAGGGGAGAAGGAGAGGTTGGGGAAGACTCCATCCAGCAGCAGCACGACGGCGTGGTGGTGGTGGAGCAGCGCGGGACTCTAGCAGGGCTTCGCCAAGCACTACGAGAGACGAGGAGGGGGAGGGGTAGGGCTGCGCCAACAGGGAGATTGAATCGTCTCTTGGGCTGCCCCTTTGCTCAAGTATATATAGGGGAAGGGGAGGGGCTGCGCCCCCACCTAGGGTTCCCTCCCTAGGGGTGGCGGCAGCCCCCAGATCCCATCTGGGAGGCGGCCAAGGGGGAGAGAGAGGGGGGCGCACCTAGGGTGGGCCTTAGGGCCCATCTGCGCCTAGGGTTTGCCCTCTCTCCCCTTGAGGACGCCTTGGGCCTTGGTGGGAGGCGCCCCAGCCCACCTAGGGGCTGGTCCCTTCCCACTATTGGCCCATGTAAGCCTCCGGGGCTGGTGGCCCCACCTGGTGGACCCCCGGACCCCTCCGGTGGTCCCGGTACACTACCGGTGATGCCCGGAACACTTCCGGTGGCCAAAACCATACTTCCTATATATCAATCTTTACCTCCGGACCATTCCAGAACTCCTCGTGACGTCCGGGATCTCATCCGGGACTCCGAACAACATTCGGTAACCGCGTACATACTTTCCCTATAACCCTAGCGTCATCGAACCTTAAGTGTGTAGACCCTATGGGTTCGGGAACCATGCAGACATGACCGAGACAACTCTCCGGTCAATAACCAACAGCGGGATCTGGATACCCATGTTGGCTCCCACATGTTCCACGATGATCTCATTGGATGAACCACGATGTCAAGGATTCAATCAACCCCGTATACAATTCCCTTTGTCTAGCGGTACGATACTTGCCCGAGATTCGATCGTCGGTATCCCGATACCTTGTTCAATCTCGTTATCGGCAAGTATCTTTACTCGTTCCATAACACATCATCCCGTGATCAACTCCTTGATCACATTGTGCACATTATGATGATGTCCTACCGAGTGGGCCCAGAGATACCTCTCCGTTCACACGGAGTGACAAATCCCAGTCTCGATTCATGCCAACCCAACAGACACTTTCGGAGATACCTGTAGTGTACCCTTATAGCCACCCAGTTACGTTGTGACGTTTGGCACACCCAAAGCACTCCTACGGTATCCGGGAGTTGCACAATCTCATGGTCTAAGGAAATGATACTTGACATTAGAAAAGCTTTAGCAAACGAACTACACGATCTTTGTGCTAGGCTTAGGATTGGGTCTTGTCCATCACATCATTCTCCTAATGATGTGATCCCATTATCAACGACATCCAATGTCCATGGTCAGGAAACCGTAACCATCTATTGATCAACGAGCTAGTCAACTAGAGTCTTACTAGGGACATGGTGTTGTCTATGTATCCACACATGTATCCGAGTTTCCTATCAATACAATTCTAGCATGGATAATAAACGATTATCATGAACAATGAAATATAATAATAATAACTAATTTATTATTGCCTCTAGGGCATATTTCCAACAGTCTCCCACTTGCACTAGAGTCAATAATCTAGTTCACATCACCATGTGATTAACACTCACAGGTCACATCGCCATGTGACCAACATCCAAGAGTCTACTAGACTCAATGATCTAGTTCACATCACTATGTGATAAACACTCAAAGAGTTCTGGGTTTGATCATGTTATGCTTGTGAGAGAGGTTTTAGTCAATGGGTCTTGCCATATTCAGATCCCTATGTATTTCACAAAACTTTATATCGTAGATGCTGCTACCACGTTCCACTTGGAGCTATTCCAAATTGTTGCTCCATTATATGTATCCGGTATCTCTACTCAGAGCTATCCGGATAGGTGTCAAGCTTGCATCGATGTAACTCTTTACGTCGAACTCTTTATCACCTCCAAAACCGAGAAACATTTCCTTATTCCTCTAAGGACAATTTTGACCGCTATCTGGTGATCCAGTCCTAGATCACCTTTGTACCCTCTTGCCAGACATGTGGCAATGCACACATCAAGTGCGGTACTCAGCATGGCATACCGTATAGAGCCTATGACAAAAGCATAGGGGACGACCTTCGTCCTTCCTATTTCTTCTGCCATGGTCAATCTTCGAGTCTTACTCAACTTCACACCTTACAAATCAGGTAAGAACCCCTTCTTTGACTGATCTATTTTGACCTCCTTCAAAAACATGTCAAGGTGTGTGTTCTTTGAAAGTATCATCAGGCGTCTTGATCTATCTCTATAGATCTTGATGCCCAATATGTAAGCAGCTTTATCCAGGTCTTCCTTTGAAAAACACTCTTCAAACAACCGTTTATGCTTTCCAGAAATTCTACATCATTTCGGATCAACAATATGTCATCCACATATACTTATCAAAAATGTTGTAGTGCTCCCACTCACTTTCTTGTAAATACAAGTTTCTAGCAAACATTGTATAAACCTAAAAGCTTTGATCACTCCATCAAAGCATATATTCTGACTCCGAGATGCTTGCTCTAGTCCATAGAAGGATCGCTGGAGCCAGCATACCTTTTAGCATCCTTAGGATCGACAAAACTTTGATTGTATCACATACAACTCTTCTTACGAAAACTGGTAAGAAAACTTGTTTTGACGTCCATCTGTAAGATTTCATAATCGAAAAATACAGCTAATGCTAACATGATTCCGACGGACTTAAGCATCGCTACGGGTGAGAAATTCTCATCGTAGTCAACTCCTTGAACTTGTGAAAATACTCTTTCCCACAAGTCGAGCTTCATAGACGGTAACATTACCGCCCACGTCCGTCTTCTTCTTAAAGATCCATTTATCTCAATGGCTTGCCGACCATCGGGCAAGTCCACCAAAGTCCATACTTTGTTATGATATATGGATCCTATTTCGGATTTCATGGCTTCTAACCATTTGTCGGAATACGGGCCCACCATCGCTTCTCCATAGCTTGTAGGTTCATTGTTGTTTAACAACATGATATCTAAGACAGGATTACCGTACCACTCAGGAGTAGTACATATCCTTGTCGACCTCCGAGGTTCGATAGCAACTTGATCCGAAGCTTCATGATCACTATCATTAACTTCCTATTCCACAAACGTAGGTGCCACAGAAAACATCTTTCTGTGTTGCATCACTCTCTGGTTGAAGTAAAGGTTCGACAACCTCATCAAGTTCTATCTTCCTCCCACTCAATTCTTTCGAGAGAAACTCCTTCTCGAGAAAGGACCCGCTCTTAGTGACAAACAATTTGCCCTCGGATCTGAGATAGAAGGTATACCCAACTGTCACCTTTGGGTATCCTATGAAGATGTGTTTGTCCGCTTTTGGGTTCGAGCTTCTCCGGCTGAAGCCTTAAGCATCGCATCCCCAAACATTAAGAAACAACAACTTTGGTTTCTTGCCAAACCAATGTTCATATGACGTCGTCTCAACAGACTTAGATGGTGTCCTATCTAAAGTGAATGCAGCTGTCTCTAACGCATAACCTCAAAATGAAAACGGTAGATTGGTAAGAGACATCATAGATCGCACCATATCTCATAGGGTTCGATTACAACGTCCGGACACACCATTACCTTGTGGTGTTCCAGGTGGCTTCAATTGTGAAACAATTCCACAATGTCTTAAGTGATTGCCAAACTCATAACTCAGAAAATCCCCTTTTGATCAGATCGTAGGAACATGATCTTATTGTTATGATGATTCTTAACTTCACTCTGAAATCGCTTGAACTTTTCAAATGTTTCAGACTTGTGCTTCATTAAGTAGATATACCTATATCTACTCAAATCGTCAGTGAAGATGAGAAAATAACGATATCCACCGCACGCCTCAATTCTCATTGGATCACACGCATCAGCATGTATGATTTCCAACAAGTCACTTGCCCGTTTCATTGTACCTGAAAACGAGGTCTTAGTCATCCTGCCCATGAGGCATGGCTCACATGTGTCAAGCGATTCAAAATCAAGTGACTCCAAACATCCATCGACATGGAGTTTCTTCATGCATCTTACGCCAATATGACCTAAGCGGCAGTGCCACAAGAAAGTGGTACTATCATTATTAACTCTACATCTTTTGGCGTGAACATGTGTATTACCACGACCGAGATTCAATGAACCATTCACATAGGGTGCATGACCATGAAAGGTATTATTCATGTAAACAGAATAACCATTATTCTCTAATTTAAATGAATAATTGCAATGAACATGATCTAATCATATTCATGCTCAACGTAGACACCTGATAACATTTATCTAGGTTCAATACTAATCCCGAAGGCAGATGGAGTGTGCGATGGTGATCTCATCAACTTTGGAAACACTTCCAACACACATCGTCACCTCGCCCTTAGCCAGTCTCCGTTTAGTCCGTAGCTTTTGTTTCAAGTCACCAATAATAGCAACTGAACCGGTATCCAATACCCAGGTGCTACCAGGAGTACTAGCGAGGTACACATTAATAACACGTATATACTTTGTTGAAGTTGCCAGCCTTCTTATCTACCATGCATTTGGGGTAATTCCGCTACCAATGACCGTTCCCCTTACAATAGAAGCACTTAGTCTCGGGTTTGGGTTCAACCTTGGGTTCCTTCACTGGAGCGGCAACTGGTTTGCCATCCATGAAGTTTCCCTTCTAGCCCTTGCCCTTCTTGAAACCAGTGGTCTTGTTAAACCATCAACACTTGATGCTCCTTCTTGATTTCTACCTATTGCGGTCTTAAGCACTGCGAACAGCTCTGGGATCAACTCCATCCCTTGCATGTCATAGTTCATCATGAAGATCTAGTAGCTTAGTGATAGTGGCTAGAGAACTCTATCAATCACTATCTTATCTGGAAGTTTAACTCCCACTTGATTTAAGTGATTGTAGCACCCAGACATTCTGAGCACATGCTCACTAGCTGAGCTATTCTCCTCCATCTTGTTGGCAAAAGAACTTGTCAGAGGTCTCACACCTCTCAACACGGGCATGAGCCTGAAATCCCAATTTCAGCTCTTGGAACATCCCATATGTCTTATGGCGTTCAAAACGTCATTGGAATCCCGATTCTAAGCCGTAAAGTATGGTGCACTAAACTATCAAGTAGTCATCAGGATGTGTCTGTCAGGTGTTCACAACATCCACAGACGACGTTGTAGGGGTTTGCACATCGAGCGGTGCATCAAAGACTTAAGCCTTCTGTGTAGCAGTGAGGACACTCCTCAGACTACGGACCTAGTCCGCATCATTGCTTACAATATCTTTCAACTTAATCTTTCTCTAGGAACGTATTGAAACAGGGAGCTATAATGTGAGCTATTTATCTACAACATATTTGCGAAGACAATTCAGACTATGTTCATGATAATTGAGTTCATCTAATGAACTCCCACTCAGATAGACATCCCTCTAGTCATCTAAGTGAAACATGATCCGAGTCAACTAGGCCGTGTCCGATCATCACGTGAGACGGACTAGTCATCATCGGTGAACATCTACATGTTAATCGTATCTTCTATACGACTCATGCTCGACCTTTCGGTCTTCCGTGTTCTGAGGCCATGTCTGTACATGCTAGGCTCGTCAAGTCAACCTAAGTGTATTGCGTGTGTAAATCTGGCTTACACCCGTTGTATTCGAACGTTAGAATCTATCACACCCGATCATCACGTGGTGCTTCGAAACAACGAACCTTCGCAACGGTGCACAGTTAGGGGGAACACTTTCTTGAAATTTTAGTGAGGGATCATCTTATTTAAGCTACCGTCGTTCTAAGCAAATAAGATGTAAAACATGATAAACATCACATGCAATCAAATAGTGACATGATATGGCCAATATCATTTTGCTCCTTTTGATCTCCATCTTCGGGGCTCCATGCACTAGTAGAAAACAGGGCTATGGTCCAGGCCGGCTCAGCCCATTAGTCCCGGTTCAGTGTAGAACCGGGACTAATGTGGGCATTGGTCCCGGTTCGTGAGCCCAGGGGGCCGGCCGGGCCACGTGGGCCATTGGTCCCGGTTCGTCTGGACCTTTTGGTCCCGGTTGGTGGGACGAACCGGGACCAATGGGCCTCGCTCCTGGCCCACCACCATTGGTCCCGGTTGGTGGCTTGAACCGGGACCAAAGGCGTCCCTTTAGTCCCGGTTCATGCCACCAACCGGGACCAATGAGGTGCCTATATATACCCCCTCGCGCAAGAGCAGAGCACAGTGCTCTGTTTTTTTTTGGCCGAGGGGGAGAGGGCTTTGTGGTGCTCTAGCTCACCTCCTATGCACATGAGGTGTTCGATGGAATGCCCGAGCCACACTACTTAAACTTTCTCCTCTCGAAGCTCGACCTCCAAGCTCCATTTTCCTCGAGATTTGTCTAGATTTAGCGGTCCGTCACGCCCCGTCCCCGTCTTCACCGCCGTCGATCACCCGCGCTGATCTCATCACCGACACCACCGTGGTGAGCCTCTTGTTCTTATCTTATTTCTAAAAGGAAAAATATTCTTACTTGTATGTTTAGATAGATACTTGTATCATTTTCTTACATTTATTATTGCATCTTATATAGTGCGATGGTTTTGGTATCTGCCCCCGTCGGCCCTCGTCCTGTCTATGATTCGGATTTGGTATGTATATTATCTTCATAACTATTGGTTCATTTATTGTTTATGAAAATTATGCCGACCAACGTGACATAGATTTTATTTATCTAGGATGTATGTGAATCGGAAATGCCAACCAACCCTATTGTCGAGAGGTTAAATTTAGTTGAAGAAGAAAACAATTTGTTGAAGGAAAAAATAAAAAAAATTGAGGAGGAGAAGATGATATTGGAGTTGCATGTTGCGGATGTCGTCGATGATCACAAGATCAAGATGGATGCAATGCGCTTGAAGATTAGAAAGATTAGAAAATATGCCATTCATACCGAGGCTTGGTATCATTATGCCGTTGGATCAATTGTTACCTTGTTTGCGATTATGATCGCATTTGTTTTTGCATTGAAATGTTTTACATAGTTTCAATGTATGGTTTAATTAATTAGATGCTCTGGAGAGCTATATGTTGTTAGATGAGAACTATGTATGCACTTTGGTTTTAATGTGATGATGAACTTCTATTAATTTGGACACTTAATTATATATAATGCACGCAGATGAACCAGCAATGGATGTACGGTGAAAGACACACCCGCGAGTACATTAAGGGCGTGCATGAGTTGAAGGCAGAGAATGCTGTGGCTGACAAAGGATTTGAGATACACCCGCGAGACACACCCACGAGTACATTAATTATATATAATGCATGCGAAGATGGCAACACAAAGCTCGGTACCGTACTGGAATTGCTGCAGTGGAAGGCAGAGAATGCTGTGGCTGACAAAGGATTTGAGAAGCTACTGAAAATATTGAAGAAGAAGCTTCCAAAGGATAACGAATTGCCCGACAGTACATACGCAGCAAAGAAGGTCGTATGCCCTCTAGGATTGGAGGTGGAGAAGATACATGCATGCCCTAATGACTGCATCCTCTACCGCGGTGCATACAAGGATCTGAACGCATGCCCGGTATGCGGTGCGTTGCGGTATAAGATCAGACGAGATGACCCTGGTGATGTTGACGGCGAGCCCCTCAGGAAGAGGGTTCCTGCGAAGGTGATGTGGTATGCTCCTATAATACCACGGTTGAAACGTCTGTTCAGAAACGAAGAGCATGCCAAGTTGATGCGATGGCACAGTGAGAACCGAAAGAAAGATGGGAAGTTGAGAGCACCCGCTGACGGGTCGCAGTGGAGAAAAATCGAGAGAAAGTACTGGGATGAGTTTGCAAAGGACCCAAGGAATGTATGGTTTGCTTTAAGCGCGGATGGCATTAATCCTTTCGGGGAGCAGAGCAGCAATCACAGCACCTGGCCCGTGACTCTATGTATGTATAACCTTCCTCCTTGGATGTGCATGAAGCGGAAGTTCATTATGATGCCAGTTCTCATCCAAGGCCCTAAGCAACCCGGCAACGAAATTGATGTGTACCTAAGGCCATTAGTTGAAGAACTTTTACAGCTGTGGAATGGAAACGGTGTACGTACGTGGGATGAGCACAGACAGGAGGAATTTAACCTTAAGGCGTTGCTGTTCGTGACCATCAACGATTGGCCCGCTCTCAGTAACCTTTCAGGACAGACAAACAAAGGATACCACGCATGCACACACTGTTTAGATGACACTGAAAGTATATACCTGGACAAATGCAGGAAGAATGTGTACCTGGACCATCGTCGATTTCTTCCGACCAACCATCAATGTCGAAAGAAAGGCAAGCATTTCAAAGGCGAGGCAGATCACCGGAAGAAGCCCGCCATGCGCACCGGTGATCACGTGCTTGCTATGGTCAATGATTTACACTACGTAATCTTTGGAAAGGGTCCCGGTGGACTAGCTGTTCCGAATGACGCTGAGGGACACGCACCCATGTGGAAGAAGAAATCTATATTTTGGGACCTACCCTACTGGAAAGACCTAGAGGTCCGCTCCTCAATCGACGTGATGCACGTGACGAAGAACCTTTGCGTGAACCTGCTAGGCTTCTTGGGCGTGTATGGGAAGACAAAAGATACACCTGAGGCACGAGAGGACCTGCAACGTTTGCACGAAAAAGACGGCATGCCTCCGAAGCAGTATAAAGGTCCTGCCAGCTATGCTCTTACGAAAGAAGAGAAAGAAATCTTCTTTGAATGCCTGCTCAGTATGAAGGTCACGACTGGCTTCTCGTCGAATATAAAGGGAATAATAAATATGCCAGAGAAAAAGTTTCAGAACCTAAAGTCTCATGACTGCCACGTGATTATGACGCAACTGCTTCCGGTTGCATTGAGGGGGCTTCTACCGGAAAACGTTCGATTAGCCATTGTGAAGCTATGTGCATTCCTCAATGCAATCTCTCAGAAGGTGATCGATCCAGAAATCGTACCAAGGCTAAGGAGTGATGTGGCGCAATGTCTTGTCAGTTTCGCGCTGGTGTTCCCACCATCCTTCTTCAATATCATGACGCACTTCCTAGTTCATCTAGTCGACGAGATTGTCATCCTAGGGCCCGTATTTCTACACAATATGTTCCCCTTTGAGAGGTTCATGGGAGTCCTAAAGAAATATGTCCGTAACCGTGCTAGGCCAGAAGGAAGCATCTCCATGGGCCATCAAACAGAGGATGTTATCGGGTTTTGTGTTGACTTCATTCCTGGCCTTAACAAGATAGGTCTCCCTAAATCGCGGTATGAGGGGAGACTGACTGGAAAAGGCACTCTGGGAAGAGACTTAATAATATGCAGGGACGGATATTCTTGGTCTCAAGCACACTACACAGTTCTACAGAACTCTACCTTGGTGACCCCGTATGTCGATGAACACAAGAACAGTCTGCGCTCCAAACACCCGGAGCAGTGCGACGACTGGATTACATGTGAACACATCAGGACTTTCAGCAGTTGGTTGGAAACATGTCTCAGAGGTGACAACACTGTTTGTGATGAGTTGTACTTGTTGTCCAGGGGACCATCTTTGACTGTATTGACTTACAAAGGATACGAGATAAATGGGAATACATTTTACACGATCGCCCAAGATCAAAAGAGCACCAACCAAAACAGCGGTGTCCGCTTTGATGCAGCAACCGAGAGCGGAAAGGACACATATTATGGTTACATAGTGGACATATGGGAACTTGACTACGGACCTGATTTTAAGGTCCCTTTGTTTAAGTGCAAATGGGTCAATCTGTTAGGCGGCGGGGTACAGGTAGACCCACAGTACGGAATGACAACAGTGGATCTGAAAAATCTTGGGTACACTGACGAACCGTTCGTCCTAGCCAATGATGTGGCACAGGTTATCTATGTGAAGGACATGTCTACCAAACCGAGAAAAAGAAAAGATAAGGAAGCGAATACATCATACGATGAGCCAAAGCGCCACATAGTTCTTTCAGGAAAAAGGGACATCCTGGGAGTGGACGACAAGACAGACATGTCTGAAGATTATGAAAAGTTTCATGAAATTCCTCCCTTCAATGTCAAGGCTGACCCAAGCATCCTGATAAACAATGAAGATTATCCATGGTTACGGCGCAATAAGCAAATGACACAAGCGAAGAAAAAGTGAAGACTTTCTCCCGCAATAAGCAAATGCTATGTGGGTGAAATTATGATACCATCCCAACTTTCAACTTTTTCAGAGTTCATTTGAAATGCTTTCATGTCTTATGGTTCGAAACTTTGATACTTCGAAAGTGATTGTCCATTTTGTACACGAAGTGCATCAAGTTTTTGTCGTAACCCTCTCTACTTTTTGGAACATGCTATGTGGGTGAAATGATGATACCATGCCAACTTTCAACCTTTTCAGAGTTCATTTTGAAATGCTTTCCAATTTCAGAGTCATTTAGCTCAAAGAATGAATTAATATCAAACAGAATGAACTACAAAACTTTTATGAAAATAAAAACAATCAATTAAAATATTATGTTATGATCAACTAAAATAAAACTATAATATTCTTCAATAGCAAAAAGAATATAATTTGTGTGACCTAAAATCAAACTATAAGTATTTAATTGTAAGTATAGATAAAAAATAAATAGCAAAGAAGAAAAAAATTCTAATTTTAGGTAAAGTTATTCATAAACTAGTGATTCACACAAATTTTTAAAAATTCAAATTTAAACTATTTAAAATTTAAAACTAATGGCACTAACAGAAAGTTTATAATTTTTGTGACCTAAAAGCAAAAAAGAAATCACTAAAAAACTGTAAGTACTTAGTTTTAAGTAGAAATAAAAAATAAATAGAAAAAACATTCTAATTTTATAGTAAAGTTATTCATAAACTAGTGATTCACACAAATTTTTAAAAATTCAAATTTAAACTATTTAAAATTTAAAACTAATGGCACTAACAGAAAGTTTATAATTTTTGTGACCTAAAAGCAAAAAGAAATCACTAAAAAACTATAAGTATTTAGTTTTATGTAGAAATAAAAAAATAAAAAACCAAAAAAATGTAGAAATAAAAAGAAAAAACCAAAAAAATGCCACCTACTGGGCCTCCACGGCCTGAATACGACTAGAAACCCTACATGGGCCAGGATTCAGGCCCGCAGAAGGCCCAATAGGCCCACAGGCAAAGCAGTGTCAAATTAGGCCCATAGGCCTGCAGTTCAGAGGAGTTCGAGAGGGAGGAGGCAGCAGAGCTTATAAACTGGTGTTGGGCGCTGTCAACTAGCGATGTGGGACTAAACTTTTGGGCGCGGGGCAGCACAAGGGTATTGGTCCCGGTTGGTGGCACCAACCGTGACTAAAGGTGGCATTGGTCCCGGTTGGTGACACCAGCCGTGACCATTGCCCCCCTTTAGTCCCGGTTGGTGCCACCAACCGGGACCAATGGGCTTCGCTTCCCGCCCTTTGGGCTGCCGAAAAGAGGCCATTGGTCTCGGTTCGTGGCACCAACCGGGACTAATGCCCACCTTTAGTCCCGGTTCCTGCCACGAACCGAGACTAAAGCCTCTTCTATATAAGACCACACTTTGGAATTTTTCATTCTCATCTTGCAGTTGCCGCCCCTGACGCCGCCAGGCTGCCCCGACGCCGCCCGCCCCCATCGTCGCCGTCGCCCGCGACGCGCGCCGCCCCGGCCCGCCCCCGTCGCCGTCGCCCTCGTCCCTGCCCCGACGCGCACTGCCCCGTCCCGCCCTCGCCGTCGCCCACGCCGGCCCCTTGCCCGACGTCCGCCGCCCCGGCCCGCCGTCGCCGTCGCCCGCGTCTCCTACCCCAAGCGCGCGCCCACTGCCCCGTCGCCATCCTCGCCGCCGACTCCGCGGTCCTCCTCTGGTCCGGCCGGTGCCCTAGCTAGCATTTTTTTCATATATATATGCTTTTTTTCATATATATGCTTGTTTTTTATATATATGTATATATATTTTCTCTGTGTATATATCTATGTTCATGTATATATGCAGAAGATAGTTTTTTAGAAAAATTAGGATTTTTTTCTGTTCATAGATTTTTTTGGTGATATTAATTATTGTAAATATGAAAATGTTTGTATATTCATATGAACAAATGAATTAGAAGAGGGAGAAGAAGAGGGGGGCGAGAGGGGGTCTAGGGTCGCCGAGAGGTCGAGGGTCGTCGAACATGAGAGGAGGAAGAGGATAAAAAAAGAAGAGGAATAAGAAAAGAAAAAAAGAGGAGAAGAAAGAATAGAGGAGATCTTCTCCTCTATTCTTTCTTCTCCTCTTTTTTTCTTCTTCTTCCTCTTTTTTTTATCGGGAATGAGGGTTGTCGAGGGTCGCCGAGCGGTAGAGGAAGAAGAGGATAAAATAGAAGAGGAAGAAAAAAAAGAGAGGGGTCGACGGTCGCCTAGGGGTCGAGGGTCGAGAGGGGGTCTAGGGTCGCCGAGAGGGGAGAGGAAGACGAGGAGAAACAAATAAGAAGAAGAAAAAAGAAGAAAAAGAAGAGGAGAAGAAGAAAGGAATAGAGGAGAAGAAGAGAAAAATAGAATATATATTCTATTTTCTCTTTTCTCCTCTATTCCTTTCTTCTTCTCCTCTTTTTTTTCTTCTTTTTTTTCTTCGACACGTGGGGGGGGTCGATAACGCCGGACATTCATGAGAGAGGCGAGGAAGAAGGGGAAGAAGAGGAGAGGAAGAAGAGGAAGTCTTCTCCTCTATTCTTTCTTCTCTTCTTTTTTCTTCTTCTTCTTCCTCTTTATTTTATCGGGAACGAGGGTCGTCGAGAGGGTCGCCGAGCGGTAGAGGAGAAACCCTAAATAGAAAGTATCGTCGGTGTGAGATACATGTACCGTCGGTGTCGGACACTACATCCACATCCCACAAGTGGCGCGGGCTTCGACGCCCACGTCACTTGTGGGACGTGGATGTAGTGTCCGACACCGAAGGCCACATGTATCTCACACCCACCATACTTGCTAGCTATTTAGGGTTTCCTCTACCGAAAAGAAGAGGAGAAATAAATAAGAAGAAGAAAAAAGAAGAAAAAGAAGAGGAGAAGAAGAATGGAATAGTGCAGAAGAAGAGAAAATAGAATATATTCTATTTTCTCGTCTTCTCCACTATTCCTTTCTTCTTCTCCTCTTTTTTTTCTTCTTTTTTTTCTTCTTCTTCTTCTTCTTCTTCTTCTTATTCTTATTAGCCGAAAGTAGAGAGAGGTTTCCTAGTGTTAAAGTATTGAAGAAATCCATGCCTTCATCATTAGCCGGAAGTAACCAGGGCATGTTGGTACAAAGTTCTGCAAAGTTGTTCTGGAATGGAGTCCCGGATAGAATAATCCGCCTTTTGGTACGAATTCAGCAAAGGCCTTCCAAATAGCGATATTCGGAAGGCTCTTGCTGAACTTTGTACCAAAAGGCGTATTATCCTATCTGGGAGTCCGTTCCAGAACAACTTTGAAGAGCTTCGTACCATCATGCACATGTTACTTTCGCCTAATGATGAAGACATGGTTTTGTTGAATCCTTTGACACTACGCAACCTCCCGACCCCTCGGCGATCCTCTCGAACATGAGAGGAAGAAGAGGATCGTCGAGGGGTCGAGGGTTCCAGGGTCGTCGAGGGGTCGAGGATCGCCGAGGGGTCGAGAGAGGTTTCCTAGTGTCAAAGTATTAAAGAAATCCATGCCTTCATCATTAGCCAGAAGTAACCAGGGCATGTTGGTACGAAGTTCTGCAAAGTTGTTTTGGAATGGAGTCCCGGATAGAATAATCCGCCTTTTGGTACCAATTCAGCAAAGGCCTTCCAAATAGTGATATTCGGAAGGCTCTTGCTGAACTTTGTACCAAAAAGCGAATTATCCTATCTGGGACTCCGTTCCAGAACAACTTTGAAGAGCTTCGTACCATCATGCACATGTTACTTTCGCCTAATGATGAAGACATGGTTTTGTTGAATCCCTTGACACTAGGCAACCTCCCGACCCCTCAGCGATCCTATCGAACATGAGAGGAAGAAGAGGATAAAAAGAGAAGAGGAAGAAGAAAAAAAGAGGAGAAGAAAGAATAGAGGAGATCTTCTCCTCTATTCTTTCTTCTCCTCTTATTTTTCTTCTTCTTCCTCTTTTTTTTATCGGGAACGAGGGGCGTCGAGGGACATAGATGTAGTGTCGTCGTTGTCGATATATACCCCCTCCCGATAGCTTACTATGATTAGGTAGCTAGTTCTACGTTTGGCACTAATATATCCATCTGTCATGTTTGAATAATAATTGCCATGTTGTAAATATTTGTAGAAACTATGGACACCGCCCTAGACGAAGTAACAAAAGAAGCGTTGTTGAGGGACATAATCGCAGAAGGAAGTGATGCCATCTCGTTGTTTCTCAACGAAACCGATGGTCTGGAAGGAGAGGGTGAACAAGCTGGCTACGGTGACCTAATGCCGGTGCAAGAAGAAGAACATGAGGACGGCTCCGGTGACCCAATGCCGGTGCAAGAAGGAGACCGTGATGACGGCTCCGGTGACCGAACCGAGTCCGGCCAGGTATATATATTAGTTAAGCCTATGCTGACTAGCTGATTGATGCATTCATTGTTTTGGTATGTACACATATTAATTAAGTCTTTGTTCTTTTTTCTAGCCCTCCGGATCGAGCACAACTTCGGTAAAGAGACGAGGCCCGAAGAAAAAGTTGAGCTCGGATGAAAAGTTTGAGATCATAGCAATCGCGCCCGACGGCCAACCTATTGAACCCCTCCGGACAAAGAGCGCATTTGTTGCTCAGTGCGGGGTTCTGGTTAGGGACAAGATCCCGATAAGCATCCAGCAATGGTTTAAGCCGGCTACAGAAGACCCTGAGGTGTCTTATGTCAATGATATGCAGAAAAATGATCTTTGGACTGAGCTGAAGTCAAATTTCACCCTACCGCCTGAGGATAATCCAGAGAACCCAGTTAAAGAGAAATTAATCAAGTCTTTTGCTCTGAAGAGGATGGCAGAACTATTCAGGAGGTGGAAGAAAGAGCTGAATAAGTTTGTCGAAAATAACGAGACACCAGAATTCAAGGGCAGATATGAGAAGATCAGAGATCACTGGCCCGCATTTGTGGCCTACAAGACATCGGAAAAGAGTCAGAAGATGTCAGCGACAAACAAGAAAAATGCTGCGAAGAAGAAGCTTCACCATCGCACGGGGTCAGGTGGCTACCTCGTAGCCCGGCCTAAGTGGTCCAAGACTGAGAATGATCTGGTTCATAAAGGGATCGAACCAGAGACAATTAACTGGCTAGACCGTTGCCGGACTTGGTTCTTCGGGGCTGGCGGAACACTGGACCCTGTAACAGGGAAGTGCATTTGGACGAACGATCAAATGGACATACCAGTCAGTAAGCTTAAGCAGTATATCGAAGCAGCGCAGGAAGGGACGTTCTTTCCAGACAGAGAGAACGACGAGCTCACAATGGCCCTCGGGAATCCTGAGCACCCTGGACGGACACGAGGCACACCAGGCTCCATTCCGTGGAAGGTTGGGTTTCCGGACGCAGGCGGTTACAAATCCCATGAGAGGAGGAAAAAAGTGCAACAGACCCAAATGCAGGCGCTGAAAGCAAGGGTAGACGCGATAGAGGAACGAGAAGCAAATCGCAGCAAACGTACTGCCGAAGCCTCCCCCGAAGCTACCCCGCCATCTCAGCGCAGAAGCAGCGTGGCTTCCACCGAGCTGCTTCAGCCGGAGCATGCCTTGACGGCTCCTGCCAGCTATCCCGTGGATGCTATAACGGAGTCTCAAAATTGCCACCTTATGACGCAATGGATGAATTTGAAGGTCAAGGCGGCTGTTGGCTCTGTTTTTCCTACTGAACCCGGCGCAACTTTTCACTGTCGGCCGATTCCAGAAGGATATGCTAGGGTGATGGTGGATGAGATAACGGAGGGATTTGAGGACCTCCAGCTTGACCACCCTACCGGTGAAGGGGAGACTCGGCTGGGGTCTGCTCTGAAGACTCCATGCCTATGGCGGAAGGAGCTCATCAACCTTCCGAACTGGACGCCACCGCCTCCTCCTCCTCCTCCGGCGAGTCAGGGCACTCCGCCTCCACCGCCTCCTCCTCCGGCGAGTGACGATCAGGGCCCTCGGCCGGCTCCTTCTCCGACGCGTGGCAGCACTCCGCCTCCTTCTCCGCCTGCGCCGACGCGCCCGAGCAGCCAGCCTCCTCCTTCTCCGCCTCGTCAGCAAGGGCGGAAGAGACCTGCCGCCACTCCAGCTGCTCCGGCGCGTCGTAGTCCTTCTCCTCCGCCTCTTAAGCAAGTAAAGAAGACAACCGCTACGTCTGCTCGGTCGGCGTCTAGCAGTACAACCAGAGGCGGGAGGACATACAGATTCGGTCCTTCTCTGAAGACTCCAAAGAAGTTACCATACGAGAGGACCCAAGAGGAGAACGCCGAGATCGCGCGAGAAGAAGTGAAGAAATTCTTTGAAGGGGTGAAAGCAAAGAAACATCCACCTCCGGAGGAGAAGGTAGATCGGGTGAAAGTGAAGCGCACTCTGGCTGCCCTGACAAAACCACCGAAGTCTGATCCGCCGAAAGGAAACTATGACCGCATTATTGGAAAGGAATTTGCCGAAGCGGAGCGGTCGGGAAGTACTGTCAGTGATCAAAGGCTGAAAGAACGACGAGCTGGGAAACAAATTGCCCAGCTCGGCGAACAAGCGAAGCAATCGTGCCCCCCGCTCAAGGTGCCTAGCCACAACGTCGATAATGATCCGAGGATGGTGCCCGGTTATAGCAATCTTGCAGATTACCTGCCCGACGAAGTACATTATGAACCCATGGAGGTGCAGATACAAAGATACGAGTACGGGAAGCCTCTCGTCAAAGATGAAAGATCTCTATCAACGATGATGCGAAGATTGCATGATTGGTACTTGAAAATCTGCAGAGACTCTGGGGGGAGGAGTACTTTGTATGCGAGAGTTAAACCGGAGCATGACCTCGTTGGAATTGATCTGTTGCCTGTTCCATTTGAGGAGTTCTTTCAGTTTTTCAATCAATTGGCCCTTGATAAAACAACGGTCGCCTGCTACTGTCTGTAAGTAGTACTACTTCTGTCATTAAGTTTCTCTATATAGCTTAGCTCTTTCATTGCATGTATTTATAATCATCCTCACTATATTATGCAGATTGAAGATCACCGAATTGAAGAAAAGACAAGTCAGTGATATTGGGTTCATTAACACATATCTCATAGATGCAACTGAGGTTAAACTTCATGCCGCAGCTACCGAGGCCAACTTGCTACGATCGTTCGTAATAAATCAAAACAAAGATATACTACTCTTTCCTTACAACTTCAGGTGAGTGTTACTGTCTTGTGCGTATTCGGTTTCCCTTATATATTAGTCAAGGTTATAGTAATGTAATTGATGAGTTATGCATGTGTGTGCAGTTACCACTATATTCTCCTAGAGATTAAGCTTGAGCAGGGAGTAGTAACCGTCTTGGACTCTAAACGAAAAGATCCCAAGGAGTATGCGGACATGACTGAAATCCACAAGAAGTAAGTTAAATCGATCATAATCCACCATATCAGCAACTTTGTTCATTTCCTAATATCGAGTAATTGTTTTCTTTGTCCGGCAGGGTTTGGAGAAAATTCACCAAAACAGTTCCGGGACTGCCGAAGGAGCTGGAATTTAGACACCCGAAAGTAAGTACTATAGTAGCATGTTCCGCGCATCTCCTAGTGATTCAAACGCTAGTTTCATCAATACCATTTAGCATTCTTGCTTATCAGTTTGATTGACCTCTATTTCTTGTAAAGTGGTTGTGGCAGGAACAAGGGAATGATTTCTGTGGATACTACATCTGCGAGTCCATCCGCCACACGACCTGTGAGCGGGGCGGGTACTCTAACGAACAATATGAAGTACGTAAATAACAACATTCACAATTTTATTTTATTACCATCATTTGTGTTGAGTTTCATTCATTTATATATATATGTATTGACCCCCTTCTTCAAATTAGATGTTTCGGAAGCGGGATGAACTCCTAGCACCAGCTCGCATGCGAGCAATTCAAGAGGAATTGGCGGCATTCTTTCTTGACCACGTGATCCCTGAAGATGGAGAATTCTATGTGGACCCTAAGTCCGTATGATTATATTTGTAAGAGATAATTATTGTATATATGTAGCCGGTAGTGTCAGATAGATATACGAGAACTTGTTGTTCGACCAATCTCTCGGAGAAGGAGAGGTGGTCGATATAACTTCTCTCTGTATATATGCATATATGTTCATGACGATCTTCTATTTCCTTCGTTTGCTTACTAGCTAGCTAGCGTGTCTAGTCCTCTCTCTATACGTATGTATAGTACGTAGCGTCGACCAAGCACGGACATAAGAGAGGACACTTCTCTCTATTAATTATAACTAGCTAACACAATATATGAAATACCTAAATTAACCCCCCAAAACCCCCAACCCCCCCCCCCTTTCAAAAAAAAACAAAAACCCCAGCCACAGAAGTGCTGACGCGTGGATGCCTATTGGTCCCGGTTGGTGCCACCAACCGGGACCAAAGGGTCTCCTGACTGGGCTCTGCGCACTGCCCACGTGGAGGGCCTTTAGTCCCGGTTCTGGATTGAACCGGGACTAAAGGGGGGAGGTATTAGTACCGACACTTTAGTCCCGGTTCCGGAACCGGGACTAAAGGCCCTTACGAACCGGGACTATAGGCCCTTTTTCTACCAGTGATGATCATCGTTGTCACCGGCATGACACCATGATCTCCATCATCATGATCTCCATCATTGTGTCTTCTTGTAGTTGTCTCGTCATCTATTACTTCTACTACTATGGCTAACGCTTTAGCAATAAAGTAAAGTAATTACATGACGTTTATGTTGACACGCAGGTCATAAATAAATTAAGACAACTCCTATGGCTCCTGCCGGTTGTCATACTCATCGACATGCAAGTTGTGATTCCTATTACAAGAACATGATCAATCTCATACATCACATATATCATTCATCACATCCTTTTGGCCATATCACATCACAAGGCATATGTTGCAAAAACAAGTTAGACGTCCTCTAATTGTTGTTGCAAGTTTTTACGTGGCTGCTATAGGTTTCTAGCAAGAACGTTTCTTACCTACGCCAAAACCACAACATGATATGCCAATTTCTATTTACCCTTCATAAGGACCCTTTTCATCGAATCCGATCCGACTAAAGTGGGAGAGACAGACACCCGCTAGCCACCTTATGCAACTAGTGCATGTCAGTCGGTGGAACCAGTCTCACGTAAGAGTACGTGTAAGGTCGGTCCAGGCCGCTTCATCCCACGATGCCGCCGAATCAAGATAAGACTAGTAACGGCAAGTAAATTGACAAAATCGACGCCCACAACTGCTTTGTGTTTACTCGTGCATAGAAACTACGCATAGACCTAGCTCTGATACCACTGTTGGGGAACGTAGCAGAAATTCAAAATTTTCTACGCATCACCAAGATCAATCTATGGAGTAATCTAGCAACGAGGGAAGGAGAGTGCATCTACATACCCTTGTAGATCACTAAGCGGAAGCGTTCAAGTGAACGGGGTTGATGGAGTCGTACTCGTCGTGATCCAAATCACCGATGATCCTAGTGCTGAACGGACGGCACCTCCGCGTTCAACACACGTACAGCCCGGTGACGTCTCCTACGCCTTGATCCAGCAAGGGGAGAAGGAGAGGTTGGGGAAGACTCCATCCAACAGCAGCACGACGGCGTGGTGGTGGTGGAGGAGCGCGGGACTCCAGCAGGGCTTCACCAAGCACTACGAGAGACAAGGAGGGAGAGGGGTAGGGCTGCGCCAACAGGGAGATTGAATCGTCTCTTGGGCTGCCCCTTTGCTCAAGTATATATAGGGGAAGGGGAGGGGCTGCGCCCCCACCTAGGGTTCCCTCCCTAGGGGTGGCGGCAGCCCCCAGATCCCATCTGGGAGGCGTCCAAGGGGGAGAGAGAGGGGGGCGCACCTAGGGTGGGCCTTAGGGCCCATCTGCGCCTAGGGTTTGCCCCCTCTCCCCTTGAGGACTCCTTGGGCCTTGGTGGGAGGCGCCCCAGCCCACCTAGGGGCTGGTCCCTTCCCACTATTGGCCCATGTAAGCCTCCGGGGCTGGTGGCCCCACCTGGTGGACCACCGGACCCCTCCGGTGGTCCCGGTACACTACCGGTGATGCCCGGAACACTTCCGGTGGCCAAAACCATACTTCCTATATACCAATCTTTACCTCCGGACCATTCCGGAACTCCTCGTGACGTCCGAGATCTCGTCCGGGACTCCGAACAACATTCGGTAACCGTGTACATACTTTCCCTATAACCCTAGCGTCATCGAACCTTAAGTGTGTAGACACTACGGGTTCGGGAACCATGCAGACATGACCGAGACAACTCTCCGGTCAATAACCAACAGCGGGATCTGGATACCCATGTTGGCTCCCACATGTTCCACGATGATCTCATCGGATGAACCACGATGTCAAGGATTCAATCAACCCCGTATACAATTCCCTTTGTCTAGCGGTACGATACTTGCCCGAGATTCGATCGTCGGTATCCCGATACCTTGTTCAATCTCGTTATCGGCAAGTCTCTTTACTCGTTCCGTAACACATCATCCCGTGATCAACTCCTTGATCACATTGTGCACATTATGATGATGTCCTACCGAGTGGGCCCAGAGATACCTCTCCGTTCACACGGAGTGACAAATCCCAGTCTCGATTCATGCCAACCCAACAGACACTTTCGGAGATACCTGTAGTGTACCTTTATAGCCACCCAGTTACGTTGTGACGTTTGGCACACCCAAAGCACTCCTACGGTATCCGGGAGTTGCACAATCTCATGGTCTAAGGAAATGATACTTGACATTAGAAAAGCTTTAGCAAACGAACTACACGACCTTTGTGCTAGGCTTAGGATTGGGTCTTGTCCATCACATCATTCTCCTAATGATGTGATCCCGTTATCAACGACATCCAATGTCCATGGTCAGGAAACCGTAACCATCTATTGATCAACGAGCTAGTCAACTAGAGGCTTACTAGGGACATGGTGTTGTCTATGTATCCACACATGTATCTGAGTTTCCTATCAATACAATTCTAGCATGGATAATAAACGATTATCATGAACAATGAAATATAATAATAATAACTAATTTATTATTGCCTCTAGGGCTATTTCCAACAGACACCGGCCTCTACCCGCCGGAGCTGCGTCTCCCTGTGCCCGCAACCGCGCCGTGCCTCTGCTTCGTTCGAGCAGAGGAGCTCATCTGACCCCGCTCCCAATGGTCATCGTTGACTCGGGTCCAGCAATCGCTAGATCACAACCAGATCCAGCCGGCCCACTGCTCCATCGTCCGGGGTCGAAGCCCATGGGTGAGGCCACCCCAAGCGCCCCCTCCTTTTTTTCCTTACTGCTGGGCCAGTTCAGTTTCGGCCCAGTGGATGTTTTTTTTTGGTTCTACGAATTTAGCTAATTTCCAGGGTTTTGCAGATTTACAGAAAACCCCCTAGCCTTCATGCATTTAATATCTCACAAACTAAGCATCACATGTAAAACTTTGTATATGAAACTTGCTTAGTTTTTCATCTAATTTCATAATATGTCTTTTTCATCCATGTTTAAAATGTTTAATATGCTGTTTGTTTAAATTTGCTTAAATAACTTGCTAAAATGCTTTATTTCATAACTTAATAACCGTAGCTCCGGACCTAGCAAACTTTATATGTAAATGGGGTAGAAATTTGCCTAGTTTAACATGGTGGCTTCACTTTGCATGTTTAACAACTCTAAAATTGTGTTTAGGGCAGAACAGTTCCAAACCTTAAGACATGCACATGAGGAGTTTCCGGACTTGTTGTTTGTTGTTTCGGCCTCATTTAAACTTGCCTAGATAGGTAGTTTTTCATATGCTTCACCTCTTGCCATGTTAATCAACATTTAATCTTTTTGGGTACATAAACGAGAGAGAACTAAATAAGTCACGTGGTGTTTCGTCAATATGCAACGGAGTTGCATATTGAGCTCCACTTAATTTGTAGGATTGCTTGTGCACTTTGACATGCCATGCTTCATTAATCCGGACATGCATCATACATGGTTGTGCATCATGCCATGTTTATGTGATGGTTGTTTTACTATGTTGTTTGCTTCTTTCTGGTGTTGCTTCTTCAGGATGGTTCCGATAACGTCGTGTTGTGAGGATTCGTTCGACTACGTCCGTTTATCTTCTTCATGGACTCGTTCTTTTTCCTTGCGGGATGTCAGGCAAGATGACCATACCCTCGAAATCACTTCTATCTTTGCTTGCTAGTTGCTCGCTCTTTTGCTATGCCTATGCTGTGATACCTACCACTTGCTTATCATGCCTCCCATATTGTTGAGCCAAGCCTCTAACCCACCTTGTCCTAGCAAACTATTGTTTGGCTATGTTACCACTTTGCTCAGCCCCTCTTATAGCGTTGTTAGTTGCAGGTGAAGATTGGAGCTTGTTCCATGTTGGAACATGGATATTTTGTTGGGATATCATAATATCTCTTATTTAATTAATGCATCTATATACTTGGTAAAGGGTGGAAGGCTCGGCCTTATGCCTGGTGTTTTGTTCCACTCTTGCCGCCCTAGTTTCCGTCATATTGGTGTTATGTTCCCGGATTTTGCGTTCCTTACGTGGTTGGGTTATAATGGGAACCCCTTGACAGTTCGCCTTGAATAAAACTCCTCCAGCAATGGCCAACCTTGGTTTTACCATTTGCCACCTAGCCTTTTTCTTTCCCTTGGGTTCTGCAGACTCAAGGGTCATCATTATTTTAACCCCCCCGGTCCAGTGCTCCTTTGAGTGTTGGTCCAACCTGTCAGCCGCCGGTGGCCACTAGGGGCAACTCTGGGCTGGCCTACCGGATGTTTGGACAATCTAAGTGTGCCCTGAGAACGAGATATGTGCAGCTCCTATCGGGATTTGTCGGCACATTCGGGCGGTGTTGCTGGACTTGTTTTACCATTGTCGAGGATGTCTTGTAACCTGGATGCCGAGCCTGATCGGATTGTCTTGGGAGAAGGAATATCCTTCGTTGACCGTGAGAGCTTGTGATGGGCTAAGTTGGGACACCCCTGCAGGGATTTGAACTTTCGAAAGCCGTGCCCGCGGTTATGGGTAGATGGGAATTTGTTAATGTCCGGTTGTAGAAAACCTGAAGTTGGCCTTAATTAAAATACACCAACCGCGTGTGTAACCGTGATGGTCTCTTTCCGGCAGAGTCCGGGAAGTGAACACGGTGTTGGAGTTATGTTTGGCGTAGGTTGTTCTAGGATCACTTCTTGATCATAGTTGTTCGACCGTGCTTTTGCCTTCTCTTCTCGCTCTTATTTGCGTATGTTAGCCACCATATATGCTAGTCGCTTGCTGCAGCTCCACCTCATACCTTTTACCCTTCCTATAAGCTTAAATAGTCTTGATCGCAAGGGTGCGAGATTGCTGAGTCCCCGTGACTCACAGATACTTCCAAAACCAGTTTGCAGGTGCCGATGTTACCGAGCAAGTGACGCAACCGAGCTCAAGGAAGATCTTGTCCTTTATGTTGTTTCGTTCTAGTTGATCAGTAGTGGAGCCCAGTTGGGGTCGATCGGGGATCTGTGTAGCATTTGGGGTAGTCTTCTTTTATTTTGGTTCCGTAGTCGGACCTTGAGTGTATCTGGATGATGTAATGCTTTATTCATGTATGGTGTGAAGTGGCGATTGTAAGCCAACTATGTATCTCTTTCCCTTGTGTATTACATGGGTTGTGTGAAGATTACCTCACTTGCGACATTGCTTTCAATGCGGTTATGCCTCTAAGTCGTGCTTCGACACGTGGGAGATATAGCCGCATCGAGGGCGTTACAATTATCCTTCTATGTAATCGAGTCAGTGAGCTATATAATAAAGATTAGTGTTGAGTCAAGGGCTTGATTATTTTTCCATGATCCTAAGTGAATAAAAGAAAAGAGAAAGAATAAAAGGAAACAAGGAGATCATATGGATCTTATGGAGAGTAATGAGCTCACATAGGAAAAGTATGATGAATAAAAGTTGTTGAGGGTTGACAAACATAGTTTTGGTCATCGTTGCAATTAATAGGAAGTAATAAATAAAGAGAGGTCTTCACATATAAATATACTATCTTGGACATCTTTTATGATTGTGAGCACTCATTAAAGTATGACATGCTAAAGAGTTGACGTTGGACAAGGAAGACAACGTAATGGGTTATGTTTTCTTGCATCTGAGATAAATTATATTGTCTTGGATCCTCCAACATGTTGAGCTTGCTTTTCCCCCTCATGCTAGCCAAATTCACTGCACCAAGTAGAGATACTACTTGTGCTTCCAAATACCCTTAAACCAGTTTTGCCATAAGAGTCCACCATACCTACCTATGGATTGAGTAAGATCCTCCAAATAAGTTGTCATCGGTGCAAGCAATAAAAATTGCCCTCTAAATATGTATGACTTATTAGTGTGGGAGAAATAAGCTTTATACAATCGTGTGATATGGAAGAAATAAAAGCGACAGACTGCATAATAAAGGTCCATATCACAAGTGGCAATATAAAGTGACGTTCTTTCGCATTAAGATTTTGTGCATCCAACCATAAAAGCGCGTGACAACCTCTGCTTCCCTCTGCGAAGGGCCTATCTTTTACTTTTATCTCCTACCTTGCATAAGAGTCATGGTGATCTTCACCCCTCCTTTTTATATGGTATCCTTTGGCAAGCACAGTATGTTGGAACGATCCTGGTATATATGGCTAATTGGATGTGAGTCTTCATGAACTATTATTGTTGGCATTACCCTTGAGGTAAAACGTTGGGAGGCAAAACAATAAGCCCCTATCTTTCTCTGTGTCCGATTAAAACTCCGTACCCATAAGTATTGCGTGAGTGTCAGCAATTGTGAAAGACTATATGATAGTTGAGTATGTGGACTTGCTGAAAAGCTCTTATATTGACTCTTTCCTATGTTATGATAAATTGCAATTGCTCCAATGACTGAGATTATAGTTTGTTAGTTTTCAATGAAGTTTATGATTCATACTTGAAATTGTGATTGAATTGTTACTCTAGCATAAGAGATCATATGACAATATCCATATATGTTGTTGTTCTAAGAATAATCATGATGCCCTCATGTCTGTATTTTATTTTATCGACACCTCTACCACTAAACATGTGGACATATTTATTGTTTTCGGCTTTCGCTTGAGGACAAGCGAGGTCTAAGCTTGGGGGAGTTGATACGTCCATTTTGCATCATGCTTTTATATCGATATTTATTGCATTATGGGATTTTATTACACATTATGCTACAATACTTATGCCTATTCTCCCTTAATTTACAAGGTTTTCATAAAGAGGGAGAATGTCGGCAGCTGGGATTCTGGGCTGGAAAATGAGCAAATATTAGAGACCTATTCTGCACAGCTCCAAAAGTCCTGAAACTTCACGGAAGACGTTTTCAGAATATATAAAAAATACTCAGCGGAAGAAATTCACCAGGGGGGCCACACCCTGCCCACGAGGGTGGGGGCGCGCCCTACCTCCCTGGGCGCGCCCCCTACCTCATGGGCCCCCTGGTGGCCCTCCGGTGGCCATCTTCTGCTATATGAAGTCTTTTGATGGGAAAAAAATAATAATCAATCTTCTTGGACAAAACTCCGCTGCCACGAGGTGAAACCTTGGTGGATCCAATCTAGGGCTCCGGCAGAGCTGTTCTGCCGGGGAAACTTCCCTCCCGGAGGGGGAAATCATTGTCATCGTCATCACCAACGCTCCTCTCATCGGGAGAGGGAAATCTCCATCAACATCTTCATCAGCACCATCTCCTCTCAAAACCCTAGCTCATCTCTAGTATCCAATACTTGTCTTCAAGTCCGGGATTGGTGCTAGTAGGTTGCTAGTAGTGTTAATTACTCCTTGTAGTTGATGCTAGTTGGTTTAATTGGTGGAAGATCATATGTTCAGATCCTATATGCATATTAATACCCCTCTGATTATGAACATGTTTATGCTTTGTGAGTAGTTACGTTTGTTGCTGAGGACATGGGAGAAGTCTTGCTATTAGTAGTCATGTGAATTTGGTATTCGTTCGATATTTTGATGAGACGTATGTTGTCTCTCCTCTAGTGGTTTTATGTGAATGTCGACTACATGACACTTCACCATTGTTTGGGCCTAGAGGAAGGCATTGGGAAGTAATAAGTAGATGATGGGTTGCTAGAGTGACAGAAGCTTAAACCCTAGTTTATGCGTTGCTTCGTAAGGGGCTGATTTGGATCCATATGTTTCATGTTATGGTTAGGTTTACCTTAATACTTTTGTTGTAGTTGCGGATGCTTGCAATAGAGGTTAATCATAAGTGGGATGCTTGTCCAAGTAAGGGCAGCACCCAAGCACCGGTCCACCCACATACCAAATTATCAAAGTACCGAACGCGAATCATATGGGCGTGATGAAAACTAGCTTGACGATATTCCCATGTGTCCTCAGGAGCGCTTTACATCATATAAGAGTTTGTCCAGGCTTGTCCTTTGCTACAAAAAGGATTGGGCCACCTTTCTGCACCTTATTTACTTTTGTTACTTGTTGCTCGTTACAAATTATCCTATCACAAAACTATCTGTTACTACTTATTTCAGTACTTGCAGAGAATACCTTGCTGGAAACCGCTTATCATTTCCTTCTGCTCCTCGTTGGGTTCGACACTCTTACTTATCGAAAGGACTACGATAGATCCCCTACACTTGTGGGTCATCAGTGCGCTACGCATATTATCATCTTTTACACATAAATTATCGGGTATATTTTCACATTTTTCTTCCCCAATGTTTAAAGGTACGATGATGTTTGTATCTAAATTATCAGGTCTATGGCGTGAATTGCTGGAATTTTATCTATTTATGGTCCAGCCCAATAACAATTTCAGAAATTCCTAATAAATCCTAGAGGCCAACTTAGCCCATTCGTGCAAGGCAAGGGGCACTTCTAAAGTTTAGTCTCACATTGCTAGTTTAGAGGGAGTTGGACCTCTTTATAAGGGAGGCTCTTTCCCCACATGTATGAGCATGAGAACAAGAGGGACATCCACGTGCACTCCTCCTCCGTCGGCCGCCTCGCCACGCCTCGTCACGACGCACCGCGCCGTGCCGCGGGTTGCGGGAATGAGCCGAGCCAATGTCTAAATTTGGACGGCTCGCCTCTTCGGCTGAAGTATGTTCGTTTCGTCTCCCTCGTTCCCTTCAGCTCCCGGCGCGGCCTCTCGCCTCCTTCAGTCGTGCCTATAAAAGGGAGGTCGCTCCTCTCAGAGAGACGGGAGAAGGGTGATAAGGTTTTTGAGGAGCACTCCGCGCGACTACTGACTTCTTCATCACGGACTCTAACGATGACTTCTTCCCCAACTTCGACAACCTCATCAACGACATGGCTGGAGAGGATGTCGACCCCAAGTCCAGTGCTTCTGCTGCTGTTGTGCCGTACATGTTCTTGCTCTTTCTATTAGAAGTCTTGCTGCAGTTCCTTATTCTAGTGTTTGCCCTAGATATGTTAGGCTCCATTTCATATATGCAACTTGCTATACTGTCTGCTCTAGATATGTTTAGTTACAGTTCATATATGAAGATGATATTTATCTTCTCTTTGTCAAATTGCATGACTTGTTTTATCACTGCTATACTAGTCGTGCTTTATCTCGTATTTCTGTTAATAAAATCATTTGGTAAATTGCTCATATTTCCAACAATCCAAAAACCTTATTATACGCAATTTACACTAAGTGGTTTTGCTGCTTCCATGAGACCTCCTATGTTTGAGGGTACCCACTATAAGAGGTGGCGTGTGAAAGCAGTCTTATGGTTTCAAACCATGAGTTGCTATGACGCCACTCTTGGCAAACCTGAAGGGGAGCATGATGCCCAACAGGAACAAGCTTTTCAGAAAATGGATACTCTGTTTAAGGCTGCTCTCTTGAGTGTTCTTGGTGAGAACATAGTTGACGCGTATGTGTCAATTGACAATGGAAAAGATATGTGGGACGCACTCGAGGCCAAGTTTGGGGTCTCGGATGCTGGCATTGAGTTGTACATCATGGAGAATTCTATGATTACAGGATGACTGAAGAGCATGAGATACAGTCATTTGCTAGAGAACTTGAGCACTTCAATTGTATGCCACCGGACAAGTTTGTTGCCGGAGGTATCATCACTAAGCTTCCTCCTTCGTGGAGGAAATTTGCTACCTTACTGAAGGATAAGAGGCAGGAGTTTTCCTTTCCGGATCTCATTGGTACTCTTGATGTGGAAGAAAAGGCGAGAGCAAAGGACACACGTGCTCGAGGTATTGAGGGAGGATCTAGTGCCAATCTAGTACAGAAGCAGAACTTCCAGCCCCACAAGTTCAAGAACAAGGGCAAGTTTGATGGTAAAGCAAAGTTTGATGGGAAGAACAAGGTTGTGCGGCACAAGAACTTCAAGAAGAAGAATTACAAAAAGAAAGGTGTTTGTCATGTGTGTGGGGATCCTGATCATTGGGCTCCTAGTTGCCCTAATCGCTATGACAAGCGTCATCCTGGGAAAGGCAACAAGACCGCTAATGTTTTCATTGGAGACACTGACATGAAGGATGCTGGACCGCAGGGACTTCACCCGTGCTGATGGGCAACAGTTCAAGTGCTTCTGTTCGTGGTGTTAGCACGGTCGGTCTGGAGTTTACTTCGGGCAAGATCGTGCGGCTGAAGAACGTGCATTATGTCCCCTCCATCAATAAAAATCTTGCTAGCGGATCTCTTTTGTGTAGAGATGGCTACAAGCTTGTCTTTGATTCGAATAAATTTTTAATATCCAAGTATGGAACCTTTGTTGGTAAAGGCTATGAGTCAAGAGGCCTGTTTCGTTTATCCTTATTAGACGTTTGCAATAAAGTTGTTAATCATATTTACAACAATAGTGAATCAAATGTGTGACATTCACGTCTTTGTCATGTTAACTTTGGTTGCATGTCGCGACTAGCCAAATTGAACTTAACCCCTAGTTTCACCACTGTCAAGGGATCTAAGTGTCAAGTTTGTGTGCAAGCTAAGCAACCTCGTAAGTCTCACACGACTGTGGAAACGAGAAATCTTGCACCACTAGAACTCATACATTCAGATCTATGTGAAATGAATGATGTTTTGACAAAAGGTGGGAATAAATATTTCATGACGTTAATTGACGACTCCACTAGATACTGTCGTGTGTATCTTATGAAATCTAAGGATGAGGCTTTGAACTTTTTCAAGATCTATAAAGCTAAAGTGGAAAACCAACTTGATCAGAAAATCAAGAGGCATAGGTCTGACAGTGGTGGAGAGTATTTTTTCAACTAATTTGATGCTTTTTGTGCAGAACATGGTATAATCCATGAGAGGACGCCTCCCTATTCACCTCAGTCAAATGGGGTAGCCGAAAGAAAGAACCATACTCTAACTGATTTGGTTAACATCATGTTAGACACATCGGGTCTCTCCAAGGCATGGTGGGGGAGGCGATATTGACTGCATGTCATGTCCTAAACCAGGTTCCCACAAAGAATAAAGATATAACTCCATTCGAGGAATGGGAGAAGAAAATATTAAAGCTCTCTTATCTACGAACCTGGGGTTGTTTAGCGAAAGTCAATGTGCCAATTCCAAAGAAGCGCCAGCTTGGACCAAAGACCGTGGATTGTGTTTTCCTGGGATATGCTTTTCATAGCATAGGTTATAGATTCTTGGTTATAAAATATGAAGTACCTGACATGCATGTCGGTACGATCATGGAGTCGAATGATGCGACTTTCTTTGAAGATATCTTTCCCATGAAGGATATGGCTACCTCATCTAATCAGGAGAGGCCCAGTTCATCGAATCAGGAACCAGTTACAATTATTGAACCTGCCATTTTGATGGAACACTTTGAAAATCCTGTGGAGGAGAACAATGAAATTCCTATTAGGAGCAAGAGACAGGGGACTGCAAATTCCTTTGGTGATTATTTTCTTGTGTATCTCATAGATGACACTCCCAGTTCTATTTCAGAGGCCTATGCATCTGAAGATGCTAACTACTGGAAGGAAGCGGTTTGTAGAGAGATGGATTCTATCTTGGCGAATGGAACTTGGGAGATAACTGATCATCCTTATGGGTGCAAACCTATAGGATGCAAATGGGTATTCAAGAAGAAGCTTAGGACTGATGGTACTATTGAAAAGTACAAGGCTCGGCTTGTGGCTAAGGGTTATACCCAAAAGGAAGGTGAAGACTTCTTTGATACTTATTCACATGTGGCTTGACTGACCACTATTCGAGTTCTACTTTCACTAGCTGCCTCACATGGTCTTCTCGTTCATCAAATGGATTTTAAGACTGCTTTCCTAAATTGAGAGTTGGACGAGGAAATTTATATGGAATAACCAGATGGGTTCGTACTAGATGGTCGGGAAGGAAAAGTGTGCAAGTTGCTGAAGTCTTTGTATGGACTCAAGCAAGCACCTAAACAGTGGCATGAGAAGTTTGAGAGAACTTTAACAGCTGCAGGCTTTGTTGTAAACAAAGCTGACAAATGTGTGTACTATCGCCATGGTGGGGGCGAGGGACTTATCCTTTGCTTGTATGTTGACGACATACTGATTTTCGGAACAAATCTGAATGTTATTAAGGAGGTCAAGGATTTCCTATCTCGTTGTTTTGAGATGAGGGATTTAGGAGTGGTTGATGTCATTCTAAACATCAAGTTGTTGAGAGACGATAGTGGTGGGATTACATTGCTTCAATCTCACTATGTGGAAAAGATCTTGAGTCGCTTTGGCTATAGTGACTGCAAGCCCTCTCCAACACCATATGATGCGAGTGTGTTACTTCGAAACAATCGAAGAATTGCCAGAGATCAATTGAAATATTCTCAGATTATTGGCTCGCTTATGTACTTAGCCAGTGCTACAAGACCAGACATCTCTTTTGATGTTAGCAAACTAAGCCGGTTTGTCTCGAAACCAGGAGATGTGCATTGGAAAGCTCTAGAGAGAGTTTTGTGTTATTTGAAAGGCACTATGAATTATGGAATTCACTACACCGGGCACCCAAAGGTGCTTGAAGGGTATAGTGACTCAAACTGGATCTCAGATGCTGATGATATAAAGGCCACGAGCGGTTATGTATTCACTCATGGAGGTGGCGCTGTTTCTTGGAAGTCTTGCAAGCAGACCATCTTAACGAGGTCAACAATGGAAGCAAAACTCACTAGATACAGCTACGGTCGAAGCAGATTGGCTTCGCCGGCTCTTGAATGACTTGCCGGTTGTTGAGAAACCTATATCGGGTATCCTTATGAACTGCGACAATCAAACTGTAATCACAAAGTGAGCAGCTCAAAGGATAACATGAAGTCATCAAGACACGTTCAGAGAAGGTTAATGAGGGAGTCCTGGATTAGGGGGTCTCTGGATAGCCGGACTATATCCTTTGGCCGGACTGTTGGACTATGAAGATACAAGATTGAAGACTTCGTCCCGTGTCCGGATGGGACTCTCCTTGGCGTGGAAGGAAAGCTTGGCAATTCGGATATGTAGATCTCCTCCTTTGTAACCGACTTTGTGTAACCCTATCCCCCTCCGGTGTCTATATAAACCGGAGGGTTTAGTCCGTAGGACAAGAACAATCATACCATAGGCTAGCTTCTAGGGTTTAGCCTCTACGATCTCGTGGTAGATCAACTCTTGTAATACTCATATCATCAAGATCAATCAAGCAGGAAGTAGGGTATTACCTCCATCAAGAGGGCCCGAACCTGGGTAAACATTGTGTCCCCCGCCTCCTGTTACCATCCGCCTTAGACGCACAGTTCGGGACCCCCTACCCGAGATCCGCCGGTTTTGACACCGACATTGGTGCTTTCATTGAGAGTTCCACTGTGCCGTCACTGTAAGGCTTGATGGCTCCTTCGATCATCGGTAACGATGCGGTCCAGGGTGAGGTTTTCCTCCCCGGACAGATCTTCGTATTCAGCGGCTTCGCACTGCGGGCCAATTCGCTTGGCCATCTGGAGCAGATCGAGAGCTACGCCCCTGGCCATCAGGTCAGGTTCGGAAACTTAAACTACACTGCCGACACCCACGGAGACTTGATCTTCGACGGATTCGAGCCCATGTCAGGTGCGCCGCACAGCCACGACGAGCATGATTTAGCTCTGCTGTCGGACAGTGTTCAGGAGATCACACCTGCAACTACTCTGGCCTTCAGTCCGGAGCAAATTGCGCCGTCCGAGGATGGGCGGATAGACCCTCCATGGAGGTCGCACTCTCAGTGGCGATAGAGCCGGATACTGACTTCACCCCTTACGAGAGCCGTGTTGCCAAACCACTGGATTCATCTCCGTCCACAGACTCCGAGCCGCCTATGTCCGTGCCTATTGAATCCGATTGGGCACCGATCATGGAGTTCACCTCCGCTGATATCTTTCAGCACTCACCTTTCGGCGACGTACTAAATTCATTAAGGTCTCTCTCCCTGTCAGGAGAACCTTGGCCGAACTATGTCCGGCCAGAATGGGATGCGGGCGACGAAGAAATTCGCTCCCCACCCACCACCCACTTAGTAGCCACTGTCGATGATTTAACTGACATGCTCGACTTCGACTCCGAAGACATCGACGGTATGAACGACGATGCAGGGGACGAACAGGAACCACCGCCCACAGGCGACTGGACCGCCACCTCATCACATGACATATAGATGGTGGATACACCCAAAGAAGACAATGAAGAAGAGTGGCAGGATGAAGCGAAGAATAGCTCCCTCGGGAAGCAAACAAAGCATCGGCGTAGACGCTGCTCCAAATCCCGCCTTGGCAAAAACAGCGATAACAGCGCAAGAGAAAATAACACTCCAGTCGACTCTAGAGGAAACGACGACCACATTGACCCAGCGGCAGAGCACGATGAAACCGCAAACGGTGAACATAGTACGGATCCGATGTCCGAACACGGTGACGCCGAGGATAAAGCTCATCAAACTCCCTCCGGGGAGGAAAACAGTCCGGACAAAGATGCACACATCATCTCGGAAAGGCACTTGGAACAAGAGAACCTCCACAGAAGGCTTATTGCCACAGCGAGGAATCTGAAGAAGCAGAAGCAAAGGCTTAAGGCCGCACAAAATACGCTCAGCAATAGATGGAACAAAGTGCTCAAAAACGAAGAAAAGTACGGTGGAAGTTACCACACAAAGAGCTATCCAAAGCGCAAGCTTCTGCCTGAATTCGATGATGAGGCCTTAGAGCCCACACAGCCGAAAACTAAAATGGCCAACCGGCCGGATCAACAACCTTGTGGCCGCTATAGAGCGGCTAACAAAGCCACACATAAGTCAACACACGATCTACGTGAAGACTTGCGCCAAAAATCCTGTATGACTAGATCCATCTATGGATCTAGGAAGCGCGCTCCGGCACAAAATCAAAACCGAATACCACAACCGTCCGAACGCCATGATACATCCAAATACAGGGGTGCCGCACACCCCCTATGTTTCACCGATGAGGTGCTGGACCACGAATTCCCAGAAAGATTCAAACCAGTGAACATAGAGGCGTACGACGAGACCACAGACCCTGGGGTCTGGATAGAGGACTTTATCCTCCATATCCATATGGCTCGCGGAGACGATCTCCACGCCGTCAAATACTTGCCCCGCAAGCTTAAAGGACCAGTTCGGCACTGGCTGAAAAGCCTCCCTGAAAACTCAATTGGAAGTTGGGAGGAGCTCGAGGATGCTTTTCGGGCTAATTTTCAAGGGACCTATGTCCGACCTCTGGATGCGGACGACTTAAGTCATATAATTCAACAGCCCGGAGAGTCAGCCCGAAAGCTTTGGAACAGGTTTCTCACTAAGAAGAACCAAATCGTCGACTACCCGGACACCGAAGCCTTAGCAGCTTTCAAACACAGCGTCCGAGACGAATGGCTCGCCAGACACCTCGGCCAAGGAAAACCGAGAACAATGGCAGCCCTGACAAGCCTCATGACCCGCTTTTGCGCGGGCGAAGACAGCTGGTTAGCCCGCAGTAGCACCAACGACCCAAGCACATCCGAAGTCAGGGATGGCAATGGAAAACCACGATGCAGTAAAAACAAGCGTCAGAATAAAAAAGACAGCCCAGATAATACGGCGGTAAACACCGGGTTTAGGGGCTCTCGACCAGGTTAGCGGAAACAGCCTTTCAAAGGCAGCAGAGATGGACCGTCCAGCCTAAATAAGATTCTAGACAAACTATGTCAGATTCATGGCACCCCTGACAAACCTGCAAACCATACCCACAGAGAATTATGGGTCTTCAAGCAAGCCGGTAAGCTAAACGCCGAACACAAGGGGAGAGAGACACCAAGCAAAGACGAGGACGAACCTCACTAGCAAAGCACTAGAGGACAGAAAAAAATTCCCACCAGAGCTTAAAACAGTAAACATGATCCACGTGACGAAAAGGAGAAGCAAACACACACTCCAAGACATACGCGCCATAGATCCCGTCACCCCCAAGTTCAACCCCTGGTTGGCCTGCCCGATCACTTTTGATCACCCGACAAGCATCCGGCATGAAGGATTGGCCGCCTTGGTGTTAGATCCAATAATAAACGGATACCATCTCACACGAGTCCTTATGGACGGCGGCAGTGGCCTAAATCTGATATATCAGGACACAATCCGCAAAATGGGGATAGACTCGACAAAAATCAGCCACAGTAATACTACCTTCAAATGAATAATACCATGCCCAGAGGCCCGCTCCATGGGCTCTCTATTACTAGAGGTTGTATTCAGTTCACCCGACAACTTCCGAAGTGAAAGGTTAACCTTTGACATTGCTCCATTCCTAAGCGGCTATCAAGCACTACTCGGGAGAGCGGCTTTCGCTCGTTTTAATGCAGTACCGCGTTATGCTTCTCTCAAGCTCAAGATGCCCGGTCCACGTGGCATCATCACCATTAGCGGAAATACTGAGCGCTCTCTACGCGTGGAAGAATGTGCGACGACTTTAACAGCCGAGCACTAGACGGCCTCACCGACCAGAATAAATGACAGGTCGTCAAGACCGCGGACACGGTTAGACGAGTCCGGTGCATCACTAGATATACCTGAGACTGGTTTGTTGGTTAAACCCTCATAGACGGTACCAGGGGCTTCCTACATGCAATTAGGGCTAGTTCGGCTCAGCTTAACTTATCTTGAATTTTAATGGTTTATCTAAAATAACCAATTTTTTGGCACGACAACTTTCACCTAAGTTCTTCTCTTTTACAGATGACAATCCTGCTACACCCGTCCAGGACATGGCACAATGGAGACACAGGCGCAGACGTGCAGCAGGGATCCACTCAAAGGTTTCTTTTCAGATTAGGACCATGCGTAAACCTTTTTTACTGTCTCTTGTTGTTCACATCCTCCGGACACTCAATACAGCCGAGAAGGATGCTGACGTTTTTGGCATTTGGCCACGCCAGAATATTGCACGTACCTGGACACCTGGGTTTATTATTAAGGGCATTGTTTAGCCCGGCATATGTTATAAAGACCGAATACCTTAGGGAGTGTTCGGCGTCGCGAGTTTGGCCTTATATGCATCAGCTCTGAATCATGTCTTTGGTCAAATGTTGGGTTTGCCTGGCTCCCGTGTTTTGCTACCTTACGTTCTGCTATATCGGCTAAGGTGGCACCGGGAGAACTACTATGATTGTGCCCTGGTTCATCCGGATGAGCACCTCAATAGAGAAAGCCGAAAACTGACTGTCATGATAAAGCGCGAGACTTGTCAACCACTCGATGACTTAGCGGAATCTTCGGGATTCCTCTGCATTAACGAAGGGCCATTTCCCGGTCACGTACATACGCGCCCCGTATTCGGACAAGCGCGGAAGTACCAGGGGCTATATAGTAGTCCCACCGTCAAACTACTATGGCTAAGTGAAAGTGTTAAAGCAATATAGTCCGATTGGCTAGTTCGCTGCGCTACCACCTCCTTAATGGACCAAGACGTTGGATCAAGTGTGAATACGCATTTTTTGCAAACACCCCCGCATTATATGCATGGGGGCTGAAGCCGACGACTGCAAACTTTCAGGTTATATACATATATACGTAAACGGTCGCACATGAGAGGCATCATAATACTTTTAGGCAAAAGTATAAACGCAGCCTTTATAAGTCAATAAAACATTGTTTTTACAATGAGAATACATGTCACTAGAACATTATATTCTTCGAACACTGAGCCTCTATTGAGCGAGCGCCTTCAAGGACTTCTTCAAAATAGTGCTCGGCAGATACTCGGCCTACGGCCAAACTCCGGGTTGCAATAGCGGTGGCCTCCATCTCTGCCCAGTATGTTTTGACACAGGCAAGCGCCATCCGCGCACCCTCTATACACGCTGACCTCTTCATAGCGTCGATGCGCGGCACAGCACCAAGGAATTGTTGCACTAAACTAAAATAATTGTTCGGTCTTGGCCCTTCCGGCCACAGATGATCCACAACAGACCTCATGGCAAGCCCCAACAACCTATGGAGCTCGGCCCACTCAGCCATTCGCTCATTCAACAGCAGCGGACGCACTGGAACATGGAACTGTGACCAGAACAGTTTTTCCACTTCACGATCTTCTTGATCCTTGAAGTACTCGGCCGCATCAGCAACACTTGCCGCCAAATCCACGTACACATCTGCAGAACTCCATAGTTGATCAAGAGGGGCATACTTTGGATCTTCGAACTTCGTCCGCAACAAAAAGGGCTTCCCAGCTGCAATATCTCCAGCTTGATGCAGCTCCTCCTTCGCTGCTCTGATTATTGAGCGGCTTCCTTGGCTGCTACCATGTCCTTCTGCAGGTCCATCGCCTTCACTCGGCTTTCTTCTTCAAGAAGCTGGTAACGGTCGGCGGCATCCTTCAACTCAACGGCCATCTTGGCCATTTTTCCCTTACTTTGGCAATGAGCAGCCCGTTCGGCCCTCAGCTCTTCGGCCGCCTTTAGAGTGGCTGCATCACTATTCCTGGCTTGCTCCTTGGCTCGGGCAAGTTCCGCTCGAAGGGTCTCCACGGCTGCAGCTCCATCTACAGTCACAACATATTAAAGATACTAGCATCATGATCCTCTTACCATGTGTTGATCATCGGAGAAATCACATACCCTGCGCCTCGCCGCTTGTTGACAAGCACGATGTCAGCATCTGCCGCATCAAATTGCCGCTTCAGCTCGGCAAACTCGCTAGTCCGGCTAGCCACCGGACCTTCAGCCACCTGCACATGAAGGCAGCCTGATTATTACCTGGGACTATGATCCTCTGTTTGCCGCCGCCCTCGATAGCAACCAGAGTCTCAGGGGCTACTATCTGCATAGGGCACACCTAACGTGTGTGGTACTATCAAAAACATACACTATTTCACGTACCTTAAAACCTTTCAGCAGACTCATAAAGGCTTCATGCAACCCGCTTTCGGCGGATGAAATCCTCTCAATCACCGTACCCATTAGCGTACAATGCGCCTCTGAGATGGCCGCTTGCTCCAGAAGGTCCTTCAGTGCGTCGGATCGCACACCGGACGGTTTCGGACTCTTTCTATTGCTCTCTTTAGGAGCCGAATACTGAGGACTTCGGATGGCCAAAGGATTACCCCCTGGCCTGGGTGGATTAGGAGAAACCCTCCGCAACGACACCTCAGGGTCCCCCGCCTCATGAGGCGGGGTGGCAGGGGGAGGTGTTTCGCTCTCCATCATCTCCGGAAGAAGATCCCCCGAAGACGAACTCTGTCGAGAAGGGCTATGATCCGAACTACAAGATATATACTTCGGTTATTGCCTTCAGAGGTAATGTAGGATATTTTTGCTATTAAGTACTTTTTGTTTACTTGTAGGTCGGTAGAGGGCTGATTCCCTGGCGGGCACTGTGCGGCAAGAGTACCCTCCGAGGCAGGACCCTCTGGCGAAGATTTCTTCCCTCGTTTTGAAACCCTTGTTTCCGGGTCTTCGGAGGTGGTCCTCTTCCTTCCTTGGGGAGAGGGAACTTTAGACTCTTCTTTGTTACCCTCCTTCGCAGAGGCGCTAATTCCCCCGGTTTGGACAAATAATGAGTGATGCCTGCCTTCAGCCTCTTCATTCCCCCCTTTATCTTCCCCTGAGAGCGCCTGATAGGGCGCCGGCTCGAGCATTCTGGCTAGTACTGGATTGGCCGAGCCTTTGGGAAGGGGGGCCGAACACCTAATCATCTTCGCCTTTGTTACCCAATCCTGGTCAAAGAATGACTTTTTAGAATGATGATGTGATAAATAAAAAGACAGCATGTTCGGCCACGGGATTACTTACTTGGGTATCTGGGCGATTACAGTTCAGGCCCGCAACCTCGATGGTGTCCGGACACTCTATTTGTGGTCCGAAGAACAGTTTGTACATCTCTTCGAGCATCATGCCGAGGAAGTGTTGGATAGTTTGCGGTCCTTCCAGGTTAAATTCCCACATACGGAGGGCTAGATGTTTGCAAGGCGGCACTCGACGAACTAGCGTGACTTGCATTACTGTAACCAGGCTGACATCTATCTCGAGGAGATCTAAGATGCGACTCTGCAATATTGGCATTGTAATTTGCTGGCCCCCAGTCTAGCCCCGTGTTGATCCATAACGTCAGTTGTGGTGGGGGGCTGAGCGAAAGGCAGGGCGGCTACTGATACGTATCCAACGTATCTATAATTTTTGATTGCTCCATGCTATGTTATCTACTGTTTTGGGCAATATTGGGCTATATTGTCCACTTTTATATTATTTTTGGGACTAACCTATTAACCGGAGGCCCAGTCCAGATTTGTTGTTTTTTGCCTATTTCAGTGTTTCGAAGAAAAGGAATATCAAATGGAGTCGAAACGGAACGAAATCAACTAGAGAAGTTATTTTTGGAAGGAAAGCTACCGGATGGACTTGGACCCCAGTAAGGAGATAAGGGAGGTGCTCACGAGGGTGGAGGGCCCCCCCCTAGGGCGCGCCCCCTGCCTCGTGGCCCCCCCTTCGGTCCACCGATGTACTTCTTCCGCCTATATATCTCCATATACCCTAAAAACATCCGAACGAACAATAGATCGGGAGTTCCGCCGCCAGAAGCCTCCGTAGCCACCGAAAGCCAATCTAGACCCATTCCGGCACCCTGCCGGAGGGGGAATCCTTCTCCGGTGGCCATCTTCATCATCCCGGTGCTCTCCATGACGAGGAGGGAGTAGTTCTCCCTCGGGGCTGAGGGTATGTACCAGTAGCTATGTGTTTGATCTCTCTCTCTCGTGTTCTTGAGGTGGTACGATCTTGATGTATCGCGAGCTTTGCTATTATAGTTGGATCTTATGTTTCTCCTCCCCCTCTACTCTCTTGTAATGAATTGAGTTTCCCCTTTGGAGTTATCTTATCGGATTGAGTCTTTAAAGATTTGAGAACACTTGATGTATGTCTTGCATGGGATACCCATGGTGACAATGGGGTATTATATTGATTCACTTGATGTATGTTTTGGTGGTCAACTTGCGGGTTCCTCCCATGAACCTATGCATAGGGGTTGGCACACGTTTTCGTCGTGATTCTCCGATAGGAACTTTGGGGCACTCTTTGAGGTCCTTTGTGTTGGTTGAATAGATGAATCTGAGAATGTGTGACGCATATCGTATAATCATACCCACGGATGCTTGAGGTGACATTGGAGTATCTAGGTGACATTAGGGTTTTGGTTGATTTGTGTATTAAGGTGTTATTCTAGTACAAACTCTAGGGCTGTTTGTGACACTTATAGGAATAGCCCAACAGATTGATTGGAAAGAATAACTTTGAGGTGGTTTTGTACCCTACCATAATCTCTTCGTTTGTTCTCCGCTATTAGTGACTTTGGAGTGACTCTTTGTTGCATGTTGAGGGATAGTTATGTGATCCAATTATGTTAGTATTGTTGAGGGAACTTGCACTAGCGAAAGTATGAACCCTAGGCCTTGTTTCAACACATTGCAATACCGTTCACGCTCACTTTTATCATTAGTTACCTTGCTGTTTTTATAATTTCAGATTACAAATACCTTTATCTACTATCCATATTGCACTTGTATCACCATCTCTTCGCCGAACTAGTGCACCTATACAATTTACCATTGTATTGGGTGTGTTGGGGACACAAGAGACTCTTTGTTATTTGGTTGCAGGGTTGCTTGAGAGAGACCATGTTCATCCTACGCCTCCTACGGATTGATAAACCTTAGGTCATCCACTTGAGGGAAATTTGCTACTGTCCTACAAACCTCTGCACTTGGAGGCCCAACAACGTCTACAAGAAGAAGGTTGTGTAGTAGACATCAAGCTCTTTTCTGGCGCTGTTGCCGAGGAGGTGAGTGCTTGAAGGTATATCTTTAGATCTTGCAATCGAGTCTTTTAGTTTCTTGTTTTATCACTAGTTTAGTTTATAAAAGAAAGCTATAATAAAAAAATGGAATTGAGTTTGTCTCATACGCTCCACCTTTTTAATATCTTTCATAAGTATGATGGAAAGGAAAATTGTGCTCAAGTGCTAGAAGAAGAAATCTATAAAATGCTTGGCACTAAATATGTGAATGATGAGCATGATCGCAATGTTGTTAGTATGAATTCTTTGAATATCCATGATACTAATGATGATTGCACTAGTTATGATGAAAATGTCTCCTATAAGCATGTCAATTTTTGTGGAGTGCATTGGGTCTGTAAGTACACACCAAATAGAGAAGATAGATATTGCAAGAAGCATAAGTACTTAGAAACTAAATTTTTGCAAGAAAGGCTAGATGAATGTGCTGAAAATTTAAATTATCTTGGCCATACTTGTGAGCTTTGCAATGAACATGATCATTTCACTATCCGATGCAAATTGTTTCATGATCTAATCGTGTCCAAAAATTGTGACGACTTGATTTCCCTTGCACATTATAATGAACTTAGTTTGCTTATGGACTACGAAGAAATTTCACTATCATCCAGAATTTGCCCGTTATAAACTTCTTGGTTTTGATCTTGAGGAAATTTATATGTATTGTGCGGTGAATTGCATTGAAAATCCTTATATTGCCAACTACATAAAGAAAATAAAACAAATAGAAGATGAAGAAAATACTAATGAAAGGGAAGAAACTTCCCAATATCCTCCTATTATTTCTTATGATGAATCGGCTAACGAGGAGGAGCCTCCTATTCAACCAATCTCATTAATAAGGAGCTCCAAAAAGAGGATTGAACCCACACATGATGTGGTGAAGAAGAAGAAAAGAAAAAGGAAGAGAGGTAAAAAGATATCTACCCCAAATAATGTTGGTCCTATTACTATTGTGCCTCATGAAAATATAATTGTGGAAGATAATGATACCTCTTATGATCTTGAAAATCTTTTTGGCACTTGCTTGGAAGAATATGATAATTGCTATACTATTGGTGCTATCCATACGATTAATGATGAGAGTGATTATGCTTATGATATGAAAAGGCCCAAGCTTGGGGATGCTATGTTTGATGAAGATGATGTTTTTGAGAATATATTTGCTGCAATTAATGCTTGTCCTAAGCTTGGGGAAGCTATGTTTAATGACGATATTTTTAGTCTCCCAAGTTTTGATATGCAAATTCATAATGATGATAGCATGCCTCCTACTTATGATGATTATTGTGATGATACTTATGCTATAAAAAGTAGTGACTATATTTATAAAACTTGTCGTGATTATGATTACCCCTTCTCTGAACATTACTCTTTTAATGTGGAAACAATTTATAGTATTCGAGTTTCGTATGATACTCCCACTATTCCGAATGAGAAGAATTTTGCTTATGTGGAGAGTAATAAATTTTCTATGCGTGTAGATCATGAAAAGAATGCTTTAGGTAATGGTTATATTGTTGAATTCATTCATGATGCTACTGAAAATTACTATGAGGGAGGAACATATGCTTGTAGGAATTGCAATAATATCAAGTTTCCTCTCTATGTGCTTAAAATTTTGAAGTTCCGCTTGTCTTACCTTCCTATGCAAGTTGATTCTTGTTCCCACAAGTTGTTTTATCTCAAAATCCCTATGCATAGGAAGTGGGTTAGACTTAAATGTGCTAGTCATATTCTTCATGATGCTCTCTTTATGTTACAATTCTTATCTTCTATATGAGCATCATTGAAATCATCATGCCTAGCTAGGGGCGTTAAATGATAGCGCTTGTTGGGAGGCAACCCAATTTTATTTTTGTTCCTTGCTTTTTGCTCCTGTTTAGTAATAAATAATTCATCTATCCTCTGTTTAGATGTGGTTTCATGCTTGTTTCTGCCAAGTAGAACCTTTGGGAAGACTTGGGTGAAGTCTTTATGATCATGCTGTAAAAAACAGAAACTTTAGCGCTCACGAGAATTGCTGCCATTTTTATTTGGAGAGTGATATTTAGTTAATTCTTTTTGCAGATGATTAATAGACAAATTACTCAGGTCCATAAATTTATTTTAGAATTTTTTTCGAGTTCCAGAAGTTTGCGTTAGTTACAGATTACTACAGACTGTTCTGTTTTTGACAGATTCTGTTTTTCGTGTGTTGTTTGCTTATTTTGATGAATCTATGGCTAGTAAAATAGTTTATAAACCATATAGAAGTTTTAATACAGTAGGTTTAACACCAATATAAATAAAGAATGATTTCATTACAGTACCTTGAAGTGGTGTTTTGTTTTCTTTCGCTAACGGAGCTCACGAGTTTTCTGTTAAGTTTTGTGTTGTGAAGTTTGCAAGTTTTGGGTAAAGATTCAATGGAGTATGGAACAAGGAGTGGCAAGATCCTAAGCTTGGGGATTCCCAAGGCACCCCAAGGTAATATTCAAGGATAGCCAAGAGCCTAAGCTTGGGGATGCCCCGGAAGGCATCCCCTCCTTCGTCTTCGTTCATCGGTAACTTTACTTGGAGCTATATTTTTATTCACCACATGATATGTGTTTTGCTTGGAGCGTCAATTTATTTTGTTAGGATTTGCTTGCTGTTATTTAGAACAATGTTTTGCATCTTTTATTTCAATAAAAGTGGCATTGATAGCTTTTACTATGCCTATGTTACAAGTATACATGTTGCTGTTTGAAAAACAGAAAGTTTACCGTTGTTGCAATAATTCCCTAGAAAAGTCAGAATGTGATAAAATGTTGAAACCTTTTGCATATTAAGCTCTGATAAATTTACTACAGTGGTAATTTTCTTTCATAATTTTTGGAGCTAGGGAAGTATGGATGTTGCAGCATTCTTTACAGACTATCCTGTTTAGGCAGATTGCTGTTATGTTTGCATATGTTTGCTTCTTTAATGATTATATTTGAGGATAGGACTATTAAATATGCAGACGCATTTAGTATGCAATGTTGAATAATAATTTTAGTGATTTGCTACAGTAGAGCATGCTAAGGTTTTTGCAATGGTTTATACTAACTTATCTCACGAGTCCTTGTTGAGTTTTGTGTGGATGAAGCTTTTGAGATTTAGGGAGACCGTGATATGAGAGGAATTAAGGAGACACAAAAGCTCAAGCTTGGGGATTCCCAAGGCACCCCAAGATAATATTTCAAGAAGTCTCAAGCGTTAAGCTTTGGGATGCCCCGATTGGCATGCCACCTTTCTTCTTCAACAACTATCGGTTAGTTTCGGTTGATCCTAAGTTTTTGCTTGGGGAGGTAGTCTATGAGATTGGAGACAGTGCATGTCATCGTGTGTCCCCTCTGCGAGGAGTTAAACGATTTGGAGTTAAGATAAAGTTAGCCCCGAGATTTGTAGGACCATACCGAGTTTTGGAGCTTATGGGAGAAGTGGCCAACAAGTTGGAGTCACCGGAAGGATTGTCAGGAGTTCATGATGTGTTTCACGTTTACCAGTTAAAGAAGTGCCATGCAGAGATGGCCAATATTCCCCTGTAAGGACGCTTGACCCTGGAAAGGATAATGAGGTTCCACGAAGTGGAATATGGACTTCATAAGTATAAGTTTTTTTCTCGGTATGTGGGATAACCCACGAGGATGAAGAGATAAATTACTATTGGATATAGAGGAGGTAATATTGGTAATAAGGAGCAGTTGTAACTCCATGATGAGTCTGAGTAATCATGTCCTAGTTTGGTGCCAATAGAAGGAAGGAAGACAGTACAATTGGATGGATTTAAGAATACTAGGAAGTTGGAAGTTGGAATAATGATCAGTTGCCCGATGATAAGTTCAACGACTACAAGTGATGAGATGGGCCATAACCCACAGGCCCCAGAACCTGCCAAGAAGCAAGCACATTCTTGCTGAAGGAAAAACCCTGGAGGAAGATACGACGTTTATCGGTAGACGATTTTATAGGAGTAACGTAAAACCTGAGAGTTGTGAAGGAACGATAGATGTTTGTTTGGCTTGCAGAATCAATGGATTTATCCGAACTTGGTTCGTCGACAAGAGAAATTCTGCAATGCTTGTGAGTATGACCGAGTGTTAGAATGCGAGATTCGCTAAACCGTATACAAGGTAATGATTTGGGTGCGGGATGGATTGATCACCATACCGACTTACTCTTATTATTCGCCTTGCTATATGGGATAGTAAAATCTGAGTGACTTACCCATAGTAGAGCGATGACGATATTAAACCTTGTTTAAACCTTAGAATGGTATAGCAATTTTTTTCCATGTACAAGGCAGTTGCTGCCAATCGTAGAACATACAGTGAGGAAGAAGCCTAGACCCATTCCCTGCAGGAGAAACCATAATTGGATAACTGCCATGAGATATCGATAGTTGTTTAGTATTGGCGCCAGACCCGTCAGATAAGAAGACCCAGTCATGGAAGAACCTTACCAAGATGAAAGGACAGAAGAATTGTGGTAAAGGTTATGCCACTACCGGAAGAGCCCGGATAAGGAATTATCCTGAAGATCCAAGAAGACCGACACTGTTAACAATATGGATGAAGTATATGAGTTTCGATGGAACCGTAACCATGCTTCCAAGGGTGGTAGCACCCTAGACCCCTGTGATGATCGATGGATTTTGAGAAGACCCCAAACCCAACCAATTTCTTTCTAGCCTCTCCGAATCTTGAGGACGAGATTCATTTTAAAGGTGGTAGGTTTGTAACATCCCAAAATTCTAAATTTTGGAATTTTATAATAAATAGATCGATTTGATTGTTTGTTTGATTGTCTGTGATTGATTGACTGAAAGTGAGTGCAATTTGAAACCATTTGGAAAGTTAAATGAGAGGGAATAAAACGACTTTCTCAAACTTTCACCTTTTTTGCATTTTGATCTCCATGAATTCAAATTCTTTTCACCACAAAACCCTGGAGAGAAGATGACATGACTTCTTCCATTTGTTTAAATGAAAAGGGGTTTTGAAAAGATTTGAATTTTATTTGGAAATATTTCAAATTCAGAAACTTTAAGCAACTCAATGATTTTCACGAGAGAAGATAAAATGACTTCTTCAAATTATGAAATATGAGTTGGGAGTTTCAAGGATCAAATTTAAAGTCTTTTGAAATTATTTTCAATTTAGAGTTATTTGAGTTTTATTCAAATTATTTTTCTCCAAAATAAAAATACATGGAAAATAGGGTAACATGATTCCCTACATCAGAAAATTGGAGAGAAATAAATTTGAATTAATTTTGGTATTTTTATAATGATTTTTGGTGGATTTTATTAGAGCAGGAGCATTGTTTGAATTATTTGATTTTGTGTGGATTTTATTTGATTTTACTAAAATGTTCATGTTGTAGAAAATCTTTTTATGAAAATTTTGATATATTATATGCCTATATAATATTTTTGTTTTACTTTAGTTTTTGCAGATAAATGTTTTAAAAACAAAAAAACTTCCGCAGCCCAGCCCACCTCCTCGTCGTCCCTGAGCTCGGGAAGGACTCCCGAGCCAGCACGCCGCCGCCACTCGCCGTGTCTGCCCCGGACTCCCGCGCCGCCTTGCGCTGCCCCCTCCTCCAAGTTGCCGCTCGCCCCTCCCCCTATAAATCCCGCAGCCCCGCCGCCTCTCCTCTCCTCCTCTCGCATCGTGCCGCCGCACCTCGCCGACAACCGCCGCTGCCACTGCTCCGCATCGCGCCGCCCGTGACGCCGTTGACCGCCACCTCCAACTCCGCCGCCCCGCGCCGCCCTCGCCGCCGACCCCGGAGCCGCCTCCCTGCTCGCAGCCGACGCCGCCGCCATCCCACCTCGCCGTCTACCACCGCCACTGTCGCCGGTAACCGACCCCGGTTCGATCCGGTTTATTTGCGGTTTTCGCGGTTTTTCTTTGAACAACCTTTTTTCTTCTAGTTACTTAGCGAACATTCACTTTTTATCTCTTCGCAGTGAACGTTTTCGTTCTGTAGATCAGTTTAGCGAACGTTCGTTTGATAGTATTTTTTCTTTTTTTAATTTCTGGCCAGGGACCTATCTGTGATGATCTTATTTACAAATTAGTCCCTAATCTTCAAAACCTCACTACTTTTTACTTGTTGGTCGAAATCCAACAAAACCAACGCCCACTTCTTCGTTATGATCTCCTCTATCCCGTAATCCAACTCAAACATGTTTTTGAAAGTTTAAAATTTGAATTAGACCAGATTTGTATTCAAACTTCGTTTGATCATAACTTGAGTTTCGTAGCTCCGTTTCAATTGATTCTTTTTGCAAATCGAAGCTCTTGACCTAAACTTTCTGATAAAGCCAAATTCACATAATTTTGGTACTGTTAGAAATTGTTTTATGTTGCAAGAGTTATTTGCTTGGTTTTGAAGTTTTCTGAATCGTCTTCTTCGATCTTTCTGATCTTTTGAGTGATTGCTTATGTGTGGTTACTATTGCTTGCTTACAATAGATTGACCGGAGTGTGACGAGTAGGACTATCAAGAGTTTTGAGTGTGAATCATCTTCATCAACATTGCAGGCAAGTAGCACTTTGATCATACTTCCTATTACCCAGTTTTTTATTGCATTAGATCAATCCTCACACACTGCATGATTAGGATCTAATTAAATTGTGGGTTTGGGAAGTAGATGAGGTAGTACCTATTACCTGTTTTATTATCAAACCTTTGGGAGTTACTTCTACGTTTGCTTATATTGCCATGCTATGCTAGTAGACGTGGATTGGGTGAGTGTATCCATGACAGAAGTGAGTTTGTTAAATTAATGGTTTATCTAAGGTGGCAACTTAAATACACATCTGGATGCATTGAGGCACCTGGGTATTCCAGCGATTGCCTGTTTTTCTTTTGGACCGCCACCCAGGCTCAAAGGGATCATGAGATTATTCATACTAGAAACTTCCGTGTGCAGCCACAAGCTACTATGGGCTCTAGCATAGTTGACTAAGTTGTGCGAACTCTTACAGTGGTAGACTAGCAGATGTAGGGGAAAGTAGGTGTAACGGTCTACCCGTTCGTAAGGTGTGAGCGCTTCTGAAAGACTATGTCTCGGTCATCCGTTTCTCAAACATCATGTAGTGCGAGAATCCCAAAGGAGGAGATCGAGTCTTGTGGGGAAAAGTGCGCAAACCTCTGCAGAGTGTATAAACTAATCATGGTTAGCTGTGTCCCCGGTTATGGACGTTTTGAGTATCTAGTACTTGGATTATCATGTTGATCTCATCACGTTACTTTAATTAATTTTGTTGGGTCTTAATGATGATATTTAATTGGGATTGAGAGGGTGTCTACACTCTCAATGTTTAACAACCACCATGATAGTTAACCAAAATTTATTCCTTTGTAGTACGGAAAAATTGGCTTTTCACAAAAACCATATAACCATAGAGCCTTTCCACCAGCCAAATATGCATGTAGTGATAGCCATTGTTCATCATTTTTCTCTACGGTGTGAATTTGCTAGTACATTCAATGTACTGACCCTTTGTGGCTGCAACGTCTCATCTTGCAGGATAACTTACGACGAGTAAGTGATACGTTAGGGTTACAATTTATACACTCAACTTTGTCGTTGGTGTTGATGGGAATCCACAACCTTGTTACTTCCGCTATTTTGATTGAGGTAATAGTATTTACGTTACTTTATACATGTGATTTACCTCTGTTATAAATCCTCAAGTACTGTGTGTGTCAGCATACCGATCCAGGGATGACACTTAAGCACAGAGACTTGACCGTCTGAGGTCGAGTCGCTACAAATATGCTAGGTATTCAAGATTAGTAAAAACTTTCTTATGAGTGTATTGGATACTAAGAGAAGTTTGATGCTTGATGATTGTTTTGAGATATGGAGGTAATAATATCAAAGTCGTGCTAGTTGAGTAGTTGTGAAATTGAGAAATGCTTGTGTTGAAGTTTGCAAGTCCCGTAGCATGCACATAGGGTAAACGTTATGTAACAAATTTGAAACATGAGGTGTTATTTGATTGTCCTCCTTATGAGTGGCGGTCGGGGACGAGTGATGGTCTTTTCCTACCAATATATCCCCCTAGGAGCATGCGCGTAGTACCGAGGTTTTTGATGACTTGTAGATTTTTGCAATAAGTATGTGAGTTCTTTATGACTAATGTTGAGTCCATGGATTATACGCACTCTCACTCTTCCATCCTTGCGAGCCTCTTCGGTACCATGCATTGCCCTTTCTCAAATTGAGAGTTGGTGCAAACTTCGCTGGTGCATCCAAACCCCGTGATATGATACGCTCTGTTACACATAAACCTCCTTATATCTTCCTCAAAACAGCCACCATACCAACCTATTGCGGCATTTCCATAGCCATTCCGACATATATTGCCATGCAACTTTCCATCATTCCGTTCATCATGACACATTCATCATTGTCATATTGCTTTGCATGATCATGTAGTTGACATCGTATTTTTGGCAAAGCCACCGTTCATAATTTTTCATACATGTCACACTTGATTCATCGCAATCCCGGTACATCGCCGGAGGCATTCATATAGAATCATACTTTGTTCTAGTATCGAGTTGTAATCATTGAGTTGTAAATAAATAGAAGTGTGATGATCATAATTAATAGAGCATTGTCCCAAAAAAAGGAAAGGCCAAATTAAAAAAAGGCCAAATAAAAAAGGCCAAATAAAAAAATATAAATAAAAGGGACAATGCTACTATCCTTTTTCCACACTTGTGCTTCAAAGTAGCACCATGATCTTTATGATAGAGAGTCTCTTGTTCTGTCACTTTCATATACTAGTGGGAATTTTTCATTATAGAACTTGGCTTGTATATTCCAACAATGGGCCTCCTCAAGTTTCCTAGGTCTTCGTGAGCAAGCAAGTTGGATGCACACCCACTAGTTTCTTTTGTTGAGCTTTCATACATTTATAGCTCTAGTGCATCCGTTGCATGGCAATCCCTACTCCTTGCATTAACATCAATCAGTGGGCATCTCCACAGCCCATTGATTAGCCTCGTTGATGTGAGACTTTCTCCTTTTTGTCTTCTCCACATAACCCCTTCATTATTCTATTCCACCCATAGTGTTATATCCATGGCTCGCGCTCATGTATTACGTGAAAGTTTATAGGTTTGAGATTACTAAAGTACGAAACAATTGCTTGGCTTGTCATCGGGGTTGTGCATGATGAGAGCATTCTTGTGTGACGAAAATGAAACATGACGAAACCATATGATTTTGTAGGGACGAACTTTCTTTGGCCATGTTATTTTGAGAAGACATAATTGCTTAGTTAGTATGCTTGAAGTATTATCATTTTTATGTCAATATGAACTTTTGTCTTGAATCTTTCCGATCTGGATATTCATATCACAATTAAGAAGAATTACATTAAAATTATGCCAAGTAGCACTCCGCATCAAAAATTCTATTTTTATCATTTACCTACTCGAGGACGAGTAGGAATTAAGCTTGGAGATGCTTGATACGTCTCCAACGTATCTATAATTTTTGATTGATCCATGCTATGTTATCTACTGTTTTGGGCAATATTGGGCTTTATTATCCACTTTTATATTATTTTTGGGACTAACCTATTAACCGGAGGCCCAGCCCAGATTTGCTGTTTTTTGCCTATTTCAGTGTTTCGAAGAAAAGGAATATCAAACGGAGTCGAAACGGAACGAAATCAACTAGAGAAGTTATTTTCGGAAGGAAAGCTACCGGGTGGACTTGGACCCCACGTCAGGAGATAAGGGAGGTGCTCACGAGGGTGGAGGGCGCGCCCCCTGCCTCGTGGCCCCCCCTTCGGTCCACCGATGTACTTCTTCCACCTATATATCTCCATATACCCTAAAAACATCCGAACGAACAATAGATCGGGAGTTCCGCCGCCAGAAGCCTCTATAGCCACCGAAAGCCAATCTAGACCCGTTCCGGCACCCTGCCAGATGGGGAATCCTTCTCCGGTGGCCATCTTCATCATCCCGGTGCTCTTCCATGACGAGGAGGGGGTAGTTCTCCCTCGGGGCTGAGGGTATGTACCAGTAGCTATGTGTTTGATCTCTCTCTCTCTCGTGTTCTTGAGGTGGTACGATCTTGATGTATCGTGAGCTTTGCTATTATAGTTGGATCTTATGTTTCTCCTCCCCCTCTACTCTCTTGTAATGAATTGAGTTTCCCCTTTGGAGTTATCTTATCGGATTGAGTCTTTAAAGATTTGAGAACACTTGATGTATGTCTTGCATGGGATACCCATGGTGACAATGGGGTATTCTATTGATTCACTTGATGTATGTTTTGGTGATCAACTTGCGGGTTCCGCCCATAAACCTATGCATAGAGGTTGGCACACGTTTTCGTCGTGATTCTCCGGTAGGAACTTTGGGGCACTCTTTGAGGTCCTTTGTGTTGGTTGAATAGATGAATCTGAGATTGTGTGACGCATATCGTATAATCATACCCACGGATACTTGAGGTGACATTGGAGTATCTAGGTGACATTAGGGTTTTGGTTGATTTATGTCTTAAGGTGTTATTCTAGTACAAACTCTAGGGTTGTTTGTGACACTTATAGGAATAGCCCAACGGACTGATTGGAAAGAATAACTTTGAGGTGGTTTCGTACCCTACCATAATCTCTTTGTTTGTTCTCCGCTATTAGTGACTTTGGAGTGACTCTTTGTTGCATGTTGAGGGATAGTTATGTGATCCAATTATGTTAGTATTGTTGAGGGAACTTGCACTAGCGAAAGTATGAACCCTAGGCCTTGTTTCAACACATTGCAATACCGTTTACGCTCACTTTTATCATTAGTTACCTTGCTGTTTTTATAATTTCAGATTACAAATACCTTTATCTACTATCCATATTGCACTTGTATCACCATCTCTTCGCCGAACTAGTGCACCTATACAATTTACCATTGTATTGGGTGTGTTGGGGACACAAGAGACTCTTTGTTATTTGGTTGCAGGGTTGCTTGAGAGAGACCATCTTCATCCTACGCCTCCTACGGATTGATAAACCTTAGGTCATCCACTTGAGGGAAATTTGCTACTGCCCTACAAACCTATGCACTTGGAGGCCCAACAACATCTACAAGAAGAAGGTTGTGTAGTAGACATCAGCTACCCACTTGTTGCTTCGGGGAGCTGTGATAGAAAACCACTCCCGCTGCTATAAACCGGACACCTCTGGGAAAGAACCCTCTGGCCATGGAGCATCAGCTCTTTTGCTTATTACGGCGCCTCCGCACTCTGCGTGTCGCCCCTCGATCATCTTTGGCTTCACATCAAAAGTCTTGAGCCACAGGCCGAAGTGTGGGGTAATGCGGAGGAAGGCCTCACATACGACGATGAACGACGAGATGTGAAGGAGGGAATCCGGGGCCAGGTCATGGAAATCCAGCCCATAATAGAACATGAGCCCCCTAACAAATGGATCCAGAGCAAGGCCTAGCCCTCGGAGGAAGTGAGAGATGAATACAACGCTCTTGTCAGGTTCGGGAGCGGGAATGACCTGCCCTCGAGCGGGTAGCCTGTGCCAGATTTCGCTGGTCAAATACCTGGCCTCTCTTAGCTTCTTGATGTCTTCCTCTGTGACAGAGGAGGGCATCCACCGACCTTGAAGGTTGGATTCGGACATGGTTGAAGGTCCGAAGCGCCTGACCTAAGCCTGGGGTGTTGGAACTCGAGGTGGGGGAAGGATTCGATTGAGTACGAGAGGGGAAAAAGGGACAGGCCTTGGCCTCTTTATAAAAAGGATGAATATCGAGCGTCCTCCTCGTGGCCGTTTCGGACGTGCCTAAAATCGAGGAGTCATACCAACGGGCGCGAGTGGGTTACCCACGTCCATATTGATGAGAATCCTGTAATAAGGGGGACACGATCTCTGCCTCGACAAGACGTGTCGAGAAAACCGCCTCGCAATATGTGTAGTGCTTGTTGAGAAAAATGGTTCGAATAATAATCAGGCCGTGGCATGATTTCATGTTTCTAAACGTGTCAGCAGATTAGATTTGTGGAAATATTATTCTCTCTACGGTGGTATGTGGAACTTGTTTTGTAGAGCCGGACACTATCCTTGTGTTCAAGATCTTCTATGGAGTATTCGGAGGAAGAACCCGCCTTGCAATGCCGAAGACAAATCTGCGCGCCGGACTCATCGTCATTGAAGCCTGGTTCAGGGGCTACTGAGGGAGTCCTGGATTAGGGGGTGAGGGAGTCCTGGATTAGGGGGTGTCCGGACAGCCGGACTATATCCTTTGGCCAGACTGTTGGACTATGAAGATACAAGATTGAAGACTCCGTCCCGTGTCCGGAAGGGACTTTCCTTGGCGTGGAAGGCAAGCTTGGCGATACGGATATGTAGATCTCCTACCATTGTAACCGACTCTATGTAACCCTAACCCCATCCGGTGTCTATATAAACCGGAGGGTTTTAGTCCGTAGGACAACATACACATCGACAATCATACCATAGGCTAGCTTCTAGGGTTTAGCCTCTCCGATCTCGTGGTAGATCTACTCTTGTACTACCCATATCATCAATTTTAATCAAGCAGGACGTAGGGTTTTACCTCCGCTGGTTTTACCCGAGATCCGCTGGTTTTGACACCGACAGGGGGTCTCCGGACAGCCGGACTGTTGGACTATGGAGATACACGATTGAAGACTTCGTCCCGTGTCCGGATGGGACTCTCCTTGGCGTGGAAGGCAAGCTTGGCAATTCGGATATGTAGATCTCCTCCTTTGTAACCGACTTTGTGTAACCCTAGCCCCCTTCGGTGTCTATATAAACCGGAGGGTTTAGTCCGTAGGACAAGAACAATCATACCATAGGCTAGCTTCTAGGGTTTAGCCTCTACGATCTCGTGATAGATCAACTCTTGTAATACTCATATCATCAAGATCAATCAAGCAGGAAGTAGGGTATTACCTCCAACAAGAGGGCCCGAACCTGGGTAAACATTGTGTCCCCCGCCTCCTGTTACCATCCGCCTTAGACGCACAGTTCGGGACCCCCTACCCGAGATCCGCCGGTTTTGACACCGACAGTTAAAGTCTATCAGGAAAATAAGAAAGTCCGGCGTTATTGCATTGGATTATATCCAAACGTCTAAAAATCTGGCAGATCCTTTCACTAAGGGTCTATCACACAATGTGATAGATAATGCATCGAGGGAGATGGGTATGAGACCCACAATATGAGTTGTTCACAGTGGTAACCTATTCTTTGTGATCGGAGATCCCGTGAATTAGATGTAGAAGACAAGTTGTTGATCAACTGAGAGGAGAGTATCCTTACTATTAACAATACCACTCCATGAAGATGCAATACTCTCCTAAAACTGCATGGCAGGTTGATGTATATCTTAATGTGTTCTAAGTGGCTCATTTAAGAAGAGATGTTTCCCTGCAGAACATCTTTTGAAGAACACACCTATATGAGTCTGATTGTTAAACGTCGCAATCTATGAGAGTAGGGTTCTCTCTAGTAAACTCATGAAAGGTCTCGAAGTATGACGCATAAGCTCCATCCACGGGAAAGACCCACGGTAGCCTAGTATCGGTCAAGGCTTTGTGTGAAGCTAAATTCACAGAAAACTTGTAGTTCAAGACCTAGTCCACTGTTCAAGTTGCTTACTAGTGTAGCATAGAGTTCTAGGTGGAAGTTCAACTTAACAGTCTCCACTGCAGTACCGGTATATAAAACAGTGTTTTGGAACTAAAGGCAAATTTTATGTGCCTCTAGGATCTGGTGGGGGATTACTGGAATTTTATCTATTTATGGGCCAGCCCAATAACAATTTCAGAAATTCCTAATAAATCCTAGAGGCCCATTTAGCCCATTCGTCCAAGGCAAGGGGCACTTCTAAAGTTTAGTCCCACATTGCTAGTTTAGAGGGAGTTGGATCTTTATAAGGGAGGTTCTTTCCCCACATGTATGAGCATGAGAACAAGAGGGACATCCACGCACGCTCCTCCTCCGTTGTCCGCCTCGTCATGACGCGCCGCGCCGCGGGTTGCGGGAATGAGCTGAGCCGATGTCTAAATTTTTGCCACGCATGACGGGTATACGAAAGGTCACGTGGGAGCTAAAACGTTTTTCTGTAGTGGGCACTGAATCCGAACGGCTCGCCTCTTCGGCTGAAGTCTGTTCGTTTCGTCTCCCTCGTTCCCTCCAGCTCCCGGCGCAGCGAGGGGAGGTCGCTCCTCCCGGAGAGACGCACCAGAGCAACACAACCCTCTCACCTTCAGCCTCCTGACCACTGAGCTACTACTACGATCTTCCCCATCCCGGCTTGCGGCATGCACCACAGGTCGGGACAGTAGGCCTCCGAAACCGCACCTTTTGAGCCTTACGGGAGAAGGGTGATCAGGTTTTTGGGGAGCGCTCCGCGCGACTACTGACTTCTTCATCACGGTCTCTGACGACTACTTCCCCGACGATGACTTCTTCCCCAACGTCGATAACCTCATCGATGACATGGCTGGAGAGGATGCCGACCCCAAGTCCAGTGCTTCTGATGCTGCTGTCCCGTACATGTTCTTGCTCTTTCTATTAGAAGTCCTGCTGCAGTTCCTTATTCTAGTGTTTGCCCTAGATCCATTTCAAATATGCAACTTGCTATACAGTCTGCTCTAGATGTGTTTAGTTACAATTCATATATGAAGATGATGTTTATCTTCTCTTTGTCAAATTGCATGACTTGTTTTATCACTGCTATACTAGTCGTGCTTTATCTCGTATTTTTGTTAGTAAAATCATTCGGTAAATTGCTCATATTTCCAACATGAATGTTATCGTGCTATTTACAGAAATTGTCGGGGTTGGGCGGGGGGGGTCAACAAATTCCTTCCTCAATGAGCAAAGTTACCATGATGCTTTCACCAAAGTTATCACGCCTCCGATGCTTATATGGCCATGCTACTTACACATAATGTAACGTGCGGTATACAAAAGTTATCATGTCGGTGGTGCGTTAGTTATCGTGGTGGTGATGGAGAATTTACCACGGGAAAAGTTTATGTGTCGGGTTTGATAGGTGAAACAAAAATGATTTTCTGTGTTAACATATTAAAGGCAAAACATGTCAAAACCGTATTTTTCCTTAGCTTGTTCAACAATGAGTTGTAGGTGAGGTGATCAGCTTCCTTTGTTGATTACCTGCAGACCAGAGATCAAATCCCATTGCAAACACTATTTTTGCCCTGAAAATCGAAAACTAAAGAAGGAAGAAAATCGAAAGAACGGGGCGGGTGCGCGCGATAAGATCGGGAGGGATGGGGCTCGCCTGCTCCCACAGGCATGCTCCCATCCGTGCTCCCGGCTGCCTATTTTATATCTAACGGCCGCGACAATTCTTCTCCTTAGTCTTTTTCCGGACAAAAGAAAACACAAAAACTTTCCGTATTTTCGTCCATCTCAGCAGCAAAACAACTAGTACTCCTGTATTTCCTTCTTCCGATGTAGGCATTGGCAACCTTGACGTGCACAGCGGTGTGGCCGGCACCGGCGCTTCTCGGATTGATGCCCGAGATGAATCTAGCTGATGCGTCAGGAAGACAGCGTCCGCACTGGCAACCGCGTTGTGCACAACAGCGTTATGGCAAGCACCGCTAGCGGCGTCACCGTTTCGCACGTCGATGCCGGAGACACTCGGACTGCCCCGTGCTAGGACGCTAATGAAAGCTGCCCCGCGCCATGGATGGCGGCAACCTGAACCACGTCCGACGCAGTTCTACCACTCTGACGGTATACCAACCGGCATCCTTGGCGAAGCGAACAGGGCCGAGCCCGAAGGGCACGAGGACGGAGTACGCGTTGACGATCGCGACGTAGTGGCGTGGCTGACATAGCTAGCGGCACCGGCGGTCCCGGCATCGATGTCCGATCTGACTACGACCGCCGTGCATGTTATGACGTCAATGGAGGCTGCACCGAGCTCAACACGGGTCGTGTCGTCTGTACCAAAGCACCCCATGCAGCACCACTACTCAACGGAGTTCCAGGCGGGGGCGGACAGTGATCCCTCCGGGGACGGGACTGCGGGAGCGGATAGTGATCCCCCAGGGGCGGGGGCGGCAGGTCTTCCGGGCGCAAGGCTACGGAGGACCGGCCGGGAGAGAGAGGGGTGGTGGTGGGAGGATATCGGGTCGGCGGCTCGATAGGCGCTAGTGCCTTCATCCTCTAGTCTCGAGCCGCTACGTGAGGAGAAAATACGTAGTACATCCGAGGGAGACGGGCGAGAGGAGAATTAGGTGACCGTTGAATTAGGAAAAGGCGGACGGGAGCACGGATAGAAGCAGGCTGAGGAAGCAGGCAAGCCCCGTCCAATCAGGAGGACGTGTGGGAAAACTAAAGAAGGAAAGAAATCAGAAGGGCGGGGCAGGTGCACGCGATCGGATCTAACTATGTTGGATGCGTGTTCATCTACCACATAGTTGCCACATATATATTTTGTTTTTTAAATATGCTAGGAGGTCACCAGTAGCACCACAAACAGATGCACCGGATACGTTCCCACTTCCCACCTTTCGACAGGCGAGACCACGGCATCCAGAGGCGCGTCGGAAAGTTACCGGCCGAAACAGGGGAGCTGGGCGTCTGCCTCAATATGCCTGGTCGATGCGTGGGCCACTTCGTGCAGGCGCCGGCAGCACGTTTTTAGCACTGTCTAAGGCTAACTCCACTGCGCGACCCTATCATGTCCGCCCCCGTTCGTTTGGGGTAAAAGGGACAAACGAGACGGCCAACGCACGGCCTCAAACGGACAAATGTCCAGATTCCGTCCGCTTTCAACCCATCCCCGGCCCAAACTTGTGCTCGGTTTGGGATGAAACGGACGCGCGCGGACGGTCTCGACGCACGCCCTTGTCCCCCCCCGTGGCCCACCTGTCGGGAACACTAGCAGTCCCTCCGCTCCCAACGCTTCACCCTCTCTCCCCGCCCTGCCCCCCCGCCGGCGCCGCCGCTATTCTCCGGCCGCCTCCTCACCGCGCAGCCCCCCCGCCGTCCATACCAAACCACGTCTCGACATGGCCGCCACCACGCCCGCGCTTCCGCCGTAGTTTTGGTCGTCGATCGGAGGAGGTTTGGCCGTCGCCGTCCTTGCTGGTGGCAGAGGGGACACGACTGCCGGCGACGTACCACGACGGCCGAGGCAGATTCCGACGAGAGCTCCAGAGCGGCCAGTAGCCGGCCGGCAACCACCCCTGCTGCGTCGAGGTGATCATCACGGCCTCTTCGCCACCACGACCGCAAGGTGTTCGACTTTTTGCCAACAAAGGTATGGATAGTGGAGACGAGTTTTTCTTCCATCACTTCCTTTGTTCATCGGACGATTCATTGTCGGATGATGACGATCTTGTGGTGGCTGGACTGGTCGTTCACGACCATATTCAACGGCAGCTTCCTCGGTACAGGGGTAAGTCCCTGGCCGTGCTTGGGAGGTGATGACTGCTTGTGTGATCATGCACAACATGATCGTCGAGGACGAGCGTGATGAGAGTATCTTCGACCAAGGATTTGATTATCAAGGTGAAAATATTGAGCCCCTGCACTAAGACCCGGCCACATTTGAACAGATTGGCACACTCATGTGAATCTTCAAAATGACTTGGTTGAGCACGTGTGAGATCACATTAGCAACCAATAGATGTATTTGTCCATTTTATGTTCAGTCAAGACAATTTCGATTTGGTTGTAAAACTATTTTATTAAAGACAATTTCAATTGGGTTGTAAAACAATTTTAATTTTCAGACAAAAATTTGGGTTCGAAACTAGTTTTGATATAAATTTGGGCATTTTTTGGCCCTGACGGACAGGATGGGGCAGAAGGATGTGACCGCGCGCTGGGTGCACGGCCACCGCATCCCAGAACAGGTCCGGACACAACTCTAAATCTCTACCCAAAAAAACAAAAACCGAACAAAACGAACGTCCGTTTAAGGTCGCGCGGTGGAGTTGGCCTAATGCCCATGCCGTGTGAGCCAGCCGCGGGACGGAGACAGGCGCGTTGGCCTGCAAGTCTGTCACGCTTCGGCGGTCAGTGGCGAAAAACGGGACATATATCTGATCCGACGGTGACATATAGCCAAGGACATCAAATGCAGAGGCCGTTCCCGCTTTTTTATTTTTATTTTGAAATGAAATGAAAGAAAAATCTCATCCGACACACCTTATCCAGCACCGCCCACCTGTCAGCGATACAGCCACCTTGTGTTGCTCAAGTGCTAATAACCACGTTTTGCCACGCGGTCGACATTGCTGTTCACTTCCGACTCAGCAGCACAGCGACGGAGCGTTCCTTCCCCTGGATCGATGATCCTCCCCTTCATCCAAACCTCAGCTCGCGCCGAGCCGGCCGCCCGGGCGCCGCTCCACGCAATGCTCCCGCTCCTCCTGTCCGCCGTCTCCATCCTCGCCGCCGCCGCGGCGTCCACCCATCATCCGCACCCGTTCGACCCCCTCTCCCCCGCGGAGCTCACCGCCGTGCGCGACGCCGTGCTCGCCTCGCCGCTGGTCCCGGCCCGCCCGCTCACCTTCCACTACGTCGGCCTCGACGAGCCCGACAAGCCCGACGTCCTGTCCTACGCCTACGGCAACTCCGCCTCCTCCTCCCGCGCCGCCCTGCCGCGCCGCGCCTTCGTCATCGCGCGCGCCGGCGGGCAGTCCCACGAGCTCCGCGTCGATGTCACCGACGCCGCCGCGCCGTCCGTGCTCGCGCACGCCGTCCACCGCGGGGCCGGCTTCCCGACGCTCACGCTGGACGAGCAGTTCGCGGCGGTGGCGCTGCCGCCCGCGCACCCGCCGTTCGTCGAGTCCGTGCGCCGCCGCGGCGTGGACATGGCCGACGTCCTCTGCGCCGTGTTCCCCGTCGGGTGGTTCGGGGGTGACCCCCCGGCGGAGGAGCGGAGGGTGGTGAAGCTGCTGTGCTTCGTGGCCGGGGCGACGGCCAACTTCTACGCGCGGCCGCTGGAGGGCGTCACGCTCGTGGTGGACCTCGACCGGATGGCCATCGTCGGGTACAGGGACAGGGTGCTGCTCCCGGTGCCCAAGGCCGAGGGGACGGACTACCGGACCGGCAAGGCCGGGCCGCCCTACGCCGGCCGCGCGCCGGCGCCCGGCACGGTGGTGCAGCCGGAGGGCAGGGGCTTCGACATCGACGGCCACTTCGTCAGGTAACTCTCGTACTACCTCGTTTTTTTTACTGCACGCACGTGGTATACTGTACCAAAATCGATATCAAAATGTCGCCGCGGGCTTTAAATTTAGCATGTGGACAGGGGACAGCAACTTGCGCGAGTGTGACATTTTCTTTTCTTTCTTTCTTTTTTGAGGACAGAGTCTGACATTTTCTGTTGCTCTGGTCACTGCAAAACGATTCGTTGCTGGTTCGAATCTGAAAAATATCAACATTGGGGCAAAACACGCACACGATGTGCACGAGGCCACGATGACAACGACGGATAGTACTCCCTCCATTTCTAAAAATTTGTCTTTTTAGAGATTTTGACAAATAACTACATACAAAGCAAAATAAGTAAATCTACACTTTAAAATACTCCCTCCATTCCACAATGTAATGCTTTCTTTATCTCCGTGCTTCAACTTTGACCGTAAATTTAACTACCATGACCGATTGCGGCGGGAGCAAAAGTTATATCAGTGAATGCGTATTCGAAAAAAGTTTTAATTACGTAATTTTTTCTCCTGCCGCAGTCGGTCCCATTCGTTAAATATATGATCAAAGTTCGACCTCGGAAAGCGCGGACGCACTATATTTTGAAATGAAGGAAGTATATCTATATATATTCATATGTGATGGTTCATTTAATTTTTTTTTAAAAACAAATATTTAGAAACCGAGTGAGTAGAATACAGTGGATAAAGATCACGGCTTCCACTAATCACCAGTCCTGACTCGTGACACGCTACCCACCTATGAGTACATTTGAACGGCTTGTCTCATTGTCTGGCTGGGATTGATATTTATCAATAATCGACTCAGAAGTTTAAGAGTTATACATCGAAATAGACACACTCACATTAACACGATGATACATTAGAAATAAGAGTTACAAAAGTGAGGGGGTTTGCTGCAAAATTCCATCACGCCCAGCACCCCCTCTCCTTGCTCCCACCCACTCACGGTAAGTCAATGCCACGTTGACGTGCCACGCAAACAGCGCATACACCACATTTGGCCACATATGGAGGAGACACCGTATTTGCAAGTTTATGCAAGTTCAAGCACGCGTTTCATGTATTTTATAACTTTATATATCAAACTGACCATTGAACGTAAATTTAGACACTCATAGTGTATTTACCTCAACGAAAATCTAGAGAAAGCCATGGATAACCAAAGATCCTAATTGAAGAAAAACTAGACTATCATGCTGACGCGAGACAAGATCCTGGGATTCTCCTTCCTCTCACCACCGGAGCAACCGACGGGGGTGAGGGAACCCCGGTGATGCTTGTAGTCGGATCGCCCTCTCTCTTTTCTCTTTTTTTTTGCGGGAATCTCTTTTCTCTTTTCTCATGCCGTGGCAAAACCTATCGGCCTTTCTCTGGGGAATTATCCACTGTTTTTTATGCGAAGTTTTGAAATTTACTTGGCATGTATATGAGCTACATCGAAAATTTCACAGTACTTTACCATATAAAAAATGATGACACGACGATCAGACCTTATATTATATTAAAAAAAACACTCATCGGTCTAGCGTGCTACGACCACAGGTGGGCCAACTGGGAGTTCCACGTGGGCTTTGACGTGCGCGCCGGCACGGTCATCTCACTCGCCTCCATCCACGACGCCGAGGCCGGCGCGCGGCGGCGGGTGCTCTACCGCGGGTTCGTGTCGGAGGTCTTCGTGCCGTACATGGACCCGGTGGAGGAGTGGTACTACCGCACGTTCCTGGACGCCGGCGAGTACGGCCTGGGGCTCTGGGCCTTCCCTCTCCAGCCCGGCGCCGACTGCCCGGCCAACGCCGCCTACCTGGACGGCTACTACGCCGGGCAGGACGGCAAGCCCGTCGAGAACAAGAACATGATCTGCGTCTTCGAGCGGTACGCCGGCGACGTCGCGTGGCGCCACACCGAGGCCGGCTTCCCCGACCGACTGGTAACCAATCGGCCCATGCTCTATTGACGTGCATGAATACGAGTCATATGACCGATCCTCTGATGCAGATCACGGAGGTCCGGCCTGACGTGAGCTTGGTTGTGAGGATGGTGGTGTCGTGTGGGAACTACGATTACATTTTGGACTGGGAGTTCAAGACCAGCGGCTCCATCAAATTCACGGTATGAATATTATATGATCATCAATCGAAGAACAGAGGCAATCAAATTTGATCGATGCAATGCGCCGCTGCGTTGCAGGTGTCTCTGACCGGCCTGCTGGAGGTGAAGGGGACGGCCTACACGCACGCGGACCAGATCACGGAGGACGCGCACGGCACGCTGGTGGCGGAGAACACGCTCGCCGTCTACCACGACCACTACGTCACGTACCACCTGGACCTCGACGTGGACGGCACCAACAACTCCTTCGTCAAGAACACCATCGCCACCAAGCGCAACGAGGGCGGCACGCCGAGGAGGAGCTACTGGACGGTGCGCCGGGAGGTGGCCGAGACCGAGGCGGACGCGCAGGTGGACGTGAACGCCGCGCCGGCCGACCTGCTGGTCGTCAACCCCAACAAGCGGACCCGGATGGGCAACGAGGTCGGGTACCGGGTCGTCCCGGGCGGCGCGACGGCGGCGTCGGTGCTGGACGACGACGACTTCCCGCAGAGGCGCGCCAGCTACTGCAAGAAGCAGGTGCGGGTGACGCCGTACAGCAAGGCGGAGAAGTGGGCGCCCGGGCTGTACGCCGACCAGAGCACCGGCGACGACGGCCTGGCCACCTGGAGCAAGAGGGACAGGGGGGTGCGGAACGAGGACATCGTGCTGTGGTACACGGTGGGCATCCACCACATACCCTACCAGGACGACTTCCCGGTCATGCCGACGGTGAGCGGCGGGTTCGAGCTCCGGCCGGCCAACTTCTTCGAGAGGAACCCGTTGCTCACCACGAGACCGCCCGGGCTTGACCAGCCGCCTCTCGTGAACTGCTCGTGCACCGGTGATTCCAGATGATACGCCGTGCGATCCCGATTGGCATCATAGGACAAATTGAATTCCCAAAGCTCTGGAACCCACAACAGACCAGCAAAAAAAAAGGACAGGCTAGGTGCAAGTTAACTGATTTTTCCATTTGGGTCAGTTGCCACAAAAAATCGAGCAATGCTAGACGTACGGACATTTTACAGGGGGTTTACAGGCTGAGGGGTTGTGATTGACAGAGATTTAATTACAATTAGATGAGGCCACGTCGTTTTCCTGTAAAGCTTTGTATGAATGATCGTGTGCGTTTAGTATTATTGATAAAATTCAGTCAGTCCCTTACTCGATTGTTCCTCCTCCCTCTGTTCTTAAATACAAGTTTTTATAGAGATTTCATTATAAACCACATACTAGCTGCTCACTTCAACATCTAGATTTTTTTAGAAGACTTCATCATCCAGCTGTAACAAAGGTTGTGCATTGGACCTTGATATTCATGCATAGGGCCGGGCCAGCTACTTCTTTGCGTAGATCAACGAGAGCTCCGTGATTTTTATGTGTACTTGAATCACCATGGATACAATCCTTTGTAGCCGGGCGCCTTCAAACCAGACGAGAAAATCATCCGAAACTAAAAAAAAATTCACTTGACTAAAGAATACTAAGGCTGCGTTCGATTTCTCTCGGCTCCATTAACTCCGCTCCTGGAGCGGATCAAACTTTAGCTTAATTTGACCAAGCAGCCAAAACCCAGCTCCCCAACTCAACGGAGCGGGAAAGTTCTGAACAGGGCCTAAAAAGGTAGGTCTTGGGCTGAGGCATATAAATTCCATTTTAAGTTTGTAACACAAAATTAAGCACAAATAGAAACCAGTTAACCCGATAGGTCTTGGGCTGAGGCAACAGCAAAGGACAATACAAAACCGGTTACCCCGATAACCAAAAGAGAAAAAGGATCGGTCATCGGTCAGCATGAAATTCTAGTACTTGTGGTGAGTCCGGTTTTGCCCTGTCCAAAGAATAGACGAACGTGCAGCAAAATCAAAATCAACTTGCTCCAAATTTTGTCTCAGTCGATTTTTTTACAGGAGCAATAGGACCTGCGCAGCCATAAAACAAAAGATCTACCACATACTCGTGCTTGGTTTGAAACATAACATAACTGACCTGATACCTAGTAAGACACAAGACAAAAAAATGTGAATTAGCGGGATCGTATTACTCCTTAAGAAGAAAGAAAATGATTTTATAAAAATATTTTTTTTCACATAATTTACACATAAAATGCGTCTTTGTATTACCCTTAAAGAAGAAATAAAATTGCAAGAAAAACTAAAGACAATCAAAATAATGAGGTTTTATAAGAAAGGGTGAATTGCTGGCATTGGTATTACCCTTTAAGAAAAAAAGTAAATGAAAAAAACATAAAAATAACTTGCACATAATTTTGCACTAAATTTGCACTTTTTCAATATGCAAAGAATAAACATATAATAGTGTATTTTCGCATTTTGTATAATTTGCCCACATATTTGTAAAGTACTTGTGTCTATACTTGAGCATCAATGAACAAGTATGTATATATTAAAATAAAACAAAAACCCGACCTTTTACAACCACGAAAAAAAGGAGCCTGCCAGATACTTATTGGTGTGAAACATAACAGAAACTGAACCGATGCCTTGTAATTCACAAGGCTAACAATTAAAAGTAAATGAAGAAAAATAAATAAATAACAAAAAAGTGTTCTAAGAAAGAATGAATTACTAACATTATATTACTCCCTCCATAAAGAAATATAAGAGCGTTCAGATCCCTTGATCTGAACACTCTTATATTTCTTTACGGAGGGAGTACCTTTTAAGAAGAAAGAAAAAGGAAATTGTAAAACAAATAATAACAAAATATGTACATAGCTGAGGGAATTGACTGCAACAATTGTTTGATTACATCATATGTGCAACCGATAGGGAGCTTGAGAAAAGCCCGTTAAAGTGTGTGAGAAGAAAACTGTCTATCAATGACACATACAAACAATTTCTAAAGCTTATTATTAGGTGATGAGGTGACATAGTTGCACGTGCTCGAAAATAGTTAGTGGGGGCTAGCTTTTCGACATAAAAGATAAAAGATTTAACCATCCGTTTTAATCAAGATGGCATATTGTTGTGATTTTGTCATAAAGTTTGTCAAGGATTTGTTTCCACAATGTGACGATAGTTGACCGTATGTTTTTTTACTCACTGCAAAAATATGGGAATGCTAAAAATCCAATGTCATGTTTTTAAGCATGACAAATTAAACGTTTTCACAACAAATTGTGTTCACATGGGGATGGCAATTTCTATTGCCAAGCCTATCATTTCCTGGGAAAAAAAGATGGCAAGGATTCGCCATGCTTGCTATACTAAATTGCCATCCTCGCAACAACGTAATTTGCCATCTGGAATTCGACTTGCCATGTTATAATATGTGACCTTCTATTTGTAGTAAAATCCAAAAACAATAGGATCATGATAATGTTGGTTGGTTTTCTCCCAGATTGTTTTTACCAAGAACCTCTTTCATGTTTTCTTATTTCAAGACAAGATAAAACTTTTGTAGTCAAACAAGACAAGGTAGTTGAACCCTGTTCAACGTTTAAGGCATTGGTTAGAGGGCTATCGGTACATGGCGAGCACACACCCTCGAAAGTCTTAGTAATGGGCCGACCCATTTAGGGGACATACTACCTATTGTGACTTGTTTATCGTGGAAGGTTTTGGGAACGTTCTAGCCGGTTTTATGAAGCTTCTGGTTGATTTTTTTTATTTTTCTCCTTCTTCCTTTTTTTCTTTTCCTTTCAGTTTTTATTTTACATTTCATGAACTTGTTCTTCAAATTCATGATCTTTCCTGAAAATCGTAATTTTTACATATTCATATTTTTTTAACTTTGTGATTTTTTAAACTGTTGAACATTTTCAAATTTGTGTTTTTTACTTTATCAATTTTGTGAATTCGCAGAAATCTTTTCAACTTGAAGAATTTTTCTGAATTCTCACGAACCTTTCTTGACTTTGCAAACTCTTTCATATTCGTGTTTTTTAATTCATAAACTTCTTTGATATCATGATTTTTTGGGAACTTTATTGGACTTCAGAGCTTTTTTTGAATTCGTGACCTTTATTCAAATTCATAAAATTTATTTGACCTTTTCATATTCACAGACATATTTCAACTTTGCGAACTTTTTCGGCTTAGTGATTTTGAATTCATGAATATATTTTTCGAATTTATGGACTTTATAAAATCACGAAGATTTTAAAAAATCTTTGTTATGTTCTCAACTATTTCAAAACTAAAAACAACCAAAGATCCAGTTTTTTCCCTTTTCTCTGTGGGGAACCATTTTTTTTCCTAAACGAGCGACACGAATGAGCCGAACTGGAAGTGTGCAATAATCCGGATCGTGGCACGGTACGGCCCATAGGCAATAACAGTGGGAAATGATGGCCCATAAGCAATATCCACTGGAGCCCAGAAACAGGAACAGAGGGAAAATGGATGGCGCCAACCCACCTTGTCGTTCCCGCCAAAAGGAAGCAACAAAATTGTTCTCCCCATCTCCGATTCCCAAATCCTGAGATCCATCTCCCTCCCTCCATCCCATGGCGGCGTCGGCGCCGACGGGCTGCTTCAAGTGCGGCCGCCCCGGCCACTGGTCCCGGGACTGCCCCTCCGCCCCGCCGTCCTCCTCCACCAACCCCAACCCCAACCCCAACCCCGCCGCCGGCGCCGGCGCCGCCCGCTTCGCCCCCTACAAGCCGAGACAGTTCTCCAAACCCGCGGCGGCTGCGGCGGCGGCTCCGGCTGAGGTCGAGGAGGCACCGCAGGATGGTGCTAAGAAGAAGAAGGAGAGGACGACGCGGCCCAAGCTCACACCGGACCTCCTCCTCTCCGACGACGGCCTGGGCTTCGTCCTCCGCTACTTCCCCAAGGCGTTCAAGCCCCGCGCCCGGCCCGGATCCGAGGTATGCCTGCCGCCGATCAACTCCACCCAGCGGACAATGAATACCTCCTTTCTCTGCAGATCCTGTTCAATTAGATGATCAACCCCGTGTAGAAACTGTAGATGCAAAGTCACATCTGCTACATGCCGATGCTTTCATTCCTTATTATACACTTTCAGTAATTTGCTGCATATGTGCCATCAGAAGTCAAAACATTCGAATAGATAGTTGTAACCTATGTGTGCTGCACATGAACAAAGAATGTTGCATGATGTTGCTCACTGCACACCTGTCCTTATTCGGATCTCCGTTGGCCTCCTAAATGACTTACTGTCTTACTGTCAGGTGGAAGACCTTGGCAATCTGATCAAGCTTTACGCGGACTGGCACTCTCGCTTGATCCCTTACTACTCCTTCGATCAGTTTGTGCGCAAAGCTGAGAAAGTTGGGGCCAGTAGCCGTGTTAGGGTAAGCTTCTTTCTCCCTTTCAGGGTTTCCTTCCATGTTGTTACAGGTAAATTGAGTAGTCTTCAGAGCAGTTACAGGGTTTCCTTTCAGGGTTTGATTAGCTCCTGAAGTGTTAAGTTGCTGCCACCACTAGCATATGCTATCTTACTATGGCATGATGTCTTTGTAAATCTCCTCAATAATGAATCGGTATAGTAATATTTTTATGACGATAGGCAATGGAAAAGCAACACATTAACACAAGGTTATTCTTTTAAGTGAACATAAAAGAGTACAACAATACATCTGAAAACAGGAGATGTTATGCTCGTTGCCATTCACTTGTTCAGAAAATACGCCTTCTCACCAGTCTGTTGGTTCTTGTCATGGCATAAGATTATGTTTATGGGGAATATGTGTTGAATTATCTTCTCTTTGAGATATTTCTCCCTTTCGGGGTTTCCTTCCATGCTGTTACATGTAAATTGAGCAGTCTTCAGAGCATGATCAACTAAACTGATTTGATTAGCCCCTTCAGGGTTATGTTAAGTCGCCGCCACAACTAATTTACTATGCTACTTCACTAAGGCATGTTGGCTGCTTAAATCTCAATAATGACTTGGTGAAGTATATTTTCGTGAAGATAGGCAATGCAAAAGGCAAGGGCCTGCAGCACATTGACATAAAGATCTGTTAAGCGAACATGAAAAAGTAAACACTACTTCCGGAAAAAGAGTTGTTATGCTCCTCATCATGCCACTTCAGAAAATATGCCTTCTCATCAATCTGTTGATTCTTGATGTGGAGCAAGATTATGTTTAGGGGGAATATGTGTAGATTTAACTTGTCCTTGAGCTATTTCACATATTTCAATTGATTTGTGTGGTCTAATATGCCTAGATAACTACTTGTGTATTTTAGTTTTTGGCTGCTCCCATCATGTCAATCAACCTTGTTCTCCCTGGACATATGTATTCCTCACTGACACTGTCCTTCCTTATCTTAGAGATGCATTTCGGAATTGAAGGAAAGGGTTGCCAGAGGGGGGGATCCTACACTACTGCATCAACCGCCAGTGGAAGAAGTCATACCAGAGGGAGAACCTGGTCTGACCTCTTTGTTTTGTTTAAAGTGCACATACTCAAATCTTTATGATTCTAGATTGAAAGTACTTGCATGTATCTCTAACCTGTATTTGTTATATTCCAGTAACAGCAAATTGCTCACTATCTGTTGCAGATGGAACCACACAAGAAGACCCAATCCTGGGGACAGAACCTCCGTCGACGGACAATCATGAGGATGTGGACCCATTTGCGATGGAAAGTGATGACGTGGATCCCATGCAAGAGGATTTGCTAAATGAAATATATGAAAAGACAGCCGATGTAAGTCAATACTCTGCCTTGTTTAACTTGACATGGCTGTTGTCAGCTCTAAGGAGTAAGGACACATATGTAAGTTCCGTGTGATTCATCCCATCCATGAAATGAAAATAGAAGGTTCTTCAAAAGCAAAAACTGTTAGTAACAGATGCTGCTAGTGTTAATATCCTGAAGCCATGCCTAGACATTATAGGACTCTGTACTCTAGTTACTCCAGTAGGAGTGTTATGCGGATTAAAAAGTGATGCATTGTTTCGTTGATGGCACAACAGGAACCTGTAATAAGATCTGGCGTTGAAAGCGCTGAACAACCCGTGGCTCCAAAAGAGGCAGAGAAGCATCAAGATGGAGAGGAGAGTGGCGGGAGCAAGCCAAGCAAAGTTGAGCTGACGGAGGAGCAGAAGGCGCGCATGGAGGCTAACAGGCTCAAGGCGCTGGAGAGAGCGGCAGCAGCTCGGGCTCGCGCATCCCAGTCGCAGCCTACTACTGAAACCACTACCTAAAAGCGTTCAGGGTTTTGAATCACTCCGCCTTGGATGTTAAACTGTGTAAGAAGCATAGGTGGTGTGTTTCCTTCAAGGGCCAAGGTGGTGTTCGTTGAAGTTGAGGTGGAAAACCCAGAAAACATTTTACTTCCGCCGGTGTGGAAGTCGGTAATCTGTTTGCCAGAAGAGTTGGAGTATATTGCTGTGCTGGTGGCGGTGGACAAGCTACACAAGAGATTTTGGCCAAACATGCACTAGCTGTTTGCTCGCAATTTCCCATGTGTCCTTACGCATCTGTTATGGCTCCTGATTGCAGCCCTGGGACATGCAGCAGGAATTTATGTATGCATACTTAGATGTTACTCGTACTATTTGGTTTGTTCATCTTACCACCGTTACCTTCTTCTTCCTTATCTCTTCTTCTCGATACTCCGCTCTCGATGATCGTGGTCGAATCCTCCACCGCCATACACATCTATAAAAAGCTCTCCTTTCTCTTCTCCGTGGCTATCGTCTCTCGCTTTCACTCCGTTTACCGCCTTGCAGGCGTCCGCCTGTGAAGGAGGAGGTGCATGGAGGAAGATGAATGAGGAGGCGGGTGCGCGCGAGGGTGAGGGACTGTGGCGGAAGTGCACCAGGCTGTGGGCAGCCCAAGCTTCAAGGACGTCTCGCCACCGGCGATGAGCAAGGAGGAGACACAACGGCGTCACTGCTGTGCGCTCCGCGGCTCACGCCAGGAAGTGACAGAAGTGCTTTCGGATCTTGTGCGCAACTCCTTTTGCTCCGACATCCAGCGTGCACGACGCGTTGGCGGCGAGGGCGGGTCTTCCTGGCGTCCTGGTGCGCGTGCATGCCATGGTGCCCCTTGGTGCCAGCGAGGGTTGGGCTGCTGGTTCTGCGTCGTCGAGACGGAGAGGAAGCGGTTGGTCTTGAGCGCGGCTAAGCGGCGCGGGACCGAGTGGAGCAGGAGCTGGCTGTGGTCGGGCGAGTTCGGCTGCTGCGGATGAGCAGTTGCAGCTGCTCGACGGAAATCATTAGCTTGGCGAAATATTGTTCTGCTTTCTTAATTCCCACGCCACGCATGCGACCTCGCTCTTTGCCCTTCTCTCCATGTAGCGGTGACGGAGCCATTTCCTTCCTTGGTTAGGCGAGGGCGCGAGGACAGCCAGGTCATAGCAGCACGCGGATGAGGGCACGAGGCGCGGCGGTGCTATCTCCGATCTTCTACCCCGAAACGACGGAGGAGGAGTCTCTCAACGATTCATGAAGGGATGGCGCGCGATAACTTGAGGGAGGCACGCGAGCTGCTCGCATCCTGGCACAACGCTTGCGGCTGGTGCAGGAGTTTGCGCCACTGATCTGTCCCTTTTCCTTTACAGCTTTCCTTCTGTTCTTGCATCTGTGTGAATGAATTATACCATGTACGTGTGAATCTGTTAATGCATGTGTGCTAGAAGCGATTTTGCATGGTACTACATAGTTGATACAAGAAAATTAGTAAACTGACGAGTAAAATTTTGAAGATGCTATGCGATTCTTTTTTTGTATTTGCGATGATGATGATGACATGGACTTGGTTTAGGATTTAGTAACATCATCACTTAGATGCCAAATAGTTTAATCCCTAGCTAGGAAGTTGTTAACATAATCCCTCAGAGCCCATCATTAGAAAAATGAGCTTATTTTGCATAGTTTGCTACGCAAAAGTGATGTGGAAAGAAACATTTGTTCCCACCAAACAAGGCCTACTAATTAAGCTCCGATAATGAAGAGGAATCAGACCCATCCACGAAGATTACTTGGCATATAAACTTGCCATGATCTTGATGAAGTATACTGCAGATGTATTATCTTGCTATATATCAACAATCAGCGAGTTGACGATTACATACATAAAACTTGCAATGATGAAGCACTCCATGACAAATAACAGTAAATAAAAACTGAGAACTTGATGTCAGTGCACAGCTTTATCCCTCCCCTCCCTACTATCCACTCCCCATCTGATACATACTACTTTCAGGAATTATATTCTGCTCTATGATGTCAATGCACACTTTTATGTAAATTCTGTTATTTCAGTACCTGCAAATGTAAGTGTACATTTTGTTATTTCAGTACCTGCAGTGTAAGTGTTATTATTATACCACAAGTTCACACATAGTAGACCTTGCTGTCAAAATTCATGTTTCCAAGCTTTGAGATCATCTATGTAGATTCATAGCATGAACAGACTATTTGCACATATAATTATATATAAAGAATCAGCAAAAACTTCCACGTTAATCATCAGAAGCAGTTTAATTGCATTATTAGCACTATTTTGTCCTAATACTGCCAGTTACCAAGATCATTCCTTGTAAGAAGTAATTGATATGTGCTGATACAAGGACGCCCTATATTTAGAAAGTATGCTGGGAGCTATAATAGCACCAGTTACGAAAACATGCAGCTAATATTTATGTGGAGTGTGCAAGCTCTTTGATGATGATATAAGTAGGAGGAGTTCACGGTTTTGGGTGTTTTGTCTACTTGGAACAGGGCATATGTGATTGGGCTTTGTGATTTCAGGTGCCAAAACAGTAGTACAGTGTCATGATCATATTAGGAAGCTGAGTGTTTAAGACAGGCAGAAATACTGGCGCGCATATGCAACGATTTTTCTGATGTGGTGCCCCTTCGTATGCATCCACAGCGCCCATTGACCGAAGTCCGTATCATCAGTTACACAGGTAGCTGCCCACCTATGGAACGGCTAGAACACTTTGCAAAGGCGCTCTATCATTTCAATATATCAGGATGATTTGATTTCAAGCTCCGGTCACGTCTCTATTCCCGTTTGAACTTCTCTGGTATCTTGTGTGTCTTTTCACTGTGCAAGTCCCCGTCATGTTAGTTACCTTTCAGTACACCATGTTCAGTTACAATAAGAGAATCTTCTCCGGAATGTAATATTGTTTTCTTTCCATCTAAGTTGTATGCCATCTGTAATATAGTTATGAATGCAAACCTTTTCTCTTAAAATGCCTTGTGGGATGATTACAATGCAGTTGTTTCCCTTTAGTTGCCATCTGATGAAAAGAGTGTACACGCACAATATTCCAATACTTACATTACCCCCTATTAACGGGCGCGGCGTGCCGCCGCGCAGGGTTCGCTAGTAGTTACTTTACATGAGACCTGAAGCTCTGAATGTTGATGAGAATTGGATGGTTTGCATGCAGGTTTGTGTGGAATCATGTGTCCACGAAAAACCTTTGCGAATACATTAGCCCTGCAGAACAAACTATCCTACTTTTGGGGCCAACATGTTTTTTTTCTATATAAAAAACCGAGTTGGTGATGATGGTATGCCTGCCATCTTGTAATATAGACTGTCCGATTTATATCTGATGGATAGAAAGCAAACTATGACAATTTTACAAAAAAAATCCGCATCTCTCTCCACATTTATAGATAAGACCTTGCCTCGTTCATCCTTATCTCCCACAATCTTATTGCTGAACAATTAAAAAATGAAGTCTCTTGAACAATCTGGCATGGTGGCCGCTGCCGGCGCCGTCCATCCCCATGCCTCCGCCCAGTCCGACCACCAGTCACCACCACGCCCCACTCCTCACCTTATCTCTCATCTTTCTAGAGATATCATTTTTTTGATGAAATTCTTGAGATACCATTTTTCCGATAAAATTCTTGAGATATCATTAGTTTTTACACATGAGATTACTTCTGCATGGGTGAATCACAACAAGTGTTTTCTAAAAAATGCATCTTGATGTTCCGTCCAATGCACGGGCATCTTGCTAGTGTTTCCCTATTTTTTTTCTAAGAACAGGAGCCACCACCAGAACTGAACCTGCGCAAGGCAATGCTGCTGCATTCATCATTGCCACGAGCTTTGCCATTCTTAAATCCACCCCAAAAAATGGACTTTACATTCTTATAATGGCATCGAAGCATAATACGCGCATGCATGCACATGCACGGATGGAACGCCCTTATCCCAGACCAACCGAGCAGAGCACTCGAGTTGGGCGAAAAGGACGCCACGCCCTCCTCCAATTTCCGTTATCATGGCAATGCCATGGCGATCAAACTCAGCTGAAATCATTGCGTAATGCCCTCATCTCGTCCTAGGTAGCGCCACTGCGCCAAGTTGCCGACTGGCTGCAATTTGGTCACCTGTGGAAACCATCTTGACCAAATCGAGCCGGCCAATGGCGCCCCGGATAGCTACGTCGAAGCTGAAAGTGCCACTGCGTGCGTGCGTGCGTGCGTGCACTGGGCTTGCTTCGTACACAATGCACGTAGCTGGCGCTGCCATTGTCACTGTCACGGCTCGCCCTTGTAGGGTAAGTCTGGATGTTACTGGACGCACGCTCGGACGCTTCAGTGCCACCTAAAAACGATTGTCGTTTGGAATTGGATTCTTACATTTTTCTTTTTCAAACCTGCGTTAATACTTCACTCCAAAAATTTCAGACTGGTGTGAAAGGAAAGGAAATCACTCGTCCTTTTTCTCTACCTGCGGGCTTAAATCGACACTACTATTAATTTCAGTGTCAGGGTTGGACCCTGATGATTGCCCGGACAGCAACCGAGCCCACCCTTCAATTGATGAAGATAAAGTGCGAGACCGATTTATATATCGGGCGCATTGCTGAAATTCAGGAATTATTGGAAAATCAAAAGCAGAGCAGGGAGAGAAAGTGAGAAACGATGCATGACTCGTCGATGCGGTACAGTGGCACACGGGCACGCAATCGGTACACGGCATCGGTTCTTGATGTCGCCGTGCTATACACACGACAAATTCAGACCGACTCATGCACGATAAACTAAATCCAGCCGGACATGCGTGCATGCATCGGGACATCTACCGCTGGATTTCCATGTCGTGCATGCATCGGCCACAAGGATCGTGCATGAATCAGTTTCGTGTCGGTAAACACTCTGCGTACGTGGACGGATCCGCCGTGTCGTGTGTACATTACGTTACACGTTGCAATCCAGCTGGACGGAACGAGTCCACGTACGCAGAAGAGAGCGCCGACCTGAACAAAGAGATGGAGACGGGGAGAGATCTTGGGCTTCAAGTCTCGTACTGATGGCGAGGCCTCGTGGGCGGGGGGCGCTCGCCGGCGGATGGAGGAGGGTTGCGGCGTCGCCGTCGTCCGCGTCAGCTCACCCGCCCGTCACGCCACGGACAGAGACCTGCCCGGATCTCCATCGGCGACGCGCCTACGCCCACTGGAATGAAATGAGTCGACACGAACCACGGCAAGCAACGAACGAACAACACAGGCGGGAACCCCCCTGTTTCCAAACCCAGAAGGGGAGCCCATATCCGACGGGTGCGGTGCACGCAAGCGCGACCGTGCGGCACGGCCGCCCGTCCGATCGGAGCCCGGTCGCCCGATCGGGCGAGCGGGCGAGCGATCGAGACCTTGACGGCTCCCCCAGCCCCACTCGGTCCCCGTCCGGTCGCCCGCCCCCGGTCGCCGTCGCCGTCGCCGTCTTGCCTCCCTTGAACGCTCCCCCTCCCTCCCTTCCCCCGCACTCCACAACGGGATTCAGCTGGCTCGCCGCCATCTGGGCCCGGCGCGTCATCCGTGGCCGCCAACCATCACCAGGAAAGAGAGGTTTCGCGCCGTGCTGTCTGCGCGGGCAGGTCGCAAGTTGCACTCGCCGAGCGGCTTTCGCTCCCCCGCCCGCCCGCCCGCATTATAATAACCGGACGAGGCCGCGCAAGCAACAAATTAACTCTCGCAGCGGCAGCGGCGGCGGCCTGACACAGAAGCTCGGCTAAGCTAAGCTACGGCAGGAGCGACAGAAGCGACAGGGAGAGCAGCACGTTGGCTCGTCCGTTCTTGGAGTTGGAGTCGAGCGAGGGAGGAGGAGAGATGAGGGCGAGGGTGGCGCTGGAGCCGCTGGCGGAGGAGCCGGGCGCCGAGGACGAGTCGGGGGCGCGGCGGCGGTCGGGGCTGCAGGCCACGCTGCACCGCTGGGCGCGCATCCTGTCCGGCGGCGCCGCCGGGGACGACGCCCGCCCCGCCGCCGACCTCCGCGTGCTCCTCTCCGTCCTCGCCTGCCCCCTCTCCCCCGTGCCCATCCTCCCGCGCCTCCCCCGACACGTACGCTACGCATGTCTCCTTCCATGCCTGCCTTGCCTCCCGCGCGCGCGCCTTTGGTTTTGCGAGCCTTTGCTTATGTACGCTGCTGCTGTTGGGTGCGCAGGTGGCGTCGTCGGCGCAGTACATAATCGAGCAGTTCAGGGCGACGACGGGGTGCGGGAAGCTGGAGGGGACGGCCAAGAGCATGTACGCGGCGGGCAAGGTGCGGCTGGCGATGCTGCAGGAGCCCGCCGGGGCGGGCGGCGGCCACGCCAACGGCAGCGCCGGGCGGTGCCACGAGGGGAGCTTCGTGGTCTGGCAGCTCGCGCCCGGCATGTGGCTCGTCGAGATGGCCGTGGCCGGCCACAGCGTCGCCGCCGGCAGCGACGGCCGCGTCGCCTGGCGCCGCACGCCCTGGCTCGGCGCGCACGCGGCCCGCGGCGGCTCCCGCCCCCTCCGCCGCGCCCTCCAGGTTAGTCGCCCATCCATCCATTCATTCATTCACCTCCACCCGCCGCCGCCTCCACCGCTCCACAGTCCACGCTCCCGTGCACGCACGCACCGCGCGCGAGCTGGCGGTGCCATTTCCGGCGCGGCGCATCAACCGTCGTGACGCCCACCGCATCCTCCTCCGTCTTTCCACCCTACAGTACCTTTCCACCCTTTGCCGCACCGCTTTAGTTTACCATCGCATCACCGGCCATGCCACGGCATGGCACCGCATGCCTCCCATGCACCGTCGTGTTTACTGCCACTATACTAGCTCTGCGGCCATCCCGGCTCGCCCATGACAGGCCGTCCCCACGCGTCTTCCACCTTTTCTTTCCCCGTTGCAGCCCGCTTTTGCGCATGATCTTTTCGCTTTGCTTTGCATCTGTGCGCCGCGCGCGCGCGCGCGCGCTCCCTGTGCCACTCAGCGCACGCAGTAGGGCCGGCCGGCACACAGGACGTGCTGCTAGTACGAGTACCGATTAGTTAATTTTTTTTTGAAAGCGATTAGTTAAAATTGAGAAAGATCCACCGTGTAATCGGCCGGAGGGCGGGAGCAAGTGGAAGAATCTTTGTTAAAAAGCGGTTGGACAATGGATATACTACTCACTACGACTACCCCAACGTATGCGCACTGCACAGTACAGTTGTTATCTTGGGATCCGGAGCTGGTAGCACACCAGCGCCTCATGCCATGCCATTGCCTCACTGTTCATGGCCGCCATTATTGATGCTCCATGCCTCACACATCCACTCGCAGCACATTTCCTTTGTGAAGAGATCCACGTCTTGTTTGACTTGGCGGCTATACAAGGCTTGTGAGATTAGCCTGACTCATTCTGCCTTGCCTCTGCTCACATGGGGCTGGAATATCTGCCCTCATCTTTGATAAAGTGCCCACTGGGAGATGTTTGATCAGCATGTGTGTGAGCTCATCGAGCTGCGCAGATTGGCTGCTTTTCTTTAGGATTAGTTATCTTATCTTAGCAACTCCCAAATCGAACCACGGATCCTGGCTTTGTGCTCTGTTCGACAGCTTGGAATCGACCGATATACATCCCACAGACACGGATCATACTGTGTTGTAATCTGCTGAAGCAAACCTTAACGACAGATCTTGTGAATTTTTTTACTGAATGAGTAATACTATCTTAATGATGTAGGTCGTCAGTTGGTATTCTGAGCAAAGCTAGCCCAACCAACGCTAGCAACTAGGCAGCACTAGTAAATTTCGACGCTGAAGTCATGATCTGATCCCCGAAATCTTGATGCTTACCGAACATTTATAGTTAACTCTGTAGAGTAGCTCATGCCTGCGCAGGTCTACCTGTTTGAACTGTTCGCTGGATCTATGTGGCGTCAATTACTTATATAATTAGTTAGGTCGTTCGCTTAGGCTAACTGCTAGCTCGACATGACGATGTACTTAGCTGACTAACTAGGACGACCCAGTTGAGTAATTGGGCCAGTTTCGGTCTAGAAAACAAGTACTTTCTCCGGATGAGGAGGAGTACGTACTGCTGATTAATTATTGTGCACTTGTTGCCTCTGCAATGTCACTTCAAGACCAGAGAAAGTTTCAGCAAGTTTCCTTGTGTACTTGAAGACTAGAGAAAGTTTCAGCAAGTTCCTTTGTGTAGAAGATAGGAAATACCACAAGTGTGGCCTACTTGAAGAAAGCGTACGGACGATGCGCACAATATATATGGAAGCTGTTAGCTGTTCATAGTGGAGCAAAGATTGTACCTCAATTGTGTTTAATTTAGGGGTGCTGCATTTCTATATCAGCAGCTTCCTCTGCTCCATGACAATAAACCATGTATGCACTAGTGGCATGTTCTTACCTAAGCCAGATGGTGACACAACACAGATTATATATTCCCTCAATTCCAAAATATAGTGCGCCCGCGCTTCCGGAGGTCCAACTTTGACCATAAATTTAACCAACGAGACCAACTACGGCGGGAGAAAAAATTATATAATTGAAAACTTCTTTCAAATACGAATTCACTGATATAATTTTTGCTCCCGCCGCAATCGGTCTTGATAGTTAAATTTATGGTCAAAGTTGAAGCACGGAGATAGAGGAAGCAGTACATTATGGAATGGAGGGAGTACTCGTTTGCTACCAGACTGCCAGCCCCTCTAGAATATTCTCATAGGATGTGAGTACTTTGATCTAACGTGTGTGTATTAGGAGTAGCTGAGTAATTTTTCACCGGTTGGAGTAAATGGCGTAAGAATAGTAGAAATCCACGTGAGAGGCTCTGTACTTGGCCATAAACTGATGGTCCAAAAGCGCCAGGCACTGACATGCTATCCATATGTCCACTTGCCAAGCAGAGTTATTATCTGATCAGGTTCACTGACATCCCATTTCTGTCACTAGTCTAGTGTCCACATGTAGACCTAGAAGCAGACTGCAGAGCAGCAGTTCTCAGTTTTCAGTGTGGTAATTCTTTGAAAATCACATCGGTTCCAATGTTCAGAAGACTTGCAGAGTTACACTGTTCGCCGAAGTCGTTGTTGGTGTGACTGAAGAAAGAACTATGATGTGGTTTCGAATTGAATGTCGATCTTGTCCATGCACATGCAGGGCCTGGACCCGGTGATGATCGCGTCCATCTTCTCGACGGCGGAGCACGCCGGCGAGAAGCAGGTCGACGGGGAGGACTGCTTCGTGCTGCGCCTCGACGTGGGGCCGTCCACGCTGTCGAGCTGGAGCGACGGCACGGCGGAGGTGATCCGGCACGGCCTCACGGGGTTCTTCAGCCAGCGGAGCGGCCTCCTGGCGCGCCTGGAGGACTCGCAGCTCACCCGCATCCAGTCCCCCGGCGCCGCCGCCATGTACTGGGAGACCACCATCGCGTCCACGCTCGCCGACTACCGCGCCGTCGACGGCGGTGTCACCGTGGCGCACGCGGGGCGGTCCACGGCGCACCTCGCCCGGTTCGGCGTCGGCGTGCGCGCCGCGCGGGTGGTGACGCGGATGGAGGAGTCGTGGACCATCGACGACGTGGCGTTCGACGTGCCGGGGCTCGGCCCCGACGCCTTCATCCCGCCGGAGGAGGTCCGGCGGAGCCGCTTCTACGACGCCATGGCCGCCGGCGGCGGCAAGTAAACCACTCGATCGTACGCAGGCTCAGCAGAGTGGTGTAAGTGTAACACGTAGTAGTCCAGTAGTGTTTTGTTTAGTTTCGTCGGTGTGTCGATTATTGTCTGTGATTGTGGCACGGAGAAAATGCAAGCGCGTGTACATACATATGTGTACCCTGGGTTTTTACCTACAAAGAAAGAAAAACTCACAGTTTGTAAAAACTCAAACCTTCTTTAGATGAACTCCTTGATTCACATAGACCCTGCACCCGTTGTACAAGAATCCTGTGTTGTTCTTGCTGAAATCTGTAAGAAAGATTCAGGGTACGTGTCTCCATGCATCTAGGAAACAGCTTTGTTTGGTTCTCTTATTCTACCTTGTTAATGTACTGCTGCCTTCTTGGAATTTGTCTGAACCTTGCATGTGAGCTGCATTTGTCTGAACCTTTGTACGTACTGACCTACGCTTGGTCCCTTCCGGCCTGCCTTGGTCGCCGATCTGCATGAGAAGTCGTGCGATAAGATCATTACATCAACAGTAGGTGAGTTCCAATGAGATCAGCGGAGCGGCCACTCCCCTGAGCTGTTAACGACGAGGGTTGGTGGCAGGTTTAGCACTTGACAGTGTCTGCACGCCCTCTTTCTCCTTGACGACGATAGTACACGAGCACGCGTCACTGCACTGTAGCGGCTACTACCGGCTGTCCGCTCCTCCTTGTCCGGAGCTGCGTGTCCCTTGCGCGGGCGGCATCAGCACCTGCGCGTGTCATCTCAGTGCGATCACGTCGCGGAAAAGTTGCGGGTCACGGTCGTCGTCGGGGGGCCTGCCGTGGGACGCGACGCCGGCTGTCCTCTTCTTCTTCCTCGCGGCATCGGCTGCCGGGCGGGCTTCGCTGCGGAATCTGGCTGGTTTTGTCCCGCTCCTTGGACGCTGCACTCATGGAAACTCGCGATTCGGATAGTTGTGGCTTGGAGTTTCCTCCGTTTTCTCTCTGCCCTCGTTGCAAGGAGGAGGACCGACGCCATGCATGCTTGTCTCTAGTAGAGTTATTTTTTTCTTGACGGCGATGCCTATAAGAGGCTTGAGACTCACATGGGTTCTTATTCAGCGATCTGCCCTGTAAGCACGAGTACTGTTTCAACTTTCGGGGACCACATTACCACAGTCCTTTGAATATACTCCCTCCGTTTCTAAATACATAAAGTCTTTTTGAAGATTTCAATATGAACTACCGATGAAGTAAAATGAATGAATCTACATCCTAAAATATGTCTATATATACATCTATATGTAGTTCATATTAAAATCTCTAAAAAAACTTATATTTAAAAATGAAGGAAGTACAAACGAGCATAGCATGTACTACCTTCGTTTCAGTTTACAAGTCCTACGCGTATACCTAGGTTGTCAATTTTATCACCTTAATATAAACTATATAACACAAAAATTATACGGTTTGAAAATAGAACATTTGAAGTTTATATTGATATATTTTTTGTAGTATATGACGTGTATTAGGTTGGTCAAATTGACGACCTAGGGGCACGCGCACGCCCTGTAAACTGAGAGAGAGGTAGTACGAACAGGCCAACCTCAGGGGCAAATTTTTACTCCGGATCACCTATCATTCGAGTGCATCAGTGCATGCAGGGCAACTAATCCCTTCGTTTCTAAATATAAGTCTTTTTTCTAAAGATTTCAATATGGACAACGTAATAATGGTAATATAGATATACATAGACGTATTTTAGAAGTGTAAATTCACTCATTTTGCTTTGTGTGTAGTCTATATTGAAATCTTAAAAGATTATATTTAGAAACGGAAGGAGTATATTCGTACCCGGGGTACCTATTCGAGCAGTGCTGAAGTACGCACGCATGCATGCACCGTCCGTTCGATCCAGGACTACGTGTGTGTACCTACGTACGTAGCTCCATTCAGACAGTTCGGAGCTACGGCGCAGGCGCACATGCATGCATGGCGCCATGGCGGTCCCTCCACGATGCGCGTACGTGCCCACGCCTCGCCGTACCGGAAACCCTGTGTGCTGCATGCGACTGTTGTCCACGTACGTACGTACGAGCCGTGGCCGTGCGAGCGAGATGGTTCACGCATACGCGTGGGTCGAGCTTGTCGTTACCTTTTGACAGGCATCGATCGATCGCATCATGCGCTCGTGCTTGCCAGGTCCGGACAACTAGGCCTCGAACGTTACCAACTCGGTCGTGCGTACTGATCATGGGTCGCCAGCCCGATCAATCTGATCATGGCCATGGCCTCATGGGTCGCCTGGAAGTTTTAGCAGCTCCTGTCCTTGCCACCGGAACTTTTCTGGTAGATCTGAGGTGAACAACAGGATGCGATCTTCCGTTGGTCCCGAAGAATATGTGCTCACATCAGCGAGTTGAACGAACGGGGAAGCCTTTTGCATAGCCTGCACCTGCAGCTGCAGTGTGTGTGGGCACGGAAGTGGAGTGCCACACTACCTACGAACGATCAGATCTGAAGTGATGTCACAGCAGTGATGTGACTAACTAGGTGCGTACGGGTACGGTGCATGTGCATGCATGTATGGGGCGTCCATCCTAGTCACGTTGCAAAAAGGATCCGCAGTGCCGGTGCCATGCTCCGCCCTCGTCCTCGTGTGGATCTCTGCGTGCTTTGCTTGGGGGTATATACTGGTATAGTAGTGCACTAGTGTAGTGATACGGCTCATCCATCCTTGCTATTCGAAGAGCACCACCGTAAACGTAAGTCCTCTGTGTTTCTGCCACCAACTTGTTAGTAAAGATGTCATGCTGCAGCGTCTCGATCAGCGTTGGAATCGCGGATCAGAGTGAACACCACATATCAGGCATTTGTTGAGAAGGCGGATCTGATAACGCAGACAACGGTCACGTGTGCTGCACCTGGCGTCGATGTGGGACACATCTCAGCCATCACCGAAGCACAACATATATCCAGTGAATACGGACCGTCGTGAGAGCGGGACGCATAGATAGCCTAGCACAAGAAACCCAACGACCAAACCAAGCGGATCAGAACTCCATTCAGCCATCCGCCACGTCGAGCACCTCCGGAGCACCACCACCGGTCGCCTGCAAGCCACCACAAGCTAGATCCCAACGGATCCAAAGGGGCCGGTTTCTTCTACCTGACTCAAGTGTCCATTCTTGACACAAAACCAAACTAAAAAAGATGTGTCCACATAAAAGACAATGAAGAAAAGGCTCACTTGACTATGGCTTTTATCTAAAGTGTTTTCTTCTAGAAACAAATAAATACCATAGAGAGCAGGAGGAGCAGTATGTGCTGAAATGGCTAAACAAGAGGGGAGTGTGGGGTGTTTCAGTGAAACATAGGTTTTTATTCTAAGATCGCGGAGTTATATTACAGTCAGTTGCAACAAGTTTGAAAACACAAACAGGGGATTGGTTAAGCCAACACACACTGCTATCCATACTACGACCAAAGTTCGCTAAACAAGAGGGGGGTGGGGGGTGTTTCAGTGAAAACTAGGTTTTTTATCCTAAGAGATCATGGAGTTACAGTTGTGACAAGTTTGAAAACACAAACATGAGATTGGTTAAGGCAGCACGCACTGCTAGACAATATGCAACTCTGTTATGCTCATGAGAGAATTTTACCGACACAAACCCCCTATCTTCCATTAACCTCCTAATGCGAGCAACCAAATGGTCGTAAGCTGATCTGTCCAAAGATCTGTCCGCAAGAGATTTTTTATTCAGAGAAGAAGGGTTACCCTCGACCTTCGTATCAAAACGATGCATGCAATCATCTTATTAACCAAATAATTCAACAAGTATGTAGTACAATACGAAAACTCATCATCACTAGTTAAATAAAAGAACGACTCAAAGTCACAAACCACAAAAAATAGGTCGGACTAGATGACCATACATCTATTCTATTGTTGGATCGTTATCTAAATCGCTTGTAGGTATTCCGTGCTACCTATCTAAAGATCTGTCCGCAGGAGGTGCCAACGCAATTGAACAATCAGATTGGAGTTGCACCGGGAGATCAATCCATTGAAGAGCCGGACGGAGCCATGGCTAGCTAAACAAGAGTTGGACTTGACAATCCTGACGATCGAGGACTAGTTCAAGGGCACAACCAAAAGCGCTGTGCTTCATCTGTACCGGCCGGTTCAACGATGTTTGTACTCCGTTTTCTTGATTCAGTGAGGTAATACGGGCGGCTACATGCGTACCCAGGCAGCCAGTTGCCGCCGCACGAACAGGGCCGGCCCATAGGCCGGGGCAATGGGGCGACCGCCCTGGGCCCCTGGGAGGTAGGGGCCCCAACCCACGTAATAATATATTATACAGTAAGGCCCAAGCCCACCACGTAGCTAGCACTCATGGGCTAAAAAATCGATAGCTAGTTTAGCTACGCTGCTGCAGCGCTCCATCGATCTCCTTCTGTCTCGTCTCCAGTTTCCTCGCCTCCTCGGCTCCTCCCCAAATTCTCCAATCCCAAAGAACAGTGCCGCCGCTCCGGTGCACTTCCAAATTCGAGGCGCCGCTCCGTGCATCCATTAATGGAGACCAACGATGCTGTTCCTCTGCCCAATCATCTCTCTTTGCATCCTCAACGTTCCACATCTGATTGCAGACGCTTGAGGCATCACCGCATCAGAGATGGTATGTCTACCTCCTTCCCCTAATCAAGTACTCTTTTGATTCAAAATAGCCCGGCACTCCGCCTCTGATTGCTCCATCTGACATCTTCAATTCTTCTCTTCCTAGTTCTTACTCTACTGGCATGTTCTTCAAAGCTTCATTGGATCCATGCGCAAAAACAAAACAAAAAGCTTCATTGGATCCAGGGATTAGAAGGGGAGACGGGGAATGAGTGTTGTAGCCTTGCAGATGTGGGAAGCTACATCGACAATTCGACATCAAGCCATATGCCTATATTCAGGTGCTTTTCTCCTTGTATTGACTGTTTTTCTGTAATTTTTTGGTGATATGTCTTCTGAAAAATGTTTATCAGTGAGAAAAGAAAGTGAAAGAAAAACAGTATATTATTGCTACTTTATGCATTGAGAAATAAAATTTGGATGAAATAAATACTGATGTGGTTGTTGATGACTTTTCTTCCAAAAGTGCTAGGAGAAATAACAAGATCTGCATGTGTTTTTTTTCACCTCCCTTGCGGTTTTAGTTCAAAGTCCATCAATGTATGCTTGTATTTACTAAATTGTTTTGGACATACAATATATTCTGAATTTTTATTTGTACACAAGGGCCCCATTTTGTCGTCCCGCCCTAGGGCCCCGAATATGTATGGACCGGCCCTGCGCACGAAGCACGGGAATGGTGCCAGGCGGCCAGGCTGGGCATCAGTGTAACGTGAGAACGAGGACACGTGGGCCTATGGAGCGGTTGAAAAAAAACAGAATTGCAAAAAATAATAATTGAGGGGATGCACTTATTTTTTTCTTGGGTGTTTTTAGGACACATCTAGATGTGCTTTAGTTATTGCATATCTAAATGAGTGAATTAAGCAAAGATAGAAAGAGAAAAAAGAAAATAAAATCTACACGAATCTTAACATAAGATCAATGATATAGGACTTAGATGTGCAATACTTATGTCACATATAGATGTACTTTAGCAAAACTATGGGGCTGGAGCGAGGGGAGCTCCTAAGCCGCGCCTTTAGCGCCGCTAAGGCTTACTGGCGCCCACGCGGTTCCCACCTGGGCCTGGCCCAAACAAGGCCGACGCAACCGTTCGGAACGCTGTTAAGAGCGAAAAAACAGCAAGAAAGATGGCGCTCCCAAGATTCGATCTCAAGCCACTGCCGCCCTATAATAGTGTTCCTAACCACTAGAACAACTTGCCTACTGTAAATGATAACAGCGCCGACACTATAAGGACGTGCAGCTGCGCTATTTCTTGCATGTATACTATATCACTTAATTTCTGAATTATTTACAAAAAACATCGTGAATTTGAATAAATTCATCGTTTTAGAAAAAGAGTTCGCAAAAATTGAAAAAAACTCAACAATTTTGAAAAAAGTTCATCAAATTTTAAAAAAGTTCATCGGACTTCAAAGTTCAATTAATTTGGAAAAGTTCACCAAGTTAACAAAAGGTTTATCAATTTTGAAAAAAGTTCACTGTTATGAAAATAAGTTCACCATTTTGAAAAAAAATTCACTGTTTTGAGAAAAGTTCATTGATTTGGAAAAAGTTCATCGATTTTGACGTAAAAGTTCATCAGTAGAAAGAAGTTTATCAATTTTGAAAAAAGTTCACCGTTTTGTAAAAAAGTTCATCAATTTGAAAATAGTACGTTGGTTTTGAAGAAAAAGTTCATCAAGTAGAAAGAAGTTTTATCAATTTTGAAAAAAATTCATAGATTTGAAAAATGGTTCATCAATTTAAAAAAAGTTCATCGACTTGAAATAAAGTTCACAAAAAAATAAAGTTCACAAAAAATAAAGTTCACGAAAATAGTTCATCAATTTTGAAGAAAAAATCATCGATTTTAAAAAAGTTCATTGATTTTAAATAAAAGTTCATCAATCTGAAAATAGTTCATAGAATTTGAAAAAAAAAATTCACGCATTTGAAAAAGAAATACAGAATGGGAAAAAGAAAAAAGAAAAAAACTGTTCCAAAAAAAACGGTTCCCAAAAGTGGGGGATTCCGCGACCGTGACAAAGAATAAACCAAACATGACAGTAGTGACACATATCAAGGCTTACCGTAGTGGTTGGTGCGTTGCTCTTTGAACCTAGAGATCCTAGGTTCGAACCCTGCCTCAGACGCTGTTTTTTGCTTTGATTGAGTTTGAACAGAATTAAAAAAAAAGACAATGGGCATGCCCGGCGCAGCAGGGGGATGTGCGCCCGATTGCATAATGTACTGTAACAGGCGCAGCGGGCGCCCTTTAGGATTTGCCTGGAGCGAGTGCAAATGGAGCACCAAGAGTCAGCCCCGGCCTCCATGCACAGCCCACTGGCAGCACCAGCTTTCCTATTAGCCCAGGACATGGGCCCGCTCCATACACACGGAGAGGCCCGGCTTGTGGGAAAAACCTATTTGACGCATAGCGCGTTAGGCCTCTTTTGATTCATAGGATAGGATTATTATAGAAATAGGAATCTTGTAGGAAATGAGATGACATGTATCTCAAATCCTATGAGTAGGAATAGGAAACATGATGTCATTTGGTTGACACCAAAGGAATTTTTTCATTGAGTCTAGGCTCTTTTTTATTTTCCTATGAAATATGGAGGATAGGAACCAATCCTATGTAGAAATAGGAATCCATTCCTATGAACCAAAAGGCTCTAAAGGAAAAAAATCCTATAAGAATCCTATCCTCTAGAATTCCTATGAAATTCCTCTAAACCAAAGGAGGCCTTAAAGTCTGAAATCACTAGTTAAGAAGTATTCATTTCAAGGATTACTCTAATTTTTCTGGTTGCGACAAGTGACGCACATACAGTGTGTCATTTGTCACAACTTGGGACTTTTCCTTTTTTTTCATAGATCCATTTAATCAAAATATTTTATCTCTCAAACCGTGCGTCCAAATCTCGAATCGTTTCCATTGTTGGATTCCTCACATCGAGATCTTCAAAACAAGATATCATGTTGATAGATTTTGACGAACTTCTTTTCACGAAAAAAATCAAACGAAAAAAACAAGATGAAAAAACCAAAACAGGATCATGGGTTTTTTCCCTTTTCGAAAGAGGCACGCCCATGCCTCTCATGAAATCACAACCGCACCTCTCGCAGAAGCAAAACCATGACTCCCGCGAAAGGAAAAAAAACAGAAAATGCATTTTTTCACGGCCGTGACTCTCGCGAAAGCACACCCGTGCCTCTCACGGAAGCAAAACCGTGACTCTCGCGAAAGGCAAAAAATAGAAAATGCGTTTTTTTTCTTTTCCGAGAGGCACGGCCGTGACTCTCGCGAAAACAAAAGCGTGCCTCTCGCGGAAGCAAAACCGTGCCTCTCGTAAAAAAACGCGTTTTTTCACGCAAAAATAAATTCAATTTTTTTTGTCGAAAAGCTAAGGAAGACCGATGGAGAACCAAAACTTCAAAACCCCCCGGAAAAAACCGTTTTAAAAAGCTGAAAACGCGTGCCAAAAATAAAAAAAATCCCGGGGAGCACCCAAAGCACGACACGTGGTGAATGGCTACTAGCGCATCAAGTAACGCTGATCGTTGCGAGGCTCCCGAAGGAGCGCTCGTTAACTAGTTGCTGTGACGAATTGCACAGGGGGATGCGACAAGCGAGCCATTTGGCCCGGCCCATCTGTAGCGTACATACAGGTTCCAGTTTTGGAAAGAGCGTTCCCAACAGGTTTTTACTGATTTCGGGAACCATCTAGAAAGTTCCTGAACCGGTTTTTTTATTTTTTATTTTATTTTACATTTTTTATTCTTTCCATTTTTCTTCCTTTTTCTGGTTCTATTTTCTTTTCTTTTCATTACTTTTCTATTCTCTATATGTTTTCATTTTCAAGTTAATTTCTCTTTTCAACATATTTACTTTCTTTGGTTTTTTATTAATTTTTATTTTCCTCTCTTTTTTTCAATCTTTTTTCAAAATATACAAATTTTGTTCATGTTTCCAAAAAATGTTCAGTTTTCGACAAAATATTCTCAAAATTCAAAAATTGTTCTCGTTACACAAAAAAGTTCAAAACATTCGAAATTCGGAAAATGTTCCATGCTTCCAAATTTGTTCGCGATATTTCAAAATATGTTCTCAAGATTCAAAAAATATTCGTGCTTTAAAAAATTGTCCGTGCTTCAAAATTTATTCTCATGATTCAAAAAATGTTTGTGCTTTAAAAAATTATTTGCCCTTTGAAATTTGGTCTCTGTTCCGAAATTTGTTTTCGAGATTCAAAAAATGTTCGTGCTTAAAAAAATTGTTAACAAATTCCAAAACGTTCATGTTTTTAAAAAAAATCGAAATTCAAAAAATTGTTCTCTTACACAAAAAAATTCAAAACATTCAAAATTCAAAAAATATACCGGTTTTCAATTTTTTGTTCACGTATTTAAAAAAAGTCACGCTTCCAAATTAGTTCGGGATATTTCAAAGTTGTTCTCTGTTTCAAAATTTGTTCTCAAGATTCAAAAAATGGTCCAGCTTTAAAAAATTGTTCGCGCTTTGAACTTTGTTCTCATGATTCAAAAAATATTCTTGCTTTAAAAAATTGTCCATGCTTCAAAATTTGTTCTCCGTTTTGAAATTTATTCTCCGTTTTGAAATTTATTCTCAAGATTGAAAAAAAGTTCATGCTTAAAAAAATTGTTCACAAATTCAAAAACATTCATGTTTTTAAAAAATGTTTGGGAAATCAATTTTTTTTTCTTTTTCATAATTTTTTGATTGCATTTGTGAAAAAAAACGTACGTTCAAAAAATTACTCAAAATTTGAAAAAAATGTGGATTTTGCCAAACAGTGTTAAGTCTGGAACGGTGCTTAGTTTTTTTTTCACGCTCGTATTCGAAGTGCATTGAATGGGCCGGCCTAGTCGGCGCCCCCTCTGCTGCGGGGCGTATATTTGCCGCAGACCGCGGCAAATATGAGCTCCCCGGCCTGTGGTCTAGGCACGGCACACGGACATGGAAAGACCACCCGGGTTCATCTAAAAAAAGGAAAGGCCACCTAGGATAGGGAGTTTCATCGGGGTCTGTTTGGATTATTGCAAAATTATTAGTTAAGAGATACATTTACAAAGGTTACTTTTACTTCTCTCTGACTGTAATAACTGACACATTGAATGTGAGATATTTGTCACGACATTTTTGTGTTTTTTTTTCTTCGTAGCTTTGTTTTTAAATCATTTTATCTCTTGAACAATGTGTTTAAATCACAAACCGTTTCCACGATTGGATTACTCTTACTGACATTTTTGAAACTAGATCGCATTTTAATAGGTTCAGATGAACTTTTTCCTCTAAAAAACCAGGGAAACCAAAAACAGAAAAAAAAAGCAAAAAGCAAGAAAAAAAACAGAAACTGAAAAAATCATGAACAAAATAAAAGGAAGCAAAAAACTGAAATAGAGAAAACCAAAAAAAAAACGATGACACCAAAGGTGGAGCTAGCGTAGAAGCATTGGTTACACATGACACCAGCGGAAATTTAACCAATCAAGTATCGCTTTACAAGTAGTCAAGCCGCATGAACCCAACAAAAAGAATCTGATCTTAGCTTAACCCAAAAGTTCTTTAGCTCATGTATTCAGCGAACATCCAAGCAAGACAAATAAATTTGGGACCGTACGCTATATGCTATATGTAGTAGTAGGATACAGTTGGATACCCGCACGATCTTCAGATCGAGTTGCTTCACCGCCGCAACAATGGCAAGAAGAAGAAAAAAATCGAGTACTACTGTCTTTTTCGCCTCTCTCGTCGCCCTAACGGGGGCGGCTGACAGCGTTAAGCTGGCAATTGTGGTTTAAAATCGTACAATAGCACATCCTCCCCCTCTCATGCAAGTCTTATTCAGCCCTAACTATCTTATTGCTTTTGTACAAGAATCTTGATCTAGGTCATGGAACAACGTTTTCGCAAAAAGAACGGCCATTCGATCAGAATAATAAAGCAAGTACTTCGAGGCCATCTTATAGGCAAGCAAACAAATGTTGCTACTGCTAGTCCCACTGAACTTTTTACTTGGATAGAAATTGATTTAGATTAACTGCCATATTCCAACTGATCGAAAGGGGGTTCTTCAATACATAGAAAGCCTTGATAAAGTAAGATTGAGATTAGGAGAAGATTTATGTGTTGCTTATAACTTCCAGAGCTCACTGAAGCTAGCTACGATTTTTCCTGATGATTTTGATTCAGATAAACCATATGATCTTTGTCTTGATGGAATTAGCGATCTTGTTAAATTAATGGTGCATGACAGATAAGCATACTATGTTTCCATTGGTCTATCAACTTTAGAGCTAGTATTGATATCACCACTTTCCATGGAAATCGGTTCAGAGATGCTTCTGTTTTATGATTGTTGTCAATAAAAATCTAATAAAATGGGTGATCAATCCACGAGTGGTTTTCTAATTTGCTATCGGGTGGGAGAAATATTTTAACCGATAGTAAATAATGATATGTGACTGATTGAAAGGATCGATATAGTTGACTAGAGGGGGGGGGGGTGAATAGGCAACTAACAATTTTTAGCTTTTCTTTACCAATTTAAACTATGCATCAAAGTAGGTTGTCTAGGTATGGAACTAGGTGAGCAACCTATATGATGCAACAACAACAAGCACACAAGCAAGCAAGGGATACAACACAATATAAGTTTGCACAAGTAAAGGTAAGAGATAACCAAGAGTGGAACCGGCGGAGACGAGGATGTGTTGCCGAAATTCCTTTTCCCTTTGAGAGGAAGTACGTCTCCGTTGGAGCGGTGTGGAGGCACAATGCTCCCCAAGAAGCCACTAGGGCCACCGTATTCTCCTCACGCCCTCACACAATGCGAGATGCCGTGATTCCACTATTGGTGCCCTTGGAGGTGGCGACCGAACCTTTACAAACAAGGTTGGGGCAATCTCCATAACTTAATTAGAGGGTTCCAACGACACCATGAAGCTTCACCACAATGGAATATGGCTCCGCTGTTACCTCAACCGTCTAGGATGCTCAAACATCCAAGAGTAACAAGATCCACAAGGGATTAGTGGGGGGAATCAAATTTCTCTTGGTGGAAGTGTAGATCGGGGCCTTCTCAACCAATCCCTAGAGAATCAACAAGTTTGATTGGCTAGGGAGAGAAATCGGACGAAAATGGAGCTTTGAGCAACAATGGAGCTTGGAAGGGAAGAGGTAACCATAGAAGGAAGAAGACCCCCCTTTATATGAGGGAGCAAAAATCCAACCGTTTTGTGCCCAGCCCGCAGCTAAGCGGTACTACCGCTCCTAGGAGCGGTACTACCGCTTAGGAGGTACAACTCCGCACAGGCCTAGACTACACAGTGTGTAGCTACGGTAGTGCTGCTGGAGCGGTACTACCGCTGACCCGAGCGGTACTACCACTTTGGGTCTTAGACCTGGAGAGGCAGCGGTAGTAGAGGGTGCCACGGGCGGCAGTACCGTGCAAGCGCTACTACCATCCTAGTGCCGCTCTACTACCGCTTGAGGCAAAGTGGGAATAGAATTTTGCACATGAGAACACCCTGCAAGCGGTAGTGGAGGCTGTAGTACCGCCGAAGCGGTACTACCGCAGTACTACCTCCCTACTACCGTGAGTGAAAAATAGGCAACCGAAAGTTGCACGCTCGGGGACACCCTAAGCGGTAGTACCAGCGGTACTACCGTAGGCACAGGCGGTACTATCGCTGGCAAGATGCTGAAAACACCACAGAGAACATAGGATAGGCTCGGGTGATGGGAAAGAGGCAGTGGGTGCATATGGGGCTGTGTACATGTTGATTCCACCCATACCTTTCCGAAGTGGATCCCCTCTTAATAGTACGGCTTTCCTACGACTCAAATCCACCGAAAAGAAACGTAGAAAAACCGCCATCTTTGAAAGGCTCCGAGGGGCGTCGAATCGTCTAGTGCCTAGCCATGAGATATCTGAAATGCTCAATGCACACGATTAGTCCGCAAAAGCATTGTCATCAATCACCAAAACCACATAGGGAGAAATATGCCCTTACACTGATCTTTTTAAGAAGATGGAAAATTGATCAGAGAAAAATTCAAATGGTAGCGACTCTACATGTTTCACTTAATTGTACTTTTTATTACTTAAGAAATTGTAACACCCACGATGTGGCTATATCTCCCACGTGTCGGAGCACGACTTAGAGGCATAACCGCATTGTAGGCATGTCGCAAGAGGGGTAATCTTTACACATCCCATGTACTGAATAAGAAAGAGGTACAGAGTTGGCTTACAATCGCCACTTCACACAAAACATAAATATAGCATCACAACATCCAGAATACAATCAAGGTCCGACTACGGAACCAAAATAAAGACAACCCCAAATGCATAAGATCCCCGATCGCCCCAAGTGGGCTCCACTACTGATCGTCTGGAAATGAAACATAGTAACGTCCCGAGTCCTCGTCGAACTCCCACTTGAGTTCGGTCGCATCCCCTGGAATGACATCATCGGCACCTGCATCTGATTTTGGAAATAATCTGTGAGTCACGGGGACTCAACAATCTCACACCCTCGCGATCAAGACTATTTAAGCTCATGGGAAGGCAAGGTAGTGAGGTGGAGCTGCAGCAAGCACTAGCATATATGGTGACTAACATACGTAAATGAGAGCGAGAAGAGGAGCAAAGCACGGTCGACAAACTATGATCAAAAAGTGATCCTAGAACTACTTACGTCCAAGCATAACACGAGACCGCGTTCTCTTCCCGGACTCCGCCGAAAAGAGACCATCACGGCTACACACGCGGTTGATCCATTTTAATTAAGTTAAGTGTCAAGTTTTCTACAACCAGATATTAACAAATTCCCATCTGCCCATAACCGTGGGCACGGCTTTCGAAAGTTCAAAACCCTACAGGGGCGTCCCAACTTAGCCCATCACAAGCTCTCACAGTCAACAAAGGATATTCCTTCTCCCAGGACTACCCGATCAGACTCGGAATCCCGGTTACAAGACATCTCGACAATGGTAAAACAAGACCAGCAAAGCCGCCCGATGTGTCGACAAATCCCGATATGAGTCGCACGTATCTCGTTCTTAGGGCACACCGGGTGAGACATCCTACGAGTAAAACCAAACCTCAAGTTGCCCCGAGGTGGCCCCGCAGTCTACTCGTTTCGAACCAACACTCAGAGGAGCACTGGCCCGGGGGGGGGGGTTAAAATAAAGATGACCCTCGGGCTCGCGAAAACCCAAGGGAAGGTTATAGGTTGTTAGGCAAAAGTAAAACCAAGGTTGGGCCTTGCTGGAGGAGTTTTATTCAAGGCGAACTGTCAAGGGGTTCCCATTATAACCCAACCGCGTAAGGAACGCAAAATCAAGGAACATAACACCGGTATGACGGAAACTAGGGCGGCAAGAGGGGAACAAAACACCAGGCATAAGGCCGAGCCTTCCACCCTTTACCAAGTATATAGATGCATTAAAGTAAAGAAGATATAATAATAATATCCCAACAATAAACATGTTCCAATAAGGAACAAACTCCAATCTTCACCTGCAACTAGCAATGCTATAAGAGGGGCTGAACAAAGCGGTAACATAGCCAAACAACGGTTTGCTAGGACAAGGTGGGTTAGAGGTTTGACATGGCAATATGGGAGGCATGAAAAAGCATGTGGTAGGTATCGAGGCATAGGCATAGCAATAGGGCGAGCAACTAGCAAGCAAAGATAGAAGTGATTTCGAGGGTATGGCCATCTTGCCTGCAAAGTTCTCCGAGTTGACGTAAGCTTGATCCTCGTAAGCGTACTCAATGGGCTCCTCGATCACGTACTCGTCTCCCAGCTCTATCCAAAGCAAGAACACAAGCAAAGGGACCCACAATCAACCACGGTGCAATGCGCAATCAACATGATGCAAAACATGGCATGATATGCGGGAATGTAAAATGCAATGCATATGCGTGCTCCGGAAGCAAAAGATTGAACCATGCCTCAACTTGGCAAACCAAGAGCGCCGCTGGAAAGATGAGTTGATTCCGGTCGAAATTGATATAAAGATCACCGGAATCGGATGCACGGTTTGCAAATGGCAAGCAAAACAATAATGGCACTATTCTGCGATTAACATCACGATGCCATCTAAAATGCAACAAGAAAATAAGCTACTGCACTCTAACATAGCAACAAAGCACATGTCAGTGATGTACTCAAGATGCTTGACAAAAGATGAACACTGAGCTACGACTAAATCACACAATATCAGGTTCAAACAAGCATGGCAAAAGTGCAAAGATAACAGCATCACAGACTTAGTGAATATAGCAACATGTCAGGATTTAACATCAGGAAGCAATGTTTAGAGCAAGATAACAACCTGCTACAGGATCAGATCATGGCAAAGCAAAGCATGGCATGAATCTACTCAAAGCATACAACAAAAGTCCCTTACTGACTATAAGCCAAAAGGGCACAGAAAACATGATGGCACCCACGTAAACATAGCAAGTTTCGTTAACAGATTCAGACTTAGCAGAAAACTGGACATGGCAAAAACAGAGTTACGTAGGCATGTTGGCGAGCTCGATGCACTCACCACAAGGCGTTGCATGACAAACTAAGCATACACCCAGCAACAAGACATGTTCAAGAAGCTAAACATGGCAAAAACAAACTCATATCATGCATGGATCAACTAAACAACCTTGTCAAAATTGATTAACACGTAACCAATCTGCCAGGAACATTTTATAGCAAAAGTAGAGCAAGATTGAGTCATGCTAGGGTACTCCATAATTGCAAACAAAGACTTGGATGGATAGAACATAACAATATCTCAAAATCATCCTTCGGAACATGCTCAAAAGAGGCATGGATCACTCTGTAGCAACATGAATACATGGCATAAAAATAACATCAGGGAAATGACTTAGAAGAATTCTAAGTCCCTGAAATCAGCAACATCACGAGAGCTACTTTGCATGCATGTGTTAGTCACCACATTGACCACAAAAATACATGGCATACACCCCTGTAAAGATGGCATGGCATAGCCCAAAACACATGTAGGGCTCAAGTTCATAGGAGGCACACATTAATGATGGCAAAAATGACGAATGCTCATAATCTGATAAGAATCAGGAACTAACATTATGAAGCACTCTTGCAACAGCATTTTAGGCATCAAGATGGACTCAAACAAGCATGGTGCAATGGAAAAAAATGAAGAGGACATCCTAACGAACATTTTGATATGCCACACGCACGAAACGGAGCTACGATGGCAGAGTTATGATGCGATGAACAATGCTCCAGGATGTAAAAATAAAAGGACTTAGTGGAAAAAATAGAAGTCAACCCTAGGGTTGCACAGATCCAGATCCAGCGCGGGCTTCGAGGTTCGTCGGGGTGGTGCTCGCCGGAGTTGGAGGAGGTGACCGGAGTTGGAGGGAGACGGGGCGACCTCGGATCCGGTCGGAGATCGGCCGACGACGAGGCGACGAGCGGTGGTCCGGCGAGGAGACGGGAGGCGGCGGACGGACGGGCTTCGGGCGGCGTGGCGGCGGCCGGCGAGGAGGGAGTGTGGCGGCGCGGCGAAGGCAGGCGCGGGGCGGCGCAAGCCGGGCGGCGCGGGCGCTCGGGAGGACGCGGGCGGCGGCGCAGAGGCGATGGGCCTCGCGGGCCCATTGCGGGCTCGCGGGCCGGCGGTGGTGGACGGCGGTGAGGCGACAGGTGGCGACAGCGGGTTGGTCCGGGTGGCGGTGCGAACACGTTCGGCCGTCTCGGACGTGTCCGTCGGCGGCGGGGGAAGAAAACTAGGGTTTGGGACCCGAAAATGAAGGAGGGGGCACATATTTATAGCTAGAGGGAGTTTGGAGAGTCCAAATGGAGTGCGGTTTTTGGCCACGCGATCGTGATCGAACGGCCGAGAGGATGGAGGAGGTTTGGATGGGTTTTGGGCCACTTTGGAGGGGTGTTGGGCTGCAACACACACGAGACCTTTACGGTTCCTCGGTTAACCGTTGGAGTATCAAACGGACTCCAAATGGCACGAAACTTGACAGGCGGTCTACCGATAGTGTACCAAGGCCGCTTGGCAAGTCTCGGTCCATTCTGAGAATGTTTAACACCCGCACGCGAAAAGAGGCAAAAGGGGGCACCGGAGGACGTAGGAGTGCCGGAATGCAAAACGGACAACGGGGAAAATGCTCGGATGCATGAGACGAACACGTATGCAAATGCGATGCACATGATGACATGATATGAGATGCATGACATGGAAAAAAATGCAAAACGAAGACAAAACCCAACCACGAGGGAATATCATAACTTAGAGCCAAAAATGGCAAGAATTGAAATACAAATATGGCAAGTTACATCCGGGGCGTTACAGAAATTAACATGTCATTTCTGTTTTTTATGAGGAAGACCTAATCTAGCTGTCCATGAAAATACAAAGTTGTCCATTTGATTACTGTGTTTGAAACTTGTTTTTTAAAGGGGGAGATCCCCGACCTCTGCATCAGAATGATGCATACGGCAACATTTATTAATAAGTAAATAAGTTCAACACATGTCTTGAAGTCTTAAACAAACGAACCCAAAAAATGCTCACAAAGAGCACAAGAGTAAAAGTAAAGCCACAACCGTCTGGCAAAATAAAGGTAGAAAAACTAATTGCCTATCCTATTACATTACCGCCATCCAAACCGGTTGAAAATAGCCCGTGTTACCATCTTTCATCGGATAGATCTAGTAACCAAACGCTCCCTGGCCTCCGTCGGAGTGAGTAGCGACCAGATACGAATCAACGCAGTGGTTCGGAAGATAACCTACAAAAAATGAGTATTTGTTGTTCTGTTAAAAACCAAATCATTTCTGTAGTTTTAGACTGCCCATAATAAAGCACATACTCCTACACGAATGTGTCTCGCTGTTACGAAATCTATCCCGTCAAGCCACGTCCCAAATAACGTGTTGATAGTATTCGAAGGAGTAATATTAAAAGCTATGTGAACAGTCCGTCATAATTTTTTTGCCAACGGGCAGTCAAGAAAGAGGTGTTTGATGGATTCATCCCGGTCACAAAAACTACATCTTTTAGATCTAGTCCAGTTGCATTTTGCCAAGTTTCCTTAGTTAAAATGATTGTTAGTGTATAAACCACACAAACACTTTAACTCTCAAAGGTACTTTGACATTCCAGACATGTTTCGAACTAGGAATAGAGCTAGCATTGATACCATCCAGATACATGGATTTAACCGTAAACTCTCCATTCCTAGTTAGCTTCCAGCACAACTGATCTGGTCGTTGAGAAAGCTGCACATCCATTAATCATCTCACCAGATGGAGCCAAGCTTCCCAACGGTTTCCGGCTAGCGTTCTCCTGAAGTGGATATTGAGAGGAATGGACTAAAGTACTATCACAACGAAGGCGTCTCTCCGTTGAACAATGCTATAAAGAGAAGGATATTGAAGCGCGAGGGGTGTTTCCTCTAGCCATGTATCCTCCCAGAATCTCGTAGAGGTACCATTTCCGACTATAAACTTTGTCCTATTGAAAAAAACTGATTTAAGTCTCATTAGTCCTTTCCAAAAAGGCGAGTCCGTCGGCCTCATTATCACCTGTGACAAACTTTTGGAATGAAGGTACTTATTACGGAGAATTTGTGCCCATGTGGCCTCCTTCTCTACAAATAGTTTATACAGCCAATTGCTGAGAAGACATCTGTTCTTTACCTCGAGATTTTCGATACCTAGGCCCCCTTGATCTTATGGTCGGTGTCTTCCTGTTATTCGTTGTTGTTGCCATGTCTTTTGCTTGCATGTTGCATCTTGCCATGTCATCATCCGCATTGCATCATCATGTTTTCAAACTTGCATTAGTCCGGGTCTCCCAGTTCCGTCCGTTGTCCGTTCTGAGCCTAGACACACTTGCACGCGCCCGCGGCATGTCCGAAATAGTATTTTATAAGTGGCCAGAAAATGTTCTAGGAATGGGTTGAAAGTTGGCGTGCGGTCTTATTGTAGTGTAGATAGACCGCCTGTCAAGTTTCATCGCATTCGGAGTTCGTTTGATAGCCCAACCGTTAAACTATAGCGGCATTATAGCCGGTCTTTTCAACGGACGTTTTCGGTCTCCGGAAACAGTCGCCGGGCGTCTCCTCTTCTCTCTTCTCAGCCCTTTGCCTTCTGCACTACCTCTCACCGCCAGGCCCTACCTAACCTCTCTCGTCAGTCTGCGGACCTCCTCCCGCGCGCGTCCGAAATCTGTCCCGGACCCGACTCGGTCTGTCGCTACCGTTGTGTCCGGATCATCCCCGAACATCTACAAAACATCTCCGTTTTTCTTTTTGGTCTCCCTAACCTATTTATTCGCGACCATCTGATTACGATCGGAGGGACGATTTAGCCCTTAAACTTCCCCTCTTTTCCTTATATAAAAACTCCCTAGTCTAAATCTGGACAAAACCCTAACTTCTAAAGAGATGTCCCATCGATCCCTCTCGGCCGCCGCCACCTTCCAATCCACCTCGTTTTCCCCATCGCTCCAATCAGGATACTCCCCTGCCTTCCCGATCCACCCATCGATCCAACCCCACCATACCTCTCTGCCCGAACCCCAGGCACATGCATCCAACGTCGCCTCCAGCCACATGCCCACATCCAGCCGCTCACCCAGAGAAAGCAGCAGCCCCGCCGTCCTCAGGCGAGGACCTCCCGTCGCCGGCGACCACCTGTAGCAGGACCCCTGCGCCCCTGCCTCTCCCTTCCTCGTCTTTCTCTCCTCCCTCTCTCACCTACACTGCTGGTCGTGCAACAGGAAGCCCCAGAGGAGTTTGCGCCGGCCATCCTCGCCTCCCGCGCCCGAACCAGGCCAGTCGCGCCGCCCCTCTTCTTCTTCTCCGTGTCTCTCCCTCCCTGAACCTTCTCTCTCTCTCTGCAACAGGATATGTTGCCTGCAGGACTCGCTCGGATCCTGCCGGAATGGACCTTCGGCGGCCAGACCCGTCCCCGCCCGACCTCGCTACCCGGATCCGCGTCCTCCGCCCACCTCGAGCGCCGCCGGAGTCCTGCGCTGCTCCAAGCCGCCGCTGCACCCCCTGATTTTGTTCCTGCCTTCAGAGTTCAGAGACAAGAGGAGCGCACCTCGCCCCGTCGCGCCTGTTGACCGCTCGGCCTCCAAGGCCCAGATCTGCGCCGCCCTTTGCTGGCCTTCCTCCTCCTCCAGTTGGGCCTTGGCCCATGATGAGCCACCCACATCCCAGCGCCCAGCCTCTCCCCTGTTCCTGTTGGGCCAACAAGACTCGGCCCAGAATTGTTTTTTTCCTGCTGCTGTGATTTTCTCTTTTATCCAGTAAAGGCAGAATTGCAGAAAAGACCTTCATCTTCATGCATTTAATAACTCACAAACTGTGCATCGGATTAAAAAGATCTATATATGTAAAATGCTTAAAATTGTGTCTAGTTTCATAATATGCTACTTTCATCTACGTTCAAAATGTTTAAAATGCTGTTTATTTAAATTTGCTCCTATGACATGCTAAAATGATTTATTTCATAACTTAATAACCGTAGCTCGGATTTTAATAAACTTTATATGTAAATGGGGTAGAATTTTGCCTAGTTTAACATGGTGGCTTCACTTTGCATGCTTAACAACTCTAAAATTATGTTTAGGGCAGAACAGTACCAAACCTAATATATGCATATGAGAAGTTTTCGGACTTGTTGTTTTGTTGTTCCGGCCTCATTTAAACATGCCTAGATTAGATAGTTTCATCATGATTCACCTCTTGCCATGCTAACAACATTTAATCTTGTTGGGTACATAAACGAGAGAGAACTAAATAAGTCATGTGGTGTTTTCTTCAATATGCAACTCCGTTGCATAATGAGCTCCACTTAATTTGTAGGATTGTTTGTGCACTTTGCCATGCCATGCTTCATTAAACCGGACATGCATCATACTTGTTTGTGCTTCATGCCATGTCTATGTGGTGGTTGTTTACTATGTTTGTTTGCTTCTTTCCGGTGTTGCTTCGTCGGGTTGGTTCCGATAACGTCGTGTTGGGAGGATTCGTTCGACTTCGTCCGTTTGACTTTCTCATGGACTCGTTCTTCTTCCTTGCGGGATCTCAGGCAAGATGACCATACCCTCAAAATCACTTCTATCTTTGCTTGCTAGTTGCTTGCTCTTTTTCTATGCCTATGCTATGATACCTACCACTTGCTTATCATGCCTTCCATATTGTTAAGCCAAGCCTCTAACCCACAATGTCCTAGCAAACCGTTGTTTGGCTATGTTACCGCTTTGCTCAGCCCCTCTTATAGCGTTGTTAGTTGCAGGTGAAGATTGGAGCTTGTTCCATGTTTGGAACATGGTTATTTTGTTGGGATATCAGAATATCTCTTATTTAATTCATGCATCTATATACTTGGTAAAGGGTGGAAGGCTCGGCCTTATGTCTGGTGTTTTGTTCCACTCTTGCTGCCCTAGTTTCCGTCATATCGGTGTTATGTTCCCGGATTTTGCGTTCCTTACGCGGTTGGGTTATAATGGGAACCCCTTGACAGTTTGCCTTGAATAAAACTCCTCCAGCAATGCCCAACATTGGTTTTACCATTTGCCACCTAGCCTTTTCTTTCCCTTGAGTTCTGCAGACTCAAGGGTCATCTTTATTTAAACCCCCCCGGGCCAGTGCTCCTCTGAGTGTTGGTCCAAACTGAGCTGCCTGCGGGGCCACCTCGGGGAAACTTGAGGGTTGGTTTTACTCGTAGCTAGTCTCATCTGAGCGTGCCCTGAGAACGAGATATGTGCAGCTCCTATCGGGATTTGTCGGCACATTCGGGCGGTGTTGCTGGACTTGTTTTACCATTGTTGAGGATGTCTTGTAACCTGGATGCCGAGTCTGATCGGATTGTCTTGGGAGAAGGAATATCCTTCGTTGACCGTGAGAGCTTGTGATGGGCTAAGTTGGGACTCCCCTGCAGGGATTTGAACTTTCGAAAGCCGTGCCCGCGGTTATGGGCAGATGGGAATTTGTTAATGTCCGGTTGTAGAAAACCTGAAGTTGACCTTAATTAAAATACATCAACTGCGTGTGTAACCGTGATGGTCTCTTCTCGGCGGAGTCCGGGAAGTGGACACGGTGTTGGAGTTATGCTTGACGTAGGTTGTTCTAGGATCACTTCTTGATCATAGTTTCTCGACCATGCTTTTGCCTTCTCTTCTCGCTCTCTTTTGCGAATATGTTAGCCACCAAATATGCTAGTCGCTTGCTGCAGCTCCACCTCATAACTTTTACCCTTCCTATAAGCTTAAATAGTCTTGATCGCGAGGGTGTGAGATTGCTGAGTCCCCATGACTCACAGATACTTCCAAAACCAGTTTGCAGGTGCCGATGTTACCGAGCAGGTGACGCAACCAAGCTCAAGGAGGAGCTCGTTGAAGATCTTGTCCTTTGTGTCGTTTCATTCTAGTTGATCAGTAGTGGAGCCCAGTTGGGGTCGATCGGGGACCGTGTCGCTTTTGGGGTACTCTTCTTTTATTTTGGCTCCGTAGTCGGGCCTTGATTGTAATTGGTTGATGTAATGCTTTATTCATGTAATTGTGTGAAGTGGCGATTGTAAGCCAACTATGTATCTCTTTCCCTTATGTATTACATGGGTTGTGTGAAGATTATCTCACTTGCGACATTGCTTTCAATGCGGTTATGCCTCTAAGTCATGCTTCGACACGTGGGAGATATAGCCGCATCGAGGGCGTTACAAGTTGGTAATCAGAGCCTTCCCCGACCTTAGGAGCCCCCTTCTTGATCGAATCGCTGACGTTATTGAGTCTAGAAATGTTTTGAGTCATTTAGGAATTATATATATCGGAGAGTTAGGACTTCTTTTTACTCCTCAGTCCCTCCGTCGCTCTGGTGAGGCATCCTGACGTAGAGTTTTGACTCTTCTCTTCTCAAATTTCACTAAATTTTTTTTAGGATCACGCGGGTATCTTGGAATCGTTTCGATGGTTTTGTGATGAGAACATTGTTCTTGGTGCCTCCTGTCATTTAGGGGTTGTGGCAGTGTCCCGGGGAGTTGAGCTCCGAGGTGTTGTCGTCACAATTTTATAGTTGCAGTTTTGGAATACCTGAGATTAGTTTCGCCGACATCGAAAATCTCTTTTATGCAGTTGTTGGTGAGATAACCTCGACGCCACCCAGTACTGGGGCGGGAGTTCGGGAGTATTGCCATAACTCGTATAACTGATGCTTTTCGAAGGTTGAGGTAAACGATTTCCGAGGGTTTCTTGGTTATGTGTTGAAGGATGGATACAGCTGGATGTAGGATTTGTTAGTTTTGGGTGAGATATTATGCTTCCCCTGTATCCCCAACACCTGATTGCATAACCGGAAAATTTCAGGAGTTTATAAGTGGGAATTCAAGTAGATCTTAGGATATCTTTCCGACAGATGTATGATATGAAATTGGGGTTCGACGTCTAGTGGTCCGCCTATTCACGGTTGGTTTTACAGTGGTCTCCTTGTGTCTTAAAGAGTCCTTGGCTATGCCGACCCGGGGACGCTTCGTATGTCATGTGCACTGCCTTGTACATGATGGTGCTGTACGATCAAGCCCGTGTAGGCCCCACCACGAAAACTTCGGATGAAATCTCTATCATATATTTGTTCCGGCTTATTTTGCAAGCCAATCCTTTGTTTGTTTTGAGTTGTGGTATTCGAGTTGCTTCGAAGTCAAATGTTGATTCCATCCCTTGTCTAAGTGGTGTTCTCATACTCCTATGTGAATACTAATCCTTCTTGATAATCGAGATTGTCATGTCAATCCTTTTTCCAACCGGTGCGCTTCTCTTCGAGATGATCCCATCTTTCTCCCCATCAGCAAGATCTAGTATCAGTTCTTCTCAACGGTGTTTGTTTCATCCGTCTCCAGGTTGCCTTTGTTTTTCCCGCCCACCCACCCTTTTTCTTGAAGGACTAAGATTTCTTTATTCTTGTGAAGTCTCTCCATCCTTTTCCGTCAATATTTTTATTCGGTGATTCTCATGAAGATCCTAACGGAGCTTCAAGTTATCATTCTTTGTTTCTTCTCTTCTCCGGCGGTTTCAAATCAACCTTTTGGTGTTGATCATATCCCTTTTTCCCTCGTTTCTAATGCTTTCTCTTGCCGGTGCACCTCTTAATCATCCACTTCTCACTACTCAATTGTTCCGGAGTGCTCAAGATATCTCGAAGATTCGTGTTTCCACTCTGCAGTTGTTCAATATCTTCGAGGACGTTCTCTCATTCAAGTCTTTTAATTCAACGGGTGCAATCTCTCTTTCGAGTAATCATTTCTACGGTGTTTCTTTTGAGTGGGCCCTAACCCACAGGTCTTTCCCCAGGATCTTACCTGACTCTTCTTATTTTCCTGAAGCTATCCTCAAATTTCTTTTCGAAGTTTGACGTAAGAATGATTCATCATTAGTCTAATGCCTTTCTCCAAGATCGGTTAAATTGTTTTCATCGTTGGCTCAACTTTTCCAACTTTCATTCCGGAGTGCCTCAAAAAATTATCAGTGGTGGTTCTAGTCATCATTCTCAACATTTGAAGACCAAATAAGAGTTTTACCTCCATATCTTATCCGTTCTCTCAGAGATTCGTGGTTCTAGTTCGAGGCCATCCTCTCATATTTGTTTTCGATTGTCAAGATTCTTTCACCTATCCGGAGCAATTCAAGAGTCTTCTCAGTTTGATTATCTAGAGTCCATCAATTCAGGTTTATTCATTCTCAGCTTTCAGTTATCATTCTCCAATCTTACCGGTGCATCATTCAAATATTCTCTTATCGGTCCCTGATCTATTCGTTTCACTTGTATCTAAATTGTCTCAAGTATCTTCGTTCTTTTTATAATTCTTCCCGATGTTTCTTTATCTTTACTTCGTTCATTAAAATTCTTACAGTGGTTCGTTCAAGAGTTCTTTTCCTTGGTTATCATATAAATTCATTCGTTGTTTCGATTCCTACCGGTGGTTCGTTGAAGATCTTCTTCAAGTTTGAGCTATATCTATATTTAATCCTTTCAACGAGAATAAGTGGTATGCCAAATCCGTTGCTTGTCATCAATTTAAATTGGTGAAGGATACGCATAACGTAATTCTTATTTTTATTTCATCGAGTGAACTCAGTTCCCTGTTCCGGAGGCTCATCAAATTCTCGTTCTCATTTGTTCATCTTTCTTTTCCCGGAGTTCCAAGTTCTCTCAATTACCTCGTCACGGAGATCCATCTAAATCATTACAAATTTTCACCTTGTGTTTTCAACTCCTTTTTCCTTCCGTTTGATCATTCTTTTGTTTAACGGAGTTCTTCATCAAGGTTCTACATGATGGTTCTTCAAGGATGTAATTTCCTTCTCAAAGTGTTCATCGAGATTCTTTTCAAAGGAGCTCAAGCATTCTTCATCTTGCATTCCGAAGTGCAATTCCTTCTACCGTATCATTGGAGGTGGTATTATGTCATTCTTGATAATTTGAGTTCATGTTTCATGATTCACATGTTGTTAAGAATGAGGTAGTTAAACCCATCAATCTCTTCATTGGAGTTATCTTGTGCCATGTTACACCTAAAGCTTTCCCTAAGGATTGTGGCTATTTATGGTGTTTATAAATGACCCAAGTTCTTCATCTATTCCCCCGGTGATATAAGTTTCTCGTCTCCTTGTTCTTATCAATCCAATCCTTTTCCCGGGAGTGGCAGGTTGTCACCTCATAATTTGAGATGTATTCCATAAGACCATATCAAGCTTATCCTTTTCGTTGTTGGTTTCCAACAACTCCGTTCGACCCTTCTCCTAAAGATGCCTTTTCAAGCTCTTTTGTGGCAGAAGTTGGCATTTTCTTCTCCATTCTCCTATTTCAATTATCCATCTTCTATTCTTTTGTTTCGGAGGCATTGTGTTGTTGCTCTTTTCAATCATCATCTCGAATTGTGAAGATCATGTTCTTGTCATGCTTATCCATTTAACCGGAGTGTGTACCCGCTGCTCAAGTTCTTTCATTTTATCAAGCCTCGCATATCTTTCCAATCGGAGTGCTGCCCGAAGTTGTTCTTCCTTGTTCCTCTTTTCTAACGGAGTGCTTTCAACTTCGTTCATCTCCGTTGCTTTCTTTCCTTAAATTTGTTCAACCTCCCAAGATTATTTGGTCTCACTCGTTTGTCAAAGAAGCAACTTAGTTTTACCTCTCCTCTTTCTCTTTTGTTTTCCCTCCGGTGCTGAAAGTGCTAGTGATCGACTAGAGGGGGGGGGGTGAATAGGCGATTTTTATGAAAGTCTTCAAAACATGGAAGTTTCGAAGACAAATGATAGAAATAAACCTATTACCATGCAGCAGAAGGTAGACTACACTAGACAAACCATAGTCAAGTATTCAATGAAGTGAAAGCACAATGACTAATAGCAGCTAGGCAGTAAAGATCAAGTAGGAAGATATTGTGAAGCCAATCAGAACAAGCAGTCACTCAGTGAAGACAAAATATAATGCAATCATACAATGACTTCACAAGGACCAACTGTAAATAAAGAGATAGGAAGGATAGAACCAGTGAGCTTGGTGAAGATAAAGATTTGGTAGACCAGTTCCAACTGGTGTGACAGTTGTACGTCTGGCTAGGGCGGCTAGGTATTTAAACCCGAGGACACACAGTCCCGGACACCCAGTCCTGAACACGCAGCTCAGGACACTCAGTCCTCACCGTATTCCCCTTGAGCTAAGGTCACACAGACCTCGCCCAATCACTCTGGTAAGTCTTCAAGGTAGACTTCCAAACCTTCACAGACTTCGTTCACCGGTGATCCACAATGACTCTTGGATGCTCAGAACGCGACGCCTAACCGGCTGGAAGATTCACAGTCCTCAAGTGTAATAAGTCTTTAGATCACACAGACAGGAAGACTTAAGTGATGCCTAACACTCTTTGGCTCTGGGTGTTTAGGGCTTTATCCTCGCAAGGAATTCTCTCTCAAAGGCTTCGAGGTGGGTTGCTCTCAAACGACAAAAGCCGTACTCTAACTCTGAGCAGCCAACCGTTTATGGTTGTAGGGGGTGGGCTATTTATAGCCACTAGGCAACCTGACCTGATTTGTCCGAAATGACCCCCGGTCACTAAGGAACTGACACGTGTTCCAACGGTCAGATTTCAAACACACACGGCAACTTTACTTGGGCTACAAGCAAAGCTGACTTATCCAACTCTGGACAAGTTTTGCTCTCATAGTCTTCACTCGAAGACATAGGATTTTGGTTAAGCATAACTTCAGTCATTCTGACTGGTTCTCTTGGACCCCACTTAACAGTACGGTGGTTCCTATGACTCAACAAAGAAGAAAAAGAACGATGAAAGAACTAAGTCTTCATGCTCCATAGTCTTCATGCGATGTCTTCTCTTGTCATAGTCTTCAATGTGAATGTCTTCACATACCACCTTTGACTTCAATGTCTTCATTCATTTTTAGGGGTCATCTCTGGTAGGAAAACCGAATCAATGAGGGACTTCTACCTGTGTTATCCTGCAATTCTCACAAACACATTAGTCCCTCAACTAGGTTTGTCGTCAATTCTCCAAAACCAACTAGGGGTGGCACTAGATGCACTTACAATCTCCCCCTTTTTGGTGATTGATGACAAACTAGTTGAAGTTTTCAACGGGGAATAAAATATGTGAAATTGTAAAGGATAGATTATTGTCTTCATAAGTGGCAAAGGCTCCCCCTGAAGATGTGCATATAAGTAATTTGCTTTTGGTATGCAAATGCACATGGCAGGTTGTACTTGTGGAGACCCTCTTCAACTTATGATGACAATTTATCATGCATAAAAAGTATGTGAAGATAATGACATGCACAATGAAAAATGGACGTCTGCAAAATGATCTAGGTGCGGAATTTATCGTCGCACATGCGGAATTTATCATCGCATCATAGAATAGCAAATAAGTAGCAGACGACCATCGAGTTTAAGTGTTACAACTCAAAGAACCAAATGTATCAAAATGAGAGTTGTAAACACTAGGCAAAATATAAAGCAACCGCCCATATGGACCCGCTTGAAGACTATCAAACTCATATGCTTCTCCCCTTTTTGTCAGTAAGGACCAAAAAGGTTTGAAGACATAGAGCGTCTACTCGTTCCCATGAGGAGTAGGTGAAGCAGCAAGGTCGTCGGTGTTGTTAGGTGGTGCAGACGAACTCGGGGCAGTGTCGATGCGTGCAGAAGTAGGGGGCGGTGAAGTAGCATCGTCTTCGTCATCGATCACTCTGGCATTCACAGTTGTCGCGGAGGAAGAGAACTCAGAGTCTTCAAGAGACGGAGTTCGTCGCAGCACAGTCCTCCTTGGAGGTGTTGAGTCAAACTTGAAGCATTCAGAGAAGCCATCCTCTTGAAGATCATCTTCAGAACACATAAGCGTCAGCCCTTTCCATGTACGCCGACAGGTTTCATGGGCAACAAAGGCATTCTTGGTGGCAAGATTGCGAATCCTGTTTACGTCCACCAAGAGGCTTTGCATTTGGCGCTTCATCCAGTCATGATGCCTATCCTGTTTCTGATGAAGGGCAACCAGAAGCTCTCGATTATTCAGAACACGGGATCGCTTCTTGGGCCATTGGGCAATGGTGCTGTCAGTGGCTTCAGTGAGGGCACGATGAGGTGCACGTGTAGTACCAACCAGAGGATAAATACGAGTGACTGCTTGAACTCCTTCAATGTTTTGAGAGAAGCTTTGATTCTTAGCATTTTGAAAACTAAGAGGCTCCTTGGCAGGCTCTGGATAGATGGCTTCAACTGACATATCAACGTCAGGCATAAAGATCCGATGATTGCGAGCAGAGGGCTGATAGGTGACAGCTGAGTGTAGTTTGATCAGCCGCATAATCCATGGAGCGTAAAACTTCAAGCCAAAGAGATCAGATCCTGATGCAGCAAGTTGGCGGATGAAGAAGTCTTGTGCATTGAAGCATTTGCCGTGAAGAATATGGAAGACCAAAGTCTTCATTGCACCTTCCAGCTTTGCATGTGGAGAATGTCCTTTGATGGGCCAGAGAGTTCGCCTTATAATGTGATAGATAGTGCGTGGCAGATACTCAAGGTCTTTAACAAATAACTCCTTAGGATATGCAGCATCTGGAGGCAAAGGCTTCATCATGCTAAGCATCTGACTCATGTTTGGTTCAGGCTTCTGAAAAATGCTCTCCATAGCTGCACTATGAAGCTGACAACCAGGTTCATAAAGATCTCCTGGAGTGGGCAGACCAATGAGCTCAATGATATCAAAGGCTTTGGCTTCGTGATGAACATTGCCGGTCATCCACTCAAGGACCCACGTCTTCGGATCTCTGTTGTAGCCACGAATATGAAGAGTGGCATAGAATTGGAGCAGCAATTCTTCGTTCCAGTGCTCTTTATCGGTGACGAACGACAACAATCTAGACTCTTTGAAGCAATCCAGAGCTTCTTCCAAGCAAGGCAGACCAGTTATGGCTTCAGTGTCAAGACGCATATGTGAGAAAATGCGACCTTGATTGTACAGAATGCATGAGTAATAACTGCGCTGCTGATAGCTCCAGAACCGATCAGAAGATATTCTTGCCCTTGAGTAGGGGTTCTTGGCGCTATTGAAGAAGGTGTTGTGTGCTTTGAAGCCATTGATATTAAAAGATCCGGGTGCCGATGCAGGACCTGGAAACCTGGGCAACCTTGACATTGGCTTCTGTACTTGAGGCCTGTGCTCAACGTGATAGTCAAACTGAGGACCAGCAGCAGGCGGAGGAGTCAGAAAAGGCCATTTGACAGTGAGAAGTTGGCCATAGTTGAATGCTTGCTCGATAGTGTGTGGCCTTGGTGGCGGAACAGGAGCAGTGGCATCAACAGAGGCGTCAGGCTGCACATCTGTTGCAATTGCATCATTGGCTTCATTGGCCTCTGGCACATTGGTTGGTGCAGGCTCCACATTTGCTTCAGCCATGACTACGTCATTGGCTTCATTTGTGTTGGTAGTGGCAGCCTAAAGATTCTCAACCTCCACTTGATGAGCTGGAGGGTCGGGCACAGACACGTTCACTTCAGGAACAGCTTCTTCAGAATTTGGGGGTGTAGGGACACGATCTTCTTCTTGTTTGTCATCAGCTGATGCAGCCGGATTGTCTTCAGCACCTTTGGCTTCAGACTCAGAGACAGTCACAGTAGGAGTGGCATCTGGAAACACTTGACGTGCAACAGATTGGTGGTGCACTTCTCCTTCTGGAATGCTCGGAAGAGGGACTTGAGACCTTGGTCCTTTGCGAAGCCTGCGTAGCGCTGCCGACGCCTGTGGAGATGGAGTTGGCTGGGCCTCAAAGTCATCCTCTTCTTGCACTGATGGGGTTTCTTGGGGAGAGCTTGGAGTGTCTTGTCTCTATGGGTGATTAGCCCACGATGCATCCTGAGCAGTTGGCGTCAGAGGACGACCAATGCTAATGAGTTCGCTGTGCGTAAGCACAGGCGATAATACCAGTTGGTGCTCGATCTGAGGAAGGACTTCATCATCTTCAACATTGTCATGGTGACCAATGTCTTCAGCAGTGGTGAGGTCAGCTGCTGGAATGTCTTCAGCATCAGGAGCCTCTGTGGAAGCAGGCTCATGAACAATCAGTTGGCGCTCGTGGTGTTCAGATGCAGGGCGAACCATTGAGATAGGTTCAACAACTAAGGGCTCTGTGGGAGCAGCCCGATCCTTCTTGGTTTTGCGCTTCTTAGAGGGAGCGACATCAGAAGCTTCAGGATTTTTCCTTTTTCTGGCTTCAGCCTCAGCAGTCCTCGTCTTCTTCAGTTCTGAAGCGGTTGACCTGACCTTTGGCTTCGAGCCAGTCATGCTGCTTGGGAAGACTATGCGAGGTTCTTCCTGCCTTGAAGGTGCAGATTGGTCAGTTGAGGGCTTCTTCTTCTTTGCAGCCATTCTTGGGTCGATTCCAGGATGACCAAGAGCCTTGCGCTTCTCAGCCTCATTGTAGGCTTGCACACACTTGTCAGCCAGGCTCTTCATGCGTTCACGAGAACCTTGAGCTTCTTCACGTTTTTTGAGAAAGGCTTCCTTGAGCTCGTGCAGCATAATCTTGAAGTTTTTCACATCTTGCACGCTGAGCTTGGCCATGTGCTTCTTGAACTGAGCTTTCTCATAGTCGATCTTTTGCTTAAGTTCAACGATGCGCTGAGCTAGAGATAGCTCAGAAGCAATGGCGCCATGGAAGGCGACACTGAGGCCAATTGGAAGTTGCAGATCTTCAAAGTTGAGGTTGGGCGTGTCAAACCACTCATCAATGAAGTTATGGAGGATTGCCACATCAAAGAGAGGCAAATCATTGAAGATCTCTGCTTCTTCCTTGCTCTTGATCAGTTGCTGGAAAGATCAATGGCGTCATTGCGCAGAATAGCAGCAGCAGTCAGTGCCTGATCAGTACTCTTTCTCATCTCAGTCTTCTTGGAGATACGTGATAGATCTTCAGACTGCACGCTGTCTTCAGGAGGTGCAGTAGCCAGTGGCTTCGCCCATAAGATTTTTGGTGCTGAGGCAGACTTTGAAGCTTTAGCCTTCTTCTGCTTCTGCGGCTTCGGTGGTGCAGGTGCTTCGTCAGATTCAGCATCATCTGCAGGTTGAGCCACGACTACCCCTTGAACCATAATATGAGTGATGAGACCTTCTAGGTTGTAGAAGGGCCCAACCAGATTGGGTTTAGCTTCTCGTGTGCCATCAGCACGTGGCGCAGAGGGGCCTGGGTTGAAGTCTAATCCCAATGATTTCTTGTTTTCCTTGGCAGAGTTCTGTGCAAACTGATAGTTGCGCTTGAAGAGATTGTCTTCGCGACACCATAACAGATAGGATGGGTCGGCATTAGCAGGCTGAGGTCCACGAAGCATGCATGGGTAAAAGCCTTGAGCAATAGCTTCGGACTGTGATTTGGGCTGAAGACCTTTGTATGTGATATCTCCCCATGGTCCCTTGATGGCACTCTTCTCAGCATATTCGTCGGTGACGAATTTGTACTTGAACCATTCCTCTGCCCAATGTCTTCGAATCCATTGGATTCGGTTCTTGCGTTCTCCATAGGTTTCTTCTGGATCTGACTTGTATTGCTCATATATATCTGGTGGCAGGTCCTTAGCAGTGTTTCCACGGCGCTGTCTGCCTCCCTTCCTTGTAGATTTCTCTGTAGCCATGAACTTCAAACTGAATGGCTTCAACACGTTCAAAGGTTTCAAAGGCTTCCGCCTGCGGGTCAAACCGGAACTGGCTTCGGGAGAATTTATATGATGCTGTAAGAATTCTGCAAATGAATGCAGACTATGAGAACCAAGGGATTCTCCCACGGACATGTACCTGTGACAGCATTAAGGTGCGAGGGAAGGGGAAGAGGTCATATGCATTCTCAGAAGATTTTGAAGATAAATCAGTTTAGAAGACATTGACCTCATTGTGCGAATACATTCACTCATAGATAAAGAGTTGGTTCCAGATTTGTACGAATCCACGGATCAGTACAAGTGAGGAATCTAACTACTTTGTGAAGCATAAGTGAACATACTAGGCATATTATGAGATGCAGTATGAAATAGATCCAACTTGTGTGAATAGAAACTTCTTGTGGCAGAAAGTGATGAATCTATAGGATCAAAGGGGCCGTAAAAAGGAAGTTTTATTTACCACACGAAGAACTGCTAGACGAAGTGGAAGAGGAGGCCGAGCAGTTTGATCGTCCATGCCCTAACTTGGTGACGGAGGACACCTACGACGGCGGCGGAGAAGACGATGTCCGCGGCCAGCGTGAAGACGGCGTCGGAGAGGTCGCGGCAGCTAAGCGCTTCATCGCGGGCATCGTCGAGGGCTAGCAGTAGCGCTAGGGTTTGTGCGAGAGTGGAAGAAAGGATAATGACTGTGGTGAGGCGTGTATTTATAGGGACAGGGACGGCACAGTGTAAGTGCATCTAGTGCCACCCCTAGTTGGTTTTGGAGTATTGACGACAAACCTAGTTGAGGGACTAATGTGTTTGTGAGAATTGCAGGATAACACAGGTAGAAGTCCCTCATTGATTTGGTTTTCCTACCAGAGATGACCCCTAAAAATGTATGAAGACATTGAAGTCAAAGGTGGTATGTGAAGACATTCACATTGAAGACTATGACAAGAGAAGACATCGCATGAAGACTATGGAGCGTGAAGACTTAGTTCTTTCATCGTTCTTTTTCTTCTTTGTTGAGTCATAGGAACCACCGTACTGTTAAGTGGGGTCCAAGAGAACCAGTCAGAATGACTGAAGTGATGCTTAACCAAAATCATATGTCTTCGAGTGAAGACTATGAGAGCAAATCTTGTCCAGAGTTGGATAAGTCAGCTTTGCTTGTAGCCCAAGTAAAGTTGCCGTGTGTGTTTGAAATCTGACCGTTGGAACACGTGTCAGTTCCTTAGTGACCGAGGGTCATTTCGGACAAATCAGGTCGGGTTGCCTAGTGGCTATAAATAGCCCACCCCCTACAACCATAAACGGTTGGCTGCTCAGAGTTAGAGTATGGCTTTTGTCGTTTGAGAGGAACCCACCTCGAAGCCTTTGAGAGAGAATTCCTTGCAAGGATAAAGCCCTAAACACCCAGAGCCAAAGAGTGTTAGGCATCACTTAAGTCTTCCTGTCTGTGTGATCTGAAGACTTATTACACTTGAGGACTGTGAATCCTCCAGCCGGTTAGGCGTCGCGTTCTGAGCATCCAAGAGTCATTGTGGATTGCCGGTGAACGAAGTCTGTGAAGGTTTGGAAGTCTACCTTGAAGACTTACCAGAGTGATTGGGCGAGGTCTATGTGACCTTAGCTCAAGGGGAATACGGTGAGGACTAAGTGTCCTGAGCTGCGTGTTCAGGACTAGGTGTCCGGGACTGTGTGTCCTCAGATTTAAATACCTACCCGCCCTAACCAGACGTACAACTGTCACCGCAGTTGGAACTGGTCTACCAAACCTTTGTCTTAATCACGCACACTGGTTCTATCCTTCCCATCTCTTTATTTACAGTTGGCTCTTGCGAAGTCAGTGCCTATCTGCATTATCCATTTGTCTTCATTGTGTACCTGATCTTTACTGCCTAGCTGCTATTAGTCATTGTGCTTTCACTCCATTGAATACTTGACTATGGTCTGCCTAGTGTAGTCTACCTTCCGCTGCATGGTAATAGGTTCATTTCTATCATTTGTCTTCGAAACTTCCATGTTTTGAAGACTTTCATAAAAATCGCCTATTCACCCCCCTCTAGTCGATATAACGCACTTTCACACAGTGTTATTACATAGGTGCCCCTGGCGATTCACATATGAAGGACACGTGGCCATCATGCAACATATCGGGGGTTGTTCCACATTCCCATGCACGCCTGGATTGTCGGGTGGTCGTTCCTACTTCTCCGGGTTTCATGTGAAGAAATTAGCATTGAAAACAGACTTAATGTTTGTCTCTGTATCTTCTGCTGACAAGGACGCAGAGAAGACATTCGACAGTTTCAAGAGAATGCATATGATTTGGACAGATAGAGTTTGAGATAGAAAGCATAGAGAGGTTAGGGTCCGATCACATTCACTTAGTTCAAAAGATTCAACAAGAAGACATAGCTATAAGTGAATGCTGTAGAGGACAGAACACTAGTATATATATATATATATATATATATATGAGAAAGACAATCAAATCAACATAGTGACGATAATCATGAAGACAAGTTGAAAATGAAGACAAACAAAATGTGAAGACATAGCAAATGTAACGCCTTAGGTAAAACACTTCAAACAGAAGAATTTGGTGGTGGTGTTACCCATCGTATAGGAAGTATTAGACCCAGACACGGCGCACAATTATCGTGGCGCTCCGAAGTCAAATTCCACATTAATGTATTCACACTTAGAATGTAAGTCTTCATTGATTGAAGATATACTTTACTTCGTGTGTTGCACATCTAAGTCATCAATATGCATAAGTGTTAGGATGTGTGCCTGATCATAGGACATTTGAGGATTCCAAGATATTTAGCTCACACCGTAACTTGCAAAATCTCTTCTCATCCAAGGGCTTGGTGATGATATCTGCCAATTGCTCTTCAGTGTTGACGTGTATGATATCAATATCTTCCTTCACAATATGATCTCTGAGAAAGTGATGACGAATTTCAATGTGCTTTGTCTTCGAGTGCTGAACTGGGTTGTTGGCAATCTTGATGGCGCTTTCGTTGTCGCAGTAGAGTGGCACTTGCTTCAGATGAATGCCATAGTCTTTGAGTGTTTGCTTCATCCACAGAAGCTGAGCGCAGCAAGATCCAGCAGCAATGTATTCAGATTCAGCAGTGGAGAGAGATACACAGTTCTGCTTCTTTGAAGACCAACATACAATGATCGTCCCAGAAAATGACATGTGCCTGATGTAGACTTGCGATCCACCTTGTCACCAGCATAATCAGCATCCTAGAATCCAACCAGATCAAACTCTGAGCCCTTTGGATACCATAATCCTAGTGTTGGGGTGTAAGCCAAATATCAAAGAATTCGCTTCACAGCTAAGTGATGCGATTCCTTTGGTGCCGCTTGGAATCGAGCACACATGCAAACACTAAGCATAATATCTGGCCTAGATGCACATAGATAAAGTAAAGAACCAATCATGGAGCGGTATACCTTTTGATCGAACTCTTTACCATTGTCGTCAGGACCCAGATGATGTTTGGCTGGCATTGGTGTCGTGAAGCCTTTGCAGTCTTGCATCCCAAATTTCTCCAGGCAATCTTTGAGGTACTTCTCTTGAGATATGAAGATGCCGTTGCGTTGCTGACGTATTTGAAGACCAAGGAAGAACTTCAGCTCACCCATCATGGACATCTGATATTGCTCTTGCATCATATATCCAAACTCTTCACTGTATTTCTGATTGGTGCAGCCGAAGATAATGTCATCCACATATATTTGGCACACAAACAGTTCACCATCATATGTCTTCGTGAAGAGAGTGGGGTCGAGGGAACCAGGTTTGAAGCCTTTGCTCTTCAGGAAGTCTTTGAGTGTGTCATACCAAGCCCGAGGGGCTTGTTTGAGGCCATACAATGCCTTGCTGAGCTTGTACACCATGTCAGGATGTTTTGGATCTTCAAAGCCAGGCGGTTGTGCAACATACACTTCTTCTTCAATCTTGCCATTGAGAAAAGCGCTCTTCACATCCATTTGATATAGAAGAATGTTATGATGATTTGCATAGGCCAGCAGTATGCATATGGCTTCAAGTCTAGCCACAGGAGCAAATGTTTCATCGAAGTCAATCCCTTCAACTTGAGTGTATCCTTGAGCAACGAGACGAGCTTTGTTTCTGACAACTTGACCATGCTCATCTTGCTTGTTGCGATATATCCATTTGGTGCCTATTATATTGTGCTTGCGAGGATCAGGATGCTTAACCAGTTCCCATACATTATTCAGCTCAAACTGTTGAAGCTCTTCTTGCATAGCTTGAATCCATTCAGGTTCCATGAAGGCTTCTTCAACTTTCTTAGGTTCAGATATTGAGACGAATGCGAAGTGCCCACAGAAATTTGCTAGCTGTGTTGCCCTTGAATGAGTGAGTGGACCAGGTGCATTGATGCTATCAATTATTCTCTCAATCTGTACTTCATTTGCAACACGAGGATGTACAGGACGAAGATTTTGCTCTTGCTGATCATTGTCATCGTTAGAAGGAATGTCTTCAGGCTGAGCATTGTCTTCAGGTTGATCAGGTGCGGAGATGATAAGTTCCTCTTCAGGCTGAGCTTCAGAAGGTATGATTTCTCCAGTTCCCATAAGTTTGATTGATTCACTGGATGGAACTTCATCTAGCACATTTGGCAGGTGCTCTCTTTGCGAGCCGTTAGTCTCATCGAACCGCACATCCACTGTTTCAACCACTTTATAGTGAAAAAGGTTGAAGACTCTGTAGGAGTGCGAATCCTTTCCATATCCAAGCATAAAGCCTTCATGTGCTTTTGGTGCAAATTTTTAAGTGTGATGTGGATCCTTGATCCAGCACCTGGCACCAAATACTCTGAAGTAACTGACATTTGGCTTCTTGCCAGTAAGGAGCTCATAGGATGTCTTGTTAAGAAGCTTGTGAAGATAAACACGGTTGATGATATGGCATGCAGTATCAATGGCTTCAGGCTAGAATTTTCTTGGAGTCTTGTATTCATCAAGCATCGTCCGAGCCATCTCAATAAGTGTTCTGTTCTTGCGTTCGACGACGCCATTCTGCTGTGGCGTGTACGGAGCTGAGAATTCATGTGTGATGCCCAAAGTATCAAGATATGTATCTAGGCCAGTGTTCTTGAATTCAGTGCCATTGTCACTTCTGATGTGCTTTATCTTGACGCCATAGTTGTTCATTGCTCGATTGGCGAAGCGTCTGAAGACATCCTGCACTTCAGTCTTGTAGAGGATTATATGCACCCAAGTATATCTTGAATAATCATCAACAATGACAAAGCCATAGATACAAGCAGTAGTAGTAAGAGTTGAGTAATGAGTGGGACCAAAAAGGTCCATGTGGAGCAGTTTGAAGGGTCGAGTCGTTGTCATGATTGTCTTCGAGGGATGCTTGGCCCTCGTCATCTTTCCTGCTTCACAGGCACCGCATAAGTGATCCTTCTTGAACTTGACGCCATCGATGCCTATGACATGCTTCTTCCTTGCAAGGGTGTGGAGGTTCCTCATGCCAGCATGCCCTAGCCTCCGATGCCAGAGCCAGCATTCAGAAGCTTTTGCTAGAAGACATACTGCAAGTTGTGGTCCTGCTGAGAAATCTACCACGTACAAATCATCTTTCCGATACCCTTCAAACACTAGAGACTTGTCAGATTCCATTAGAACAAGGCAACGATATTTTCCAAACATCACAATCATGTTTAAATCACAAAGCATTGAGACAGACATTAAGTTGAAACCAAGGGATTCAACAAGCATGACTTTATCCATGTGTGGATCCTTTGAGATTGCAACTCTACCTAGACCCAATACCTTGCTTTTACCAGTGTCAGCAAATGTGATGTGACTTTTGTCAGATGGACGTAAAGTTGAGTCCATGAGAAGGCTTCGCTTGCCAGTCATGTGATTGGTACACCCACTATCAATAATCCATTCTGAAGCAGCTGGTGTTGTACCCTACAGTACAGTTAGGGGGATAGGCTTCACGAAGAGAATTGTGAAGCAAAAACATTTGACGAGCCGGTGGATTATGAAAGCTTAGATCGAGATTAGGACTGATAGGGTAAGTAGCAAGCGACTCAGGAACAAAGTACATAATAAGACCATTTGGGAATTTGATCTTGCACCCTACAAGATGTTTAAGGTCCCCAGCAATAGCGTCAGACGATTTTGGTTTTCGGCTGGAGACCTTTCCTGCAAAAGAGAGTTAAGCTTTGTTAGCCACCCACATCTTCAAGGGCGGCTTCGAAGCAATGAGTCTAAGTGCAGCATCTGAGAACTTTGGCTTTGGAGCCCTAGCAAAAAGTCTTGCAGTGGACAATAGTACTCATAAGAATAAGCAGAATAGTTCTTGGTCTTATGAACATGGCGGTTTGATGAACCACGCTCATATTCATAGGCCTGAGTATGGCTTCCCTGCAAAACATTTGCATTAGTGCGACTCAGGTGAGTCCTCTGTCTGTATGAAGCCTTTGGGCCGTATGAAGCCTTCTTCACTTGTGGTGTCATGACGACATTCACAGGAAGATTCTCCAAACACCTTTTCGGCACCCAGACTTTCTTCATAGGCGGCCCATTCCTGTAGTTAGTACCAATATACCTGGCAAACACTTCACCATTCTGATTCTTAAACAGTTTATAGTTTGCATCAAAGGATTCATCAATAACAATGGGATTAGCACAAGTGAAGCCAGATAGGGTGGATGGATCCGCTGAAGGTTCCTTTGCAGCAACCCATGTGGTTTTGGGGTACTGCTCAGGTTTCCAGTAAGAGCCATCAGCATTCATCTTCATTTCGAACCCAACACCCTCTTTCCTAGGGTTTCGGTTCAGGATCAGCCTTTTGAGGACATCACATAGTGTCTGATGCCCTTTGAGACTTTTGTACATCCCTGTTTCAAGCAGTGTCTTCAACCTAGCATTCTCATCAGCAATAGCAGTGGTATCCTCAGCAGAGGGGTTAGTTACCACATCAACAGTTAAAGATATTGCAATAGTAGCAGCAGTAGAACATTCAACAACAGAAGTAGCGTTGTCACGCTCGATGCATTTAAGACATGGTGGTTCAAATCCTTCCTGAGCTGAACTGATCTGTTCGGCGCGAAGTGACTCGTTTTCCTTTTGACGATCTTCATGAGCCGCTCTCAATTTCTCAAGATCTTGCTTCCTTTGAAGATAATCATAGGAAAGCTTTTCATGAGATGTTGAGAGCGTTTCATGACGACTTTCAAGTTCCTCATACTTAACATGAAGATTTTTTATGTCTTCAATTAAGGACTGAGATTGAGTCATTTCAGCGTCCAACAGGTCATCGCTTTTGTCTAATAGTTTTTGAATATGTTCCATAGCTTTCTGTTGTTCAGTTGCAATTTTATCAAGTGTTTTGTAGCTGGGTTTGGAACCACAATCAGAGTCATCTTCACTTGATGTTTGATAGTGAGTGGCGCGTGTGTTTACCTTGGCACCGCGTGCCATGAAGCAGTAGGTAGGAGCGGAGTAGTCCTTGTCATTTGCATCAGTGTCGGTGATGAAGTCATTGTCTTCAGTGTTGAAGATGGACTTTGCAACGTATGATGTAGCCAGACTCGCAACGCCAGAATCGGACTCCTCCTCAGACTCCACCTCCGCCTCCTCAGAAGCGGACTCCTCCTCTGAATCCATTTCCTTGCCAACAAACGCACGTGCCTTGCCAGATGAGCTCTTCTTCTTCTTCTTCTTGTAGTCATGAGCAGAAGCTTCATCATTCCTTGAGCTTGATCGTGAAGACTTTTTGAAGCCTTTCTTCTTGGTGAATTTTTGGAACTTCTTCACAAGCATAGCAAGCTCCTTTCCAATGTCTTCAGGATCATCAGAACTGCTGTCAGATTCTTCTTCAGATGAGGAGACAGCTTTTGCCTTCAAGGCACGAGTTCGCCCATAGTTGGGACCGTAGATGTCTCTTTTCTCAGAAAGCTGAAACTCGTGTGTGTTGAGCCTCTCAAGTATGTCAGACGGATCAAGTGTCTTGAAGTCAGGACGTTCTTGAATCATTAGGGCTAGGGTGTCAAACGAGCTGTCAAGTGATCTCAGGAGTGTCTTGACGACTTCATGCTTGGTTATCTCAGTGGCGCCGAGAGCTTGAAGCTCATTTGTGATGTCAGTGAGTCGATCAAACGTGAGCTGGACATTCTCATTGTCATTTCTCTTGAAGCGGTTGAGGAGGTTGCGAAGGACACTGATTCTCTGATCTCTCTGGGTTGAGACGCCTTCATTGACCTTGGAGAGCCAGTCCCAGACTAGCTTAGATGTTTCCAAAGCACTCACGCGGCCATACTGTCCTTTGGTCAGATGACCACAGATGATGTTCTTGGCAGTGGAGTCCAGTTGAGCGAACTTCTAGACATCAGCAACGGTGACACCTTCTCCAGCCTTGGGAACGCCATTCTTGACGACATACCATAGGTCGACATCAATGGCTTCAAGATGCATGCGCATCTTATTCTTCCAGTAGGGATATTCAGTTCCATCGAAGACGGGGCACGCAACGGAGACTTTAATTATCCCTGCAGTCGACATAACTAAAACTCCAGGTGGTTAAACCGAATCACACAGAACAAGGGAGTACCTTGCTCTGATACCAATTGAAAGTGCTAGTGATCGACTAGAGGGGGGGTGAATAGGCGATTTTTATGGAAGTCTTCAAAACATGGAAGTTTCGAAGACAAACGATAGAAATAAACCTATTACCATGCAGCGGAAGGTAGACTACACTAGACAAACCATAGTCAAGTATTCAATGAAGTGAAAGCACAATGACTAACAGCAGCTAGGCAGTAAAGATCAGGTAGGAAGATATTGTGAAGCCAATCAGAACAAGCAGTCACTCAGTGAAGACAAAAGATAATGCAATCATACAATGACTTCACAAGGACCAACTGTAAATAAAGAGATGGGAAGGATAGAACCAGTGAGCTTGGTGAAGACAAAGATTTGGTAGACCAGTTCCAACTGCTGTGACAGTTGTACGTCTGGTTAGGGCGGCTAGGTATTTAAACCTGAGGACACATAGTCCCGGACACCCAGTCCTGAACACGCAGCTCAGGACACTCAGTCCTCACCGTATTCCCCTTGAGCTAAGGTCACACAGACCTCGCCCAATCACTCTGGTAAGTCTTCAAGGTAGACTTCCAAACCTTCACAGACTTCGTTCACCGGCGATCCACAATGACTCTTGGATGCTCAGAACGCGACGCCTAACCGGCTGGAGGATTCACAGTCCTCAAGTGTAATAAGTCTTTAGATCACACAGACATGAAGACTTAAGTGATGCCTAACACTCTTTGGCTCTGGGTGTTTAGGGCTTTATCCTCGCAAAGAATTCTCTCTCAAAGGCTTCGAGGTGGGTTCCTCTCAAACGACAAAAGCCATACTCTAACTCTGAGCAGCCAACCGTTTATGGTTGTAGGGGGTGGGCTATTTATAGCCACTAGGCAACCCGACCTGATTTATCCGAAATGACCCTCGGTCACTAAGGAACTGACACGTGTTCCAACGGTCAGATTTCAAACACACACGGCAACTTTACTTGGGCTACAAGCAAAGCTGACTTATCCAACTCTGGACAAGATTTGCTCTCATAGTCTTCACTCAAAGACATATGATTTTGGTTAAGCATCACTTCAGTCATTCTGACTGGTTCTCTTGGACCCCACTTAACAGTACGGTGGTTCCTATGACTCAACAAAGAAGAAAAAGAACGATGAAAGAACTAAGTCTTCACGCTCCATAGTCTTCATGCGATGTCTTCTCTTGTCATAGTCTTCAATGTGAATGTCTTCACATACCACCTTTGACTTCAATGTCTTCATTCATTTTTAGGGGTCATCTCTGGTAGGAAAACCGAATCAATGAGGGACTTCTACCTGTGTTATCCTGCAATTCTCACAAACACATTAGTCCCTCAACTAGGTTTGTCGTCAATTCTCCAAAACCAACTAGGGGTGGCACTAGATGCACTTACATGTGCCATTCTAGATCTCGGGACGAGATCCTCTCGTAGTGGTGGAGTGTTGTGACGCCCCGAGACCGATGTGCCAGGTGTCTTCCTGTTATTCGTTGTTGTTGCCATGTCTTTTGCTTGCGTGTTGCATCTTGCCATGTCATCATCCGCATTGCATCATCATGTTTTCAAACTTGCATTAGTTCGGGTCTCCGAGTTCCGTCCGTTGTCCGTTCTGAGCCTAGACACACTTGCACGCGCCCGCGACATGTACGAAATAGTATTTTATAAGTGGCCAGAAAATATTCTCGGAATGGGTTGAAAGTTGGCGTGCGGTCTTATTATAGTGTAGATAGACCGCGTGTCAAGTTTCATCGCATTCGGAGTTCGTATGATAGCCCAACCGTTAAACTATAGCGGCATTATAGCCGGTCTTTTCGTCGGACGTTTTCGGTCTCCGGAAACAGTTGCCGGGCCTCTCCTCTTCTCTTTTCTCAGCCCTTTGCCTTCTGCACTACCTCTCACTGCTAGGCCCTACCTAACCTCTCTCGTCAGTCCGCGGACCTCCTCCCGCGCGCGTCCGAAATCTGTCCCGGACCCGACTCGGTCTATCGCTACCGTTGTGTCCGGATCATCCCCGAACATCTACAAAACATCTCCGTTTTCCTTTTTGGTCTCCCTAACCTATTTATTCGCGACCATCCGATTACGATCGGAGGGACGAGTTAGCCCCTAAACTTCCCCTCTTTTCCTTATATAAAAACTCCCTAGTCTAAATCTGGACAAAACCCTAACTTCTAGGGAGATGTCCCATCGATCCCTCTCGGCTACCGCCACCTTCCAATCCACCTCGTTTTCCCCATCGCTCCAATCAGGATACTCCCCTGCCTTCCCGATCCACCCATCGATCCACCCCCCACCGTACCACTCTGCCTGAACCCCAGGCACATGCATCCAACGTCGCCTCCAGCCACATGCCCACATCCAGCCGCTCACCCAGAGCAAGCAGCAGCCCCGCCGTCCTCAGGCGAGGACCTCCCGTCACCGGCGACCACCTGTAGCAGGACCCCTGCGCCCCTGCCTCTCCCTTCCTCGTCTTTCTCTCCTCCCTCTCTCACCTGCGCTGTTGGTCGTGCAACAGGAAGCCCCAGAGGAGTTTGCGCCGGCTATCCTCGCCTCCTGCGCCCGAACCAGGCCAGTCGCGCCGCCCCTCTTCTTCTTCTCCGTGTCTCTCCCTCCCTGAACCTTCTCTCTCTCTTTGCAACAGGATATGTTGCCTGTAGGACTCGCCCGGATCCTGCCGGAATGGACCTTCGGCGGCCAGACCCGTCCCCGCCCGACCTCGCTGCCCGGATCCGCGTCCTCCACCCACCTCGAGCGCCACCGGAGTCCCGCGCCGCTCCAAGCCGCCGCTGCACCCCCTGATTTTGTTCTTGCCTTTAGAGTTCAGAGACGAGAGCAGCGCACCTCGCCCTGTCGCGCCTGTTGACCACTCGGCCTCCAAGTCCCAGATCTGCGCCGCCCTTTGCTGGCCTTCCTCCTCCTCCAGTTGGGCCTTGGCCCATGATGAGCCACCCACATCCCAGCGCCCAGCCTCTCTCCTGTTCCTATTGGGCCAACAAGACTCGACCCAGAATTGTTTTTTTCCTACTGCTGTGATTTTCTCTTTTATCCAGTAAAGGCAGAATTGCAGAAAAGACCTTCATCTTCATGCATTTAATAACTCACAAACTGTGCATCGGATTAAAAAGATCTATATACGTAAAATGCTTAAAATTGTGTCTAGTTTCATAATATGCTACTTTCATCTATGTTTAAAATGTTTAAAATTCTGTTTATTTAAATTTTCTCCTATGACATGCTAAAATGATTTATTTCATAACTTAATAACCGTAGCTCGGATTTTAATAAACTTTATATGTAAATGGGGTAGAATTTTGCCTAGTTTAACATGGTGGCTTCACTTTGCATGCTTAACAACTATAAAATTATGTTTAGGGCAGAACAGTACCAAACCTAATATATGCATATGAGGAGTTTCCGGACTTGTTGTTTTGTTGTTCCGACCTCATTTAAACTTGCCAAGATTAGATAGTTTCATCATGCTTCACCTCTTGCCATGCTAACAACATTTAATCTTGTTGGGTACATAAACGAGAGAGAACTAAATAAGTCATGTGGTGTTTTCTTCAATATGCAACTCCGTTGCATAATGAGCTCCACTTAATTTGTAGGATTGTTTGTGCACTTTGCCATGCCATGCTTCATTAAACCGGACATGCATCATACTTGTTTGTGCTTCATGCCATGTCTATGTGGTGGTTGTTTACTATGTTTGTTTGCTTCTTTCCTGTGTTGCTTCGTCGGGTTGGTTCCGATAACGTCGTGTTGGGAGGATTCGTTCGACTTCGTCCGTTTGTCTTCCTCATGGACTCATTCTTCTTCCTTGCGGGATCTCAGGCAAGATGACCATACCCTCGAAATCACTTCTATCTTTGCTTGCTAGTTGCTTGCTCTTTTGCTATGCCTATGCTACGATACCTACCACTTTCTTATCATGCCTCCCATATTGTTAAGCCAAGCCTCTAACCCACCATGTCCTAGCAAACCGTTGTTTAGCTATGTTACCGCTTTGCTCAGCCCCTCTTATAGCGTTGTTAGTTGCAGGTGAAGGTTGGAGCTTGTTCCATGTTTGGAACATGGTTATTTTGTTGGGATATCACAATATCTCTTATTTAATTAATGCATCTATATACTTGGTAAAGGGTGGAAGGCTCGGCCTTATGCCTGGTGTTTTGTTCCACTCTTGCCGCCCTAGTTTCCGTCATATCGGTGTTATGTTCCCGGATTTTGCGTTCCGTACGCGGTTGGGTTATAATGGGAACCCCTTGACATTTTGCCTTGAATAAAACTCCTCCAGCAATGCCCAACATTGGTTTTACCATTTTCCACCTAGCCTTTTCTTTCCCTTGGGTTCTGCAGACTCAAGGGTCATCTTTATTTAAAACTCCCCGGGCCAGTGCTCCTCTGAGTGTTGGTCCAAACTGAGCTGCCTGCGGGGCCACCTCGAGGAAACTTGAGGGTTGGTTTTACTCATAGCTAGTCTCATCTGAGTGTGCCCTGAGAACGAGATATGTGCAGCTCCTATCGGGATTTGTCGTCACATTCGGGCGGTGTTGCTGGACTTGTTTTACCATTGTCGAGGATGTCTTGTAACCTGGATGCCGAGTCTGATCGGATTGTCTTGGGAGAAGGAATATCCTTCGTTGACCGTGAGAGCTTGTGATGGGCTAAGTTGGGACTGCCCTGCAGGGATTTGAACTTTCGAAAGCCGTGCCCGTGGTTATGGGCAGATGGGAATTTGTTAATGTCCAGTTGTAGAAAACCTGAAGTTGACCTTAATTAAAATACATCAACCACGCGTGTAACCGTGATGGTCTCTTCTCGGCGGAGTCCGGGAAGTGAACACGGTGTTGGAGTTATGCTTGACGTAGGTTGTTCTAGGATCACTTCTTGATCATAGTTTCTCGACCGTGCTTTTTCCTTCTCTTCTCGCTCTCTTTTGCGAATATGTTAGCCACCAAATATGCTAGTCGCTTGCTGCAGCTCCACCTCATAACTTTTACCCTTCCTATAAGCTTAAATAGTCTTGATCGCGAGGGTGTGAGATTGCTGAGTCCCCGTGACTCACAGATACTTCCAAAACCAGTTTGCAGGTGCCGATGTTACCGAGTAGGTGACGCAACCAAGCTCAAGGAGGAGCTCATTGAAGATCTTGTCCTTTATGTCATTTCATTCTAGTTGATCAGTAGTGGAGCCCAGTTGGGGTCGATCGGGGACCGTGTCGCTTTTGGGGTACTCTTCTTTTATTTTGGCTCCGTAGTCGGGCCTTGATTGTAACTGGTTGATGTAATGCTTTATTCATGTAATTGTGTGAAGTGGCGATTGTAAGCCAACTATGTATCTCTTTCCCTTATGTATTACTCCCTCCGTTCGGAATTACTTGTCGCAAAAATGGATGTATCTAGACGTATTTTAGTTCTAGATACATCCATTTCTGAGACAAGTAATTCCAAACGGAGGGAGTACATGGGTTGTGTGAAGATTATCTCACTTGCGACATTGCTTTTAATGCGGTTATGCCTCTAAGTCGTGCTTCGACACATGGGAGATATAGCCGCATCGAGAGCGTTACAGATATTGAAGCGCGAGGGGTGTTTCGTCTAGCCATGTATCCTCCCAGAATCTCGTAGAGGTACCGTTTCCTACTATAAACTTTGTCCTATTGAAAAAAACTGATTTAAGTCTCATTAGTCCTTTCCAAAAAGGCGAGTTCGTCGGCCTCATTGTCACCTGTGACAAACTTTTGGAATGAAGGTACTTATTACGGAGAATTTGTGCCCATGTGGCCTCCTTCTCTACAGATAGCTTATACAGCCAATTGCTGAGAAGACATCTGTTCTTTACCTCGAGATTTTCGATACCTAGGCCCCCTTGATCTTTTGGTCAACAAATAATATCCCATTTAGCAAGTCTATATTTTCTCTTCAGGTCATCACTCTGCCAGAAGAAGCGGGAACAATAGAAGTCTAGTCTTTTCCGAACTCCAACTGGTACCTCGAAAAAAGACAAGAGAAACATGGGCATACTCATGAGAACCGAATTAATTGGCCCCCGTATGACATCAGCTTGCCCTTCCAGCAGCTTAGTTTCTTCTCAAAACGATCCTCCATGCACTTCCATTCTCTGTTTGTTAGCTTACGGTGGTGAATTGGTATACCCAAATACGTGAAAGGTAAGGCCCCCAATTCACACCCAAACAATTGTGTGTACGCCTCTTGTTCCTCATTGGCTCTACCAAAACAGAACAATTCGCTTTTGTGGAAGTTAATCTTTAACCCGGTCAATTGTTCGAATAAGCATAACACCAGCTTCATGTTTCTCGCTTTTGCCAGGTCATGCTCCATGAAGATGATAGTATCATCGGCGTACTGTAGGATAGACACACCTCCATCAAGTAGATGAGGTACCAGGCCACCTACTTGACTAGCATCCTTAGCCCTTCCTATTAGAATCGTCAACATGTCGGCTACTATGTTGAACAGAATAGGTGACGTCGGATCTCCTTGTCTCAGGCCCTTATGTGTTTGAAAGTAGTGACCTATATCGTCATTCACTTTAATTCCAACACTCCCTTTTTGTGTGATCGATTCTACCTGGCATCTCTAGGTCAGATCAAAACCTTTCATACGCAAGGCCTGTTGAAGAAATGGCCATTTGACTTTATCGTACGCTTTCTTAAAATCCACTTTGAAAACAACCCCGTCTAGTTTTTTCGTGTAAATTTCATGGAGCGTTTCATGAAGGACCACAACCCCTCCTAGGATATTTCTGTCCGGCATGAAAGCAGTTTGGGACGGCTGCACCACAGAGTGCGCAATCTGCGTGAGTCTATTAGTCCCAACCTTGGTGAAAATTTTGAAACTTACGTTAATAAGACAGATCGGCCTGAACTGCTCAATTCTCACAGCCTCTATTTTCTTAGGAAGCAAAGTTATTGTTCCAAAATCCAGATGAAACAACTGAAGCTGTCCAGAGAATAAGTCATGTAACCTCGGTATCAAATCCCCTTTAATAATATGCCAACATTTTTTTATAAAACTCCACCGGAAATCCTTTCGGCCCCGGGCTTTATTATGCTTCATCTGTGAAATGGCTTCAAACACCTCTTTCTCCGAAAATTGGGCGGTCAATAAATCGTTCTCATCCACAGCAAGTTGAGGATCATCCTCAATCCTAGACTCATCCAAGGACACGAAATTATCCTTCGGAGGCCCAAATAGCTGCTTGTAGTAATTGGTTATGTATAATCTTAGGTTTTCCTGTCCTAAAATCGCCCCCTCATCTTGCTCAAGCTGAAAGATCCTTTTCTTTCCATGCTTACCATTTGCGATCATATGGAAGAATTGAGTGTTGGCGTCCCCTTGGACAACTTTTCGAACCTTAGCTCGCAATGCCCACTTCAATTCCTTGATACGTCCATTTTGCATCATGCTTTTATATCGATATTTATTGCATTATGGGCTGTTATTACACATTATGTCACAATACTTATGCCTATTCTCTCTGATTTTACAAGGTTTATATGAAGAGGGAGAATGCTGACAGCTGGGATTCTGGGCTAGAAAAGGAGCAAATATTAGAGACCTATCCTGCACAGCTCCAAAAGTCCTGAAACTTCACGAAAGTTATTTCTAGAATATATAAAAAAATATTGAGCGAAGAAAGTTCCAGAGGGGGGCCACACCCTGGCCACGAGGGTGGGGGCGCGCCCCTGCCTCATGGGCCCCCTGGTGGCCCTCCGATGCCCATCTTCTGCTATATGAGGTCTTTCATCGAGAAAAAAAGGATAAGCAAGCTTTCAGGAAGAAACTCCGCCACCACGAGGCGGAACCTTGGCGGAACCAATCTAGGGCTCCGGCAGAGCTGTTCTACCGGGGAAACTTCCCTCCGGGAAGGGGAAATCATCACCATCGTCATCACCAACGATCCTCTCATCGGAAGGGGGTCAATCTCCATCAACATCTTCACCAGCACCATCTCATCTCAAACCCTGGTTCATCTCTTGTATCCAATCTTTGTATCCAAACCTCAGATTGGTACCTGTGGGTTGCTAGTAGTGTTGATTACTCCTTGTAGTTGATGCTAGTTGGTTTACTTGCTAGAAGATCATATGTTCAGATCCATTATGCATATTAATACCCCTCTGATTATGAACATTAATATACTTTGTGAGTAGTTACGTTTGTTCCTGAGGACATGGGAGAAGTCTTGCTATTAGTAGTCATGTGAATTTGGTATTCGTTCTATATTTTGATGAGATGTATGTTGTCATCCCTCTAGTGGTGTCATGTGAACGTTCACTACATGACACTACACCATTGTTTGGTCCTAGGGGGAGGCATTGGGAAGTAATAAGTAGATGATGGGTTGCTAGAGTGACAGAAGCTTAAACCCTAGTTTATGCGTTGCTTCGTAAGGGGCTGATTTGGATCCATATGTTTCATGCTATGGTTAGGTTTACCTTAATACTTCTGTTGTAGTTACAGATGCTTGCAATAGGGGTTAATCATAAGTGGGATGCTTGTGCAAGTAAGAACAGTACCCAAGCACCGGTCCACCCACATATCAAATTATCAAAGTACCAAACGCGAATCATATGATCGTGATGAAAACTAGCTTGACGATAATTCCCATGTGTCCTCGGGAGTGCTTTCCTTCATATAAGAGTTTGTCCAGGCTTGTCCTTTGATACAAAAAGAATTGGGCCAACTTGCTGCACCTTATTTACTTCTATTACTTGCTGCTCGTTACAAATTACCTTATCACAAAACTATCCGTTACCGATAATTTCAGTGCTTGCAGAGAATACCTTACTGAAAACTGCTTATCATTTCCTTCTGCTCCTCATTGGGTGCTACCTCTTGAGCATTGCGTCGGTTTTCCCTTGAAGAGGAAAGGGTGATGCAGCAAAGTAGCGTAAGTATTTCCCTTAGTTTTTGAGAACCAAGGTATCGATCCAGTAGGAGATCATGCTCAAGTCCCTCGCACCTGCACAAAACAAATAAGAACCTCACAACCAACGTGATAAAGGGGTTGTCAAGCTCTTCACGGTCACTTACGAGAGTGAGATCTGATAGATATGATAAGATAATATTTTTGGTATTTTTATGATAAAGAGAAATAAAGATGCAAAGTAAAATAAATGGCAAAGGAAATAACTAAGTATTGGAAGATTAATATGATGGAAGATAGACCCGGGGGCCATAGGTTTCACTAGTGGCTTCTCTCAAGAGCATAAGTATTATGGTGGGTAAACAAATTACTGTTGAGCAATTGATAGAATTGAGCATAGTTATGATAATATCTAGGTATGATCATGTATATCGGCTTCATGTCCGAGACAAGTAGACCGAAACGATTCTGCATCTACTACTATTACTCCACACATCGACCGCTATCCAGCATGCATCTAGAGTATTAAGTTCATAAGAACAGAGTAATGCTTTAAGGAAGATGACATGATGTAGAGGGATAAACTCATGCAATATGATATAAACCCCATCTTTTTATCCTCGATGGCAACAATACAATATGTGTCGGTTCCCTTTCTGTCACTGGGATCGAGCACCGCAAGATTGAACCCAAAGCTAAACACTTCTCCCATTGCAAGAAAGATCAATCTAGTAGGCCAAACCAAACTGATAATTCGAAGAGACTTGCAAAGATAAACTAATCATACATAAAAGAATTCAGAGGAGAATCAAATATTGTTCATAGATAATCTGGATCATAAACCCACAATTCATCAGATCTCGACAAACACACCACAAAAGAAGATTACATCGAATAGATCTCCAAGAAGATCGAGGAGAACTTTGTATTGAGATCCAAAGAGAGAGAAGAAGCCATCTAGCTAATAACTATGGACCCGTAGGTCTGAAGTAAACTACTCACACATCACCAGAGAGGCCATGGAGTTGATGTAGAGGCCCTCCGTGATCAATGCCCCCTCCGGCGGAGCTCTGAAAAAGGCCCCAAGATGGGATCTCCTGGGTACAGAAGGTTGCGGCGGTGGAATTAGGTTTTCGTGGTGCTCCTGGATGGTTGGGGGTACGTGGATATATATAGGAGGAAGAAGTACGTCGGTGGAGCAACGGAGGGCCCACGAGGGTGGAGGGCGCGCCTAGGGGGGTAGGCGCGCCCCCCTGCCTCGTGCCTTCCTCCCTTGTTTCATGACGCCCACTCCAAGTCTCCTGGATCACATTTGTTGACAAAATCACGTTCCTGAAGGTTTCACTCCGTTTGGACTTCGTTTGATATTCCTTTTCTTCGAAACCCTAAAATAGGCAAAAAAGACAGCAATTTGGGCTGGGCCTCTGGTTAGTAGGTTAGTCCCAAAAATGATATAAAAGTGTAAAATAAAGCCAATTAACATCCAAAACAGATAATATAATAGCATGGAGCAATCAAAAATTATAGATACATTGGAGACATATCAAGCATCCCCAAGCTTAATTCCTGCTCGTCCACGAGTAGGTAAATGATAAAAGAAGAATTTTTGATGTGGAATGCTTTCTAACATATTTCTCAATGTAATTTTTCTTTATTGTGGCATGAATGTTCAGATCCGAAAGATTCAAGATAAAAGTTTAATATTGACATAAAGATAATAATACTTCAAGCATACTACCTAAGAAATCATGTCTTCTCAAAATAACATGGCCAAAGAAAGTTATCCCTACAAAATCATATAGTCTGGCTATGCTCTATCTTCACCACACAAAATATTTAAATCAAGCAGAACCTCGATGACAAGCCAAGCAATTGTTTCATACTTTTGATGTTCTCAAACTTTTTCAATCTTCATGCAATATATGAGCGTGAGCCATGGATATAGCACTATGGTGGAATAGAATGGTGGCTGTGGGGAAGACAAAAAGGAGAAGATAGTTTCACATCAACTAGGCGTATCAACGGGCTATGGAGATGCCCATTAATAGATATCAATGTGAGTGAGTAGGGATTGCCATGCAACGGATGCACTAGAGCTATAAGTATATGAAAGCACAACAAAAGAAACTAAGTGGGTGTGCATCCAACTTGCTTGCTCATGAAGACCTAGGGCATTTTGAGGAAGCTAATCATTGGAATATACAAGCCAAGTTCTATAATGAAAAATTCCCACTAGTATATGAAAGTGATATCATAGGAACTCTCTATATGAAGAACATGGTGCTACTTTGAAGCACAAGTGTGGAAAAAGGATAGTAGCATTGTCCCTTCTCTCTTTTTCTCTCATTTTTTTAATTTGGGCCTTCTTTTTTTGGCCTCTTTTCTCTTTTTTTTCGTCCGGAGTCTCATCCTGACTTGTGGGGGAATCATAGTCTCCATCATCCTTTCCTCACTTGGGACAATGCTCTAATAATGATGATCATCACACTTTATTTACTTACAACTTAAGAATTACAACTCAATACTTACAACAAAATATGACTCTATGTGAATGCCTCTGGCTGTGTACCGAGATGTGCAATGATGCATGAGTGACATGTATGAAGGATTATGAACGGTGGCTTTGCCACAAATACGATGTCAACTACATGATCATGCAAGCAATATGACAATGATGAAGCGTGTCATAATAACGGAATGGTGGAAAGTTGCATGGCAATATATCTCGGAATGGATATGGAAATGCCATAATAGGTAGGTATGGTGGCTGTTTTGAGGAAGGTATATGGTGGCTGTTTTGAGGAAGGTATATGGTGACTTTATGGTACCGGCGAAAGTTGCGCGATACTAGAGAGGCTAGCAACGATGGAAGGGTGAGAGTGCGTATAATCCATGGACTCAACATTAGTCATAAAGAACTCACATACTTATTGCAAAAATCTATTAGTTATCGAAACAAAGTATTACACGCATGCTCCTAGGGGGATAGATTGGTAGGAAAAGACCATCACTCGTCCCCGACCGCCACTCATAAGGAAGACAATCAATAAATAAATCATGCTCCGACTTCATCACATAACGGTTCACCATACGTGCATGCTACGGGAATCACAAACTTCAACACAAGTATTTCTCAAATTCACAACTACTCAACTAGCATGACTCTAATATCACCATCTCCATATCTCAAAACAATTATCAAGTATCAAACTTCTCATAGTATTCAATGCACTTGTATGAAAGTTTTTATTATTGCCATGTTGTTCTAAAGGACTCTCAAAATAATATAAGTGAAGCATGAGAGAACAATAGTTTCTATAAAACAAATCCACCACCGTGCTCTTAAAGATATAAGTGAAGTACTAGAGCAAAAACTATATAGCTCAAAAGATATAAGTGAAGCACATAGAGTATTCTAATAAATTTCAAATCATGTGAGTCTCTCTCAAAAGGTGTGTACAGAAAGGATGATTGTGGTAAACTAAAAATCAAAGACTCAAATCATACAAGACGCTCCAAGCAAAACACATATCATGTGGTGAATAAAAATATAGCTCCAAGTAAAGTTACCGATAGACAAAGACGAAAGAGGGGATGCCTTCCGGGGCATCCCCAAGCTTAGGCTTTTTGGTGTCCTTGAATTTTACCTTGGGGTGCCATGGGCATCCCCAAGCTTAGGCTCTTGCCACTCTTTGTTCCATAATCCATCAAATCTTTACCCAAAACTTGAAAACTTCACAACACAAAACTCAAAATAAAAAATCTCGTGAGCTCCGTTAGCGAAAGAAAACAAAACACCACTTCAAGGTACTGTAATGAACTCATTCTTTATTTATATTGGTGTTAAACCTACTGTATTCCAACTTCTCTATGGTTTATAAACTCTTTTACTAGCCATAGATTCATCAAAATAAGCAAACAACACAATAAGAACAGAATCTGTCAAAAACAGAACAGTCTGTAGTAATCTGTAGCTAATCCTAGTTCTAGAACCCCAGAAATTCTAAAATAAATTGCTGGACGTGAGGAATTTATCTATTAATCATATGCAAAAATAATTAACTAAATATCACCTTCCAAATAAAAATGGCAGCGATTCTTGTGAGCGCTAAAGTTTCTGTTTTTTACAGCAAGATCAAAAAGACTTTCCCCAAGTCTTCCCGACGGTTCTACTTGGCAAAAACACTAATTAAACACAAAACACACAACCAAAACAGAGGATAGATAAATTATTTATTACTAAACATGAGCAAAAATCAAGGAATAAAAATAAAATTGGGTTTCCTCCCAACAAGCGCTATCGTTTAACGCCCCTAGCTAGGCATAAAAGCGAAGATAGATCTAGGTATTGCCATCTTTGGTAGGCAATCCATAAGTGGCTCTCATAATAGATTCATATGGTAATTTAATTTTATTTCTAGTAAAGTGTTCCATGCCTTTCCTTAATGGAAATTGGAATTTAATATTCCCTTCCTTCGTATCAATAATTGCACCAACGTTCTAAGGAAAGGTCTACCAAGAATAATAGGACATGAAGGATTGCAATCTATATCAAGAACAATGAAATCTATGGGCATATGGTTCCTATTTGCAACAATAAGAACATCATTAATTCTTCCCATAGGTTTCTTAATAGTAGAATCCGCAAGGTGCAAGTTTAAAGAACAATCATCAAAATCACGGAAACCTAGCAAATCACACAAAGTTTTTGGAATCGTGGAAACACTAGCACCCAAATCACACAAAGCATAGCACTCATGATCTTTAATTTTTATTTTTATTGTAGGTTCCCACTCATCATAAAGTTTTCTAGGGATAGAAACTTCCAACTCAAGTTTTTCTTCATAAGATTGCATCAAAGCATCAACAATATGTTTAGTAAAAGGTTTATTTTGACTATAAGCATGAGGAGAATTTAGCACAGATTGCAACAAGGAAATGCAATCTATCAAATAGAAATTATCATAATTAAATTCCTTGAAATCCAAAATAGTGGGTTCATTACTATTTAAAGTTTTGACCTCTTCAATCATACTTTTAACAATTTTAGCATCAAGATCTAAAGACTCCGAATTTTTGGAACGCCTTCTAGGTAAAGGTGGCTCATCTTCAATCTCATCATTATCAGGATTCATATTGCAAAACAAAGATTTAATAGGAGAAACATCAATAACTTTTAGATCTTCATCTTTATTATCATGAAAACTAGAAGAACACGCTTTTATAAAGCAATCTTTCTTAGCACGCATCCTAGCGGTTCTTTCTTTGCACTAATCAATGGAAATTCTCATGGATTTAAGAGACTCATTGATATCATGCTTAGGTGGAATAGATCTAAGTTTCAAAGAGTCAACATCAAGAGAAATTCTATTAACGGTCCTAGCCAACTCATTAATCTTAAGCAATTTTTCTTCAATCAAAGCATTGAAACTCTTTTGCGAAGTAATAAATTCTTTAATATTAGATTCAAAATCAGAGGGAAACTTATTATAATTTCCATAGGAATTGTTGTAGGAATTACCATAATTATTAGAGGAATTACTAGGAAACGACCTAGAATTAAAATTACCTCTATACGCGTTATTACCAAAATTGTTCCTACCAACAAAATTCACATCCATAGATTCATTATTATTCTCAATCAAGGTAGACAAAGGCATATCATTAGGATCAGTAGGAGCACTCTTATTAGCAAACAATTTCATAAGTTCATCCATCTTTCCACTCAAAACATTAATCTCTTCAATTGCATGCACTTTTTTATTAGTAGATCTTTCGGTGTGCCATTGAGAATAATTAACCATAATATTATCTAGGAGTTTAGTAGCTTCTCCTAAAGTGATTTCCATAAAAGTACCTCCCGCGGCCGAATATAAAAGATTTCTAGAAGCAAAATTCAATCCGGCATAAAAGTTTTGTATAATCATCCAAAGATTCAAACCATGTGTAGGGCAATTACGTATCATTAATTTCATCCTCTCCCAAGATTGTGCAATATGTTCATGATCAAGTTGCTTAAAATTCATAATATCATTTCTAAGAGAGATGATCTTAGCGGGATGAAAATACTTAGAGATAAAAGCACCTTTTCACTTATTCCATGAATCAATACTATTTTTAGGCAAAGAAGAAAACCAAGCTTTAGCACGATCTCTAATAGAAAACGAAATAGCTTCAATTTAACAATATCATTATCCACATCTTTCTTCTTTTGCATATCACACAAATCAACAAAGTTTTTTATATGGGTAGCGGCATCTTCACTAGGAAGGCCGGAGAATTGATCTTTCATGACAAGATTCAACAAAGCAACATTAATTTCACAAGATTCAGCATCGGTAAGAGGAGCAATCGGAGTGCTAAGAAAATCATTGTTGTTGGTATTGGCAAAGTCACACAATTTAGTATTATCTTGAGCCATCGTGACAAGCAAGCAACCCAACACACAAGAAAACAAGAAACAGGCAAAAAGAGGCAAATAGGAAAAGAGAAGGGGGACGGAGAGAGAGGGCGAATAAAACGGCAAGGGTGAAGTGGGGGAGAGGAAAACGAGAGTCAAATAGCAAATAATGTAATGCGAGGGATAAGAGTTTGTGATGGGTGATGTCTACTACACAACCTTCTTCTTGTAGACGTTGTTGGGCCTCTAAGTGCAGAGGTTTGTAGGACAGTAGCAAATTTCCCTCAAGTGGATGACCTAAGGTTTATCAATCCGTAGGAGGCGTAGGATGAAGATGGTCTCTCTCAAGCAACCCTGCAACCAAATAACAAAGAGTCTCTTGTGTCCCCCAACACACCCAATACAATGGTAAATTGTATAGGTGCACTAGTTCGGCGAAGAGATGGTGAAACAAGTGGTATATGGATAGTAGATAATAGTTTTTGTAATCTGAAATTATAAAAACAGCAAGGTAGCAAGTGATAAAACTGAGCGTAAACGGTATTGCAATGTGTGGAAATAAGGCCTAGGGTTCATAGTTTCGCTAGTGTAAGTTCCCTCAACAATAATATCATAATTGGATCACATAACTATCCCTCAACATGCAACAAAGAGTCACTCCAAAGTCACTAATAGCGGAGAATGAACGAAGATATTATGGTAGGGTACGAAACCACCTCAAAGTTATTCTTTCCAATCAATCATTGGGCTATTCCTATAAGTGTCACAAACAGCCCTAGAGTTCGTACTAGAATAACACCTTAAGATACAAATCAACCAAAACCCTAATGTCACCTAGATACTCCAATGTCACCTCAAGTATCCGTGGGCATGATTATACGATATGCATCACACAATCTCAATTCATCTATTCAACCAACACATAGAATCCTCAAAGAGTGCCCCAAAATTCTACCGGAGAATCACGACGAAAACGTGTGCCAACCCCTATGCATAGGTTCCCAATGTCACGAAACCCACAAGTTGGTCACCAAAACATACATCAAGTGGCACGTGGTATCCCAATGTCACCACAGATATCCACGGCAAGACATACATCAAGTGTTCTCAAGTCTTTAAAGACTCAATCCGATAAGATTACTTCAAAGGGGAAACTCGATTCATTACAAGAGAGAAGAGGGGGGAAGAAACATCATAGGATCCAAATATAATAGCAAAGCTCGCGATACAGCAAGATCGTATCATCTCAAGAACACGAGAGAGAGAGAGAGATCAAACACATAGCTACTGGTACATACCCTCAGCCCCGAGGGAGAACTACTCCCTCCTCATCATGGAGAGCACTGGGATGATGAAGATGGCCACCGGAGAAGGATTCCCCCTCCGGCAGGGTGCCGGAACGGGTCTAGATTGGTTTTTGGTGGCTACGGAGGCTTCTGGCGGCGGAACTCCCGATCTATCTTCTGTTCTGGAAGTTTTAGGGTATATGGAGTTATATAGGCAGAAGAAGCACGTCCGGGGAGCCACGGGGGCCCCATGAGGCATGGGGCGCGCCCACCCCTAGGGCGCGCCCCCACCCTCGTGGGCAGCTCCCATATCTTCTGACGTGGGGTCCAAGTCCATCAGGTGTGTTTCCTTCCAAAAATAACTTCTCCAGTTGATTTCGTTCCGTTTTGACTCCGTCTGATATTCCTTTTCTTCAAAACACTGAAAAAGGCATAAAACAGCAAATTTGGGCTGGGCCTCCGGTTAATAGGTTAGTCCCAAAAATAATATAAAAGTGGAAAATAAAGCCCAATATTGCCCAAAACAGTAGATAATATGGCATGGAGCAATCAAAAATTATAGATACGTTGGAGACATATCAATGGGTACTTGGTATGTCTTGACTTGGTAATGGTGCCAGAAATGACTTGTTGTTGGGAGTCAAATCTTGACTTGACTTGGCACGAATCTCCCCGGCAACGGCGCCAGAAATCCTTCTTGCTACCTCTTGAGCACTGCGTTGGTTTTCCCTTGAAGAGGAAAGGGTGATGCAGCAAAGTAGCGTAAGTATTTCCCTCAGTTTTTGCGAACTAAGGTATCAATCTAGTAGGAGATCACGCTCAAGTCCCACACACCTACACAAACAAATAAGAACCTCGCAACCAACGCGATAAAGGGGTTGCCAAGTGATACGTCCATTTTGCATCATGCTTTTATATCGATATTTATTGCATTATGGGCTGTTATTACAAATTATGTCACAATACTTATGCATATTGTCTCTTATTTTACAAGGTTTACATAAAGAGGGAGAATGCAGGCAGCTGGGATTCTGGGCTGGAAAAGGAGCAAATATTAGAGACCTATGCTGCACAGCTCCAAAAGTCCTGAAACTTCACGGAAGTCATTTTCAGAATATATATATAAAATACTGAGCACAATAAGTTCCATAGGGGGGGGGGGCACACCCTGGCCATGAGGGTGGGGGGCGCGCCCTACCCCCTGGGCGCGCCCCCTGCCTCGTGGGCCCCCTGGTGGCCCTCCGATGCCCATCTTCTGCTATATGGAGTCTTTCGATGAGAAAAAAAAATCATAAGCAAGCTTTCGGGACAAGACTCCACCGCCACGAGGCGGAACCTTGGCGGAACCAATCTAGGGCTCCGGCGGAGCTGTTCTGCCAGGGACACTTCCCTCCGAGAGGGGGAAATCATCGTCATCGTCATCACCAACGATCATCTCATCGGGAGGGGGTCAATCTCCATCAACATATTCACTAGCACCATCTCCTCTCAAACCCTAGTTCATCTCTTGTATCCAATTCTTGTCTTCAAGTCTGGGATTGGTACCTGTGGGTTGCTAGTAGTGTTGATTACTCCTTGTAGTTGATGCTAGTTGGTTTATTTGGTGGAAGATCATATGTTCAGATCCTATATGCATATTTATACCCCTCTGATTATGAACATGAATATGCTTTGCGAGTAGTTACGTTTGTTCCTGAGGACATGGGAGAAGTCTTGCTATTAGTAGTCATGTGAACGTCGACTACATGATACTTCACCATTATTTGGGCCTAGAGGAAGGCATTGGGAAGTAATAAGTAGATGATGGGTTGCTAGAGTGACAGAAGCTTAACCCTAGTTTATGTGTTGCTTCGTAAGGGGCTGATTTGGATCCACATGTTTCATGCTATGGTTAGGTTTACCTTAATACTTTTGTTGTAGTTGCGGATGCTTGCAATAGAGGTTAATCATAAGTGGGATGCTTGTCCAAGTAAGGACAACACCCAAGCACTGGTCCACCCACATACCAAATTATCAAAGTACCGAACACGAATCATATGATCGCGATGAAACCTAGCTTCACGATAATTCCCATGTGTCCCCGGGAACGTTTTTCTCTATATAAGAATTTGTTCAGGCTTTTCCTTTGCTACAAAAAGGATTGGGCCACCTTGCTGCACTTTATTTACTTTTGTTACTTGGTGCTCGTTACAAATTATCTTATCAGAAAACTATCTGTTACCTATAATTTCAGTGCTTGCAGAGAATACCTGGCTAAAAACCGCTTATCATTTCCTTCTGCTCCTCGTTGGGTTCGACACTCTTACTTATCGAAAGGACTACGATAGATCCCCTATACTTGTGGGTCATCAAGGCTCTTTTCTGGCACCGTTGCCGGGGAGTGAAGCGCCTTTGGTAGGTGGAATTTGGTAAGGAAAAATTTATATAGTGTGCTGAAATTTACTATCACTTGTTACTATGGAAAGTAATCCTCTGAGGGGCTTGTTCGGGGTATCTTCACGCCGAACAGTACAGCAAAGAGTTGCTCCTCAACCTACTGAACCTACTGAAAATGAAAATGTCTGCTTTGAAATTCCTTCGGGTATGATAGCAAAACTACTAGCTAATCCTTTTGCAGGAGATGGAACATTACATCCTAATGAGCACCTAATATATGTGGATGAAGTTTGTGGATTATTTAAGCTTGCAGGTATGCCCGATGATGTTATCAAGAAGAAGGTCTTCCCTTTAGCTTTGGAGGGAGACGCATTGACATGGTATAGGCTATGTGATGATATGCGATCATGGAACTACAAACGATTGAAATTAGAATTTCATCAGAAGTTTTATCCTAGGCATCTTGTTCATCATGATCATAATTATATATATAATTTTTGGCCTCGCGAAGGAGAAAGCATCACTCAAGCTTGGGGGAGGCTTAAGTCAATGTTATATTCATGCCCCAATTATGAGCTCTCAAGAGAAATGATTATTCAAAAAATGTATGCTCGGCTTTCTGATAACAACCGCACCATGCTCGATACTTCTTGTGATGGCTCTTTTATGATGAAGACTATTGAATTCAAATGGGATTTATTGGAAAGAATTAAACGCAACTCTGAAGATTGGGATCTCGACGAAGGTAAGGAGTCAGGTATGACACCTAAGTTTGATTGTGTTAAACAATTTATGGATACCGATGTTTTCCGTAAATTTAGCACTAAATATGGACTTGACTCTGAGATAGTAGCTTCTTTCTGTGAATCTTTTGCTACTCATGTTGATCTCCCTAAGGAGAAGTGGTTTAAATATCATCCTCCCATTGAAGTAAAAGTAGCTGCACCTATTAAAGTTGAAGAAAAAGACCGTCACTTATAATGATCCTATTATTCCTACTGCTTATGTTGAGAAACCACCTTTTCCTGTTAGGATAAAATATCATGCTAAAGCTTCAACTGTGGTTCATAAAAGCAATATTAGAACCTATACACCTCCTGAGCAAGTTAAGGTTGAAGCTAATATTGCTATTGTTAAGGATCTCTTGGCTGATAATATTGATGGGCATGTCATTTATTTCTGTGATGAAACTGCTAGAATTGCTAAGCCTTGTGCTAAAGATAAACATAGACCTGTGGTAGGCATGCCTGTTATTTCTGTTAAAATAGGAGATCATTGTTATCATGGTTTGTGTGATATGGGTGCTAGTGCTAGTGCAAAACCTATTGACTTATACAAAGAAATTATGTAGGATATTGCACCTGCTGAGTTAGAAGAAATTGATGTCACCATTAAACTTGCCAATAGAGATACTATTTCACCAATGGGAATTGTTAGAGATGTTGAAGTCTTGTGTGGGAGAACTAAATATCCTGCTGATTTTCTTGTTCTTGGTTCCCCACAAGATAGCTTTTGTCCCATTATATTTGGTAGACCCTTCTTAAACACTATTAATGCTAGGATAGACTGCAAAAAGGATGTTATTGCTATTGGTTTAGGTGATATGTCTCATGAGTTCAACTTTTCTAAATTTCGTAGACAGCACCGTGAAGAAGAATTGCCTAGTAAAGATGAAATTATTGGTCTTGCTTCTATTGCCGTACCTCCTAGTGATCCTTTAGAACAATATTTGCTAGACCATGAAAATGATATGTATATGAATGAAAGAAGGGAAAAAGATGAAGTGTTCTTTAAATAGGGACCTATTCTGAAACACAACTTGGCTGTTGAAATCTTAGGGGATCCTCCTCCACCCAAGGGTGATCCCGTGTTTGAGCTTAAACCATTGCCTGATACTCTTAAATATGCTTATCTTGATGAAAAGAAGATATATCTTGTTATTTTAGTGCTAACCTTTCAGAGAAGGAGGAAGAAAAATTATTGAAAACTCTGAAGAAGCACCGTGCTACTATTGGATATACTCTTGATGATCTTAAGGGCATTAGTCCCACTCTATGTCAACACAAAATAAATTTGGAAAAAGATGCCAAACCAGTTATTGATCACCAACGATGACTGAATCCTAAGATGAAAGAAGTGGTAAGAAAAGAAATACTAAAGCTCCTTGAGGCAGGTATAATTTATCCCATTGCTGAAAGTCAATGGGTAAGTCATGTCCATTGTGTTCCTAAGAAGGGAGGTATTACTGTCGTTCCTAATGATAAAGATGAATTGATTCCACAAAGAATTATTACATGTTATAGGATGGTAATTGATTTCCGCAAATTAAATAAAGCTACTAAAAAGATCATTACCCTTTGCCTTTTATTGATCAAATGCTAGAAATATTATCCAAACATACACATTTTTTGCTTTCTAGATGGTTACTCTGGCTTCTCTCAAATACCTGTGTCATCTGATGATCAAGCAAATACCACTTTTACTTGCCCTTTCGGTACTTTTGCTTATAGACGTATGCCTTTTGGTTTATGTAATGCACCTGCTACCTTTCAAATATGCACGATGGCTATATTCTCTGACTTTTGTGAAAAAATTTGTGAGGTTTTCATGGATGATTTCTCCATTTATGGATCCTCTTTTGATGATTGCTTAAGCAACCTTGATCGAGTTTTGCAGAGATGCGAAGAAACTAACCTTGTCTTGAATTGGGAGAAATGCCACTTTATGGTTAATGAAGGTATTGTCTTGGGGCACAAAATTTCTAAAAGAGGCATTGAAGTTGATAAAGCTAAAGTTGATGCTACTGAAAAGATGCCGTGTCCCAAGGACATCAAAGGTATAAGAAGTTTCCTTGGTCATGCCGGTTTTTATAGGAGGTTCATTAAGGACTTCTCAAAAATTTCTCGGCCTCGGACTAATTTATTACAAAAAGATATACCGTTCGTCTTCGATGATGATTGTGTAGAAGCATTTGAAATACTTAAGAAAGCATTAATCTCTGCACCTATTGTTCAACCACCTGATTGGAATTTACCTTTTGAAATTATGTGTGATGCTAGTGATTATGCTGTAGGTGTTGTTCTAGGGCAAAGAGTTGATAAGAAATTAAATGTTATTCAATATGCTAGTAAAACTCTAGACAATGCTCAGAGAAATTATGCCACTACTGAAAAAGAATTTTTAGCAGTTGTATTTGCTTGTGATAAGTTTAGACCTTATATTATTGATTCTAAAGTAACTATTCACACGGATCATGCTGCTATTAAATATCTTATGGAAAAGAAAGATGCTAAACCTAGACTTATTAGATGGGTTCTCTTGCTACAAGAATTTGATTTGCATATTATTGATAGAAAGGGAGCTGAGAACCCCGTTGCAGACAACTTTTCTAGGTTAGAAAATGTTCTTGATGACCCACTACCTATTGATGATAGCTTTCCTGATGAACAATTAAATGTCATTAATGCTTCTCACACTGCTCCATGGTATGCTCATTATGCTAATTACATTGTTGCTAAGTTTATACCACCTAGTTTCACATACCAGCAAAATAAAAAGGTTTTCTATGATTTAAGACATTACTTTTGGGATGACCCACATCTTTATAAAGAAGGAGTAGATGGTGTTATTAGGCGTTGTGTACCTGAGCATGAATATGAACAGATCCTACACAAGTGTCACTCCGAAGCATATGGAGGACACCACGCTGGAGATAGAACTGCACATAAGGTATTGCAATCCGGTTTTTATTGGCCTACTCTCTTCAAGGATGCCCGTAAGTTTGTCTTATCTTGTGATGAATGTTAAAGAATTGGTAATATTAGTAGACGTCAAGAAATGCCTATGAATTATTCATTTGTTATTGAACCATTTGATGTTTGGGGCTTTGATTATATGGGGTTGTTTCCTTCCTCTAATGGATATACACATATTTTAGTTTCTGTTGATTACGTTACTAAGTGGGTAGAAGATATTCCAACTAGTAGTGCTGATCATAACACCTCCATTAAGATGCTTAAAGAAGTTATTTTTCTGAGGTTTGGAGTCCCTAGATATTTAATGACTGATGGTGGTTCACATTTTATTCATGGTGCTTTCCGTAAAATGCTTGCTAAGTATGATGTTAATCATAGAATTGCATCTCCTTATCACCCACAGTCTAGTGGTCAAGTAGAATTGAGTAATAGAGAACTCAAATTAATTTTGCAAAAGACTGTTAATAGATCTAGAAAGAATTGGTCCAAGAAACTTGATAATGCATTATGGGCCTATAGAACTGCATATAAAAATCCTATGGGTATGTCTCCGTATAAAATGGTTTATGGAAAAGCATGTCACTTACCTCTCTAACTAGAACATAAGGCTTATTGGCCTATTAAAGAGCTCAATTATGATTTCAAACTTGCTAATGAGAAAAGGTTATTTGACAATAGCTCACTTGATGAATGGAGAACCCAAGCCTATGAGAATGCCAAATTGTTTAAAGAAAAGGTTAAAAGATGGCATGACAAAAGGATACAAAAGCGTGAGTTTAATGTAGGTGATTATGTATTGCTATACAACTCTTGTTTAAGATTTTTTTTGCAGGAAAGCTTCTCTCTAAATGGGAAGGTCCTTACGTCATTGAGGAGGTCTATCGTTCAAGTGCCATAAAAATCAACAACTTCGAAGGCACAAATCCGAAGGTGGTGAACGGTCAAAGAATCAAACATTATATCTCAGGCAATCGTATAAATGTTGAAACCAATGTTATTGAAACCGTAACCCCGGAGGAATACATAAGGGACACTTTTCGGAAAGTTTCAGACTCCAAAAAGGAATAGGTATGTGGTATGGTAAGTAAACCGACTCCAAAACAGTTCTAATGGCAATTTTTCTCCGTTTTGGAATATTTAGAAAAATAGAAAAATAAGAAGTAGTGCGGGAAGGACACGAGGGCTCCATGAGGGTGGAGGGCGCGCCCTACCCTCCCGGGCGCGCCCCCTGCCTCGTGGGCACCTCGTGTGCTCTCTGGACTCTGTTTTCTTGCACGTTACGTATTTTGGTCGGTAAAAATTCACTATATCCTCCCGAAGGTTTTGACCACCGTATCACGCAAATATCCTATGTTCTTATTTCGAGTTTTTTTCTGACAGATCTAGATCATCATGACGTCTCCAAGTGCCCCCAAGGACAAGTTCTTCGATAAGGCCATCAACCTCTACCTCGCGGAAGTGCTGCAACACCCTCAAACCATTGAGATGCATGAGGGGGTGTTGCACATCCGTGATGTTGAGGGACCAAGGAGGACCGGAAGCGTGGAGACAAGGCTCGAGGCAATGGAGCAACAAGTCTTCAGGTGCCAGGAGATGTTGGAGCGTGGACCTGACTCCAATCACATTATGATCACAGAGTTATTAACCAACAACCACGAGCTGGATGCCAAGGACATTGGGGAGGCCATCTTAAAGCTTCACGAGAAAATCGAGCACCTCCAAGCCTAGATTTATGACCTGCAAAATCAAAACTGTGAGTATGAATATAGATTCAAGAGGATGATTTTGGCTGCAGATTTGAGGATTCAGGAGACTCGGTCATCCTTCTATGATGGTGAGCCTATGCCTTGGAAGAGGGACGATGGATACGTCCATTTTGCATCATGATTTTATATAGATATTTATTGCATTATGGACTGTTATTTCACTTTATGTCACAATACTTATGGCTATTTTCTCTTATTTTACAAGGTTTACATAAAGAGGGAGAATGCCGACAGCTGGAATTCTGGTCTGGAAAAGGAGCAAATATTAGAGACCTATTCTGCGCAACTCCAAAAGTCCTGAAACTCCATGGAACGTCTTAAAAGAAATAAAGAAAAATCCACGCCAAAGATGAAGGCCAGGGGGCCCACACCCTTCTCACGAGGGTGGGGGCGCACCCCCCTAGGGCGCGCGCCCCTACCTCGTGCCCCCCCTGGTGGCTCTCCGATGCCCATCTTCTCCTATATGAGGTCTTTTGATGAGAAAAAAATAGGAAGGACCTTTTCGGGACGAGACTCTGCCGCCACGAGGCGGAACCTTGGCGGATCCAATCTAGAGCTCCGGTAGAGCTGTCCTGCCGGGGAAACTTCCCTCCCGGAGGGGGAAATCATCACCATCGTCATCACCAACGCTCCTCTCATCGGGAGAGGGCAATCTCCATCAACATCTTCACCAGCACCATCTCATCTCCAAATCCTAGTTCATCTCTTGTATCCAATTCTTGTCTCAAAGTCCGGGATTGGTGCTAGTAGGTTGCTAGTAGTGTTGATTACTCCTTGTAGTTGATGCTAGTTGGTTTATTTGGTGGAAGATCATATGTTCAGATCCTATATGCATATTATTACCCCTCTGATTATGAACATGAATATGCTTTGTGAGTAATTACGTTCGTTCCTGAGGACAAGGGAGAAGTCTCGCTATGAGTAGTCATGTGAATTTGGTATTCATTTGATATTTTGATAAGATGTATGTTGTCTAGCCTCTAGTGGTGTTATGTGAACGTCGGCTGCATAAAACTTCACCATTATTTGGGCCTAGAGGAAGGCATTGGGAAGTAATAAGTAGATGATGGGTTGCTAGAGTGACAGAAGCTTAAACCCTAGTTTATGTGTTGCTTCGTAAGGGGCTGATTTGGATCCATATGTTTCATGCTATGGTTAGGTTTACCTTAATACTTTTGTTGTAGTTGCGGATGCTAGCAATAAAGGTTAATCATAAGTGGGATGCTTGTTCAAGTAAGAACAGCACCAAAGCACCGGTCCACCCACATATCAAATTATCAAAGTACCGAACGCGAATCATATGAACGTAATGAAAACTAGCTTGACGATATTCCCATGTGTCCTCGGGAGCGCTTTTCCTATTATAAGAGTTTGTTCCGGCTTGTCCTTTGCTACAAAATGATTGGGCCACCTTGCTGCACTTTATTTACTTTTGTTACTTGTTGCTCGTTACAATTTATCCTATTACAAAACTATCTGTTACCACTTATTTCAGTACTTGCAGAGAATACCTTGCTGAAAACCGCTTATCATTTCTTTCTGCTCCTCGTTGGGTTCGACACTCTTACTTATCCAAAGGACCACAATAGATCCCCTATACTTGTGGGTCATCAAGACTTTTTTCTGGCGCCGTTGCCGGGGAGTGTTGCGCCTTTGGTAGGTGGAATTTGGTAAGGAAAAATTTATATAGTGTGCTGAAATTTACTGTCACTTGTTACTATGGAAAGTAATTCTCTGAGGGGCTTGTTCGGGGTATCTTCACCCCGTCCAGTAGAGCAAAGAGTTGCTCCTCAACCTACTGAACCTATTGAAAATGAAATTCCTTATGAGTATCCTTCGGGTATGATGGAACAAAGCATCCTGATGAGCACTTAATATATGTGGATGAAGTTTGTGGATTATTTAAGCTTGCAGGTATACCCGATGATGTTGCTAAGAAGAAGGTCTTCCCTTTATCTTTGAAGGGAGACACATTGATATGGTATAGGCTATGTGATGATATGAGATCATGGGACTATAAAAGATTCAAGCTGGAATTTCATCAAAAATATTACCCTATGCATCTTGTTCATCGTGATCGCAATTATATATATAATTTATGGCCTCGCGAAGGAGAAAGCATCGCTCAAGCTTGGGGGAGGCTTAAATCAATGTTATATTCATGCCCCAATCATGAGCTCTCGAGAGAAATAATTATGCAAAGTTTTTATGCTGAGCTTTCTGAAAACAATCGCACCATGCTCGATACTTCTTGTGCTGGCTCTTTTATGATGAAGACTATTGAATTCAGATGGAATTTATTGGATAGAATTAAACGCAACTCTGAAGATTGGGACCTCGACGAAGGTAAGGAGTCAGGTATGACACCTAAGTTTGATTGTGTTAAATCTTTTATGGATATCGATATTTTCCGTAAGTTTAGCACTAAATATGGACTTGACTCTGAGATAGTAGCTTCTTTCTGTGAATCTTTTGCTACTTATGTTGATCTCCCTAAGGAGAAGTGGTTTAAATACCATCCTCCCATAGAAGTAAAAGTAGCTGCACCTATTAAAGTTGAAGAAAAGACTATCACTTATAATGATCCCATTGTTCCTACTTCTTATATTGAGAAACCACCTTTCCCTGTTAGAATAAAGGATCATGCTAAAGCTTCAACTGTTGTTCATAAAAGCAAGATTAGAACTTATACACCTCCTGAGCAATTTAAATTAGAACCTAATATTGCTATTGTTAAAGATCTCTTGTCTGATAATATTGATGGCATGTTATTCAGTTCAAAGGTGAAACTGCTAGAATTGCTAAACCTTGTGATAAGGATAAACATAGACCTGTGGTAGGCGTGCCTGTTATTTCTGTTAAAATAGGAGATCATTGTTATCATGGCTTATGTGATATGGGTGCTAGTGCTAGTGTTATACCTCATGACTTATACAAAGAAATTAAGAATGAAATTGCACCTGTTGAGTTAGAAGATATTGATGTTACTATTAAACTTGCTAATAGAGATACAATTGCACCAATTGGAATTGTTAGAGATGTTGAAGTCTTGTGTGGGAAAACTAGATATCCTGCTGATTTTCTTGTTGTTACTTCTCTGCAAGATAGCTTTTGTCCAATTATATTTGGTAGACCCTTCTTAAATACTGTCAATGCTACCATAGACTCCACTAAGAATATTGTTACTGTTGGTTTGGATGATATGGTTCATGAGTTTAATTTCTCTAAATTTAGTAAACAACATCGTGAGGAAGAATTACCTAGTAAAGATGAAATTATTGGTCTTGCTTCTATTGCCGTACCTCCTAGTGATCCTTTAGAACATTATTTGCTAGACCATGAAAATGATATGTTCATGAATGTAAGAAGGGAAATAGATGAAGTATTCTTTAAACAGGAACCTATTCTGCATCACAACTTGCCTGTTGAAATTTTAGGGGATCCTCCTCCACCTAAGGGTGATCCCGTGTTTGAGCTCAAACCTTTGCCTGATAATCTTAAATATGCTTATCTTGATGAAAAGAAGATATATCATGTTATTATTAGTGCTAACCTTTCAGAGCATGAAGAAGAAAGATTATTGAAAACTCTGAGGAAGCATCATGCTGCTATTGGATATACTCTTGATGATCTTAAGGGCATTAGTCCCACTCTATGTCAACATAAAATAAATTTGGAAGCAGATGCCAAACCAGTTCGTGATCCTCAACGACGTCTGAATCCTAAAATGAAAGAAGTGGTAAGAAAAGAAATACTAAAGCTTCTGGAGGCAGGTATAATCTATCCCGTTGCTGATAGTGAGTGGGTAAGTCCTATCCATTGTGTCCCTAAGAAGGGAGGTATTACTGTTGTTCCTAATGATAAAGATGAATTGATTCCACAAAGAATTATCACAGGTTATAGGATGGTAATTGATTTCCGCAAATTAAATAAAGCTACTAAGAAAGATCATTACCCCTTACCTTTTATTGATCAAATGCTAGAAAGATTATGCAAACATACACACTATTGCTTTCTAGATGGTTATTCTGGTTTCTCTCAAATACCTGTGTCGGCTAGAGATCAATCAAAGACTACTTTTACATGCCCTTTTGGTACTTTTGCTTATAGACGTATGCCTTTTGGTTTATGTAATGCACCTGCTACCTTTCAAAGATGCATGATGGCTATATTCTCTAACTTTTGTGAAAAGATTTGTGAGGTTTTCATGGACGACTTTTCCATCTATGGTTCCTCTTTTGATGATTGCTTGAGCAATCTTGATCGAGTTTTGCAGAGATGTGAAGAAACTAATCTTGTCTTGAATTGGGAAAAGTGCCACTTTATGGTTAATGAAGGTATTGTTTTGGGGCACAAAGTTTCTGAAAGAGGTATTGAAGTTGATAAAGCCAAGGTTGATGCTATTGAAAAGATGCCATGTCCCAAGGACATCAAAGGTATAAGAAGTTTCCTTGGTCACACTGGATTTTATAGGAGATTCATTAAGGACTTCTCAAAAATTTCTCGGCCTCTGACTAATTTATTGCAAAAAGATATACCATTTGTCTTTGATGATGATTGTGTAGAAGCATTTGAAAACTTAAGAAAGCATTAGTCTCTGCACCTATTGTTCAGCCACCTGATTGGAACCTACCCTTTGAAATTATGTGTGATGCTAGTGATTATGCTGTAGGTGATGTTCTAGGGCAAAGAGTTGATAAGAAATTAAATGTTATTCATTATGCTAGTAAGACTCTAGACAATGCTCAAAGAAATTATGCTACTACTGAAAAAGAACTCTTAGCAGTTGTATTTGCTTGTGATAAATTCAGATCTTATATTGTTGATTCTAAAGTAACTATTCAAACAGATCATGCTGCTATTAAATATCTTATGGAAAAGAAAGATGCTAAACCTAGACTTATTAGATGGGTTCTCTTGCTACAAGAATTTGATTTGCATATTGTTGATATAAAGGGAGCTGAGAACCCTATTGCAGACAACCTGTCTAGGTTAGAAAATATTCTAGATGATCCACTACCTATTAATGATAACTTTCCTGATGAACAATTAAATGTTATAAGTACTTCTCATAGTACTCCATGGTATGCTGATTATGCTAATTATATTGTTGCTAAATTTATACCACCTAGCTTCACATACCAACAAAAGAAAAAGTTCTTCTATGATTTAAGACATTACTTTTGGGATGACCCACATCTTTATAAAGAAGGGGTAGATGGTGTTATTAGACATTGTGTACCTGAGCATGAACAGGAACAGATCCTACGCAAGTGTCATTCTGAGTCTTATGGAGGACACCACGCTGGAGATAGAACTGCACATAAGGTATTGCAATCTGGTTTTTATTGGCCTACTCTCTTCAAGGATGCCCATAAGTTTGTCTTGTCTTGTGATGAATGTCAAAGAATTGGTAATATTAGTAGACGTCAAGAAATGCCTATGAATTATTCACTTGTTATTGAACCGTTTGATGTTTGGGGCTTTGATTATATGGGACCTTTTCCTGCCTCTAATGGATACACACATATTCTAGTTGTTGTTGATTACGTTACTAAGTGGGTAGAAGCTATTCCAACTAGTAGTGCTGATCATAACACTTCTATTAAAATGCTTAAAGAAGTTATTTTCCCGAGGTTTGGAGTCCCTAGATATTTAATGACTGATGGTGGTTCACACTTTATTCATGGTGCTTTCCGTAAAATGCTTGCTAAATATGATGTTAATCATAGAATTGCATCTCCCTATCACCCACAGTCTAGTGGTCAAGTAGAGTTGAGCAATAGAGAGCTCAAATTAATTTTGCAAAAGACTGTTAATAGGTCTAGAAAGAATTGGTCTAAGAAACTTGATGATGCATTATGGGCTTATAGAACTGCATATAAAAATCCTATTGGTATGTCTCCGTATAAAATGGTTTATGGAAAAGCATGTCACTTACCTCTCAAACTAGAACATAAGGCATATTGGACTATTAAAGGGCTTAACTATGATTTTGAACTTGCCGGTGAAAAGAGGTTATTTGATATTAGCTCACTTGATGAATGGAGAACCCAAGCTTATGAAAATGCCAAGTTGTTTAAAGAAAAAGTTAAAAGATGGCACTACAAAAGGATACAAAAGCGTGAGTTTAATGTAGGTGATTATGTATTGCTATACAACTCTCGTTTAAGATTTTTTGCAGGAAAACTTCTCTCTAAATGGGAAGGCCCCTATGTTATTGAAGAGGTCTATCGTTCCGGTGCCATAAAAATCAACAACTTCGAGGGCACAAATCCGATGGTGGTAAACGGTAAAAGAATTAAACATTATATCTTAGGTAATCCCATAAATGTTGAAACCAATATTATTGAAACCGTAACCCCGGAGGAATACATAAGGGACACTTTCTGGAACGTTTCAGACTCTGAAAAGGAATAGGTATGTGGTTCGGTAAGTAAACCGACTCCAAAACAATTTTGAAGGCAATATTTCTCTGTTTTGGAATATTTAGAAAAATATAAAAATAAGTAGCAGTCCAGGAAGGACACGAGGGCCCCACGAGGGTGGTGGGTGCGCCCTACCCCCTGGGCACGCCCCCTACCTCGTGAGCACCTCGTGTGCCTTCCGGACTCCGTTTTCTTGCACGTTACGTATTTTGGTCGGTAAAAATTCATTACATATTGTCCCGAAGGTTTTGACTCCCGTATCACACAAATTTCCTCTGTTTTTGTTTTCGAGTTGTTGCTGTTGTAGATTAGAGCAAGATGTCTTCTCAAGAGTCAATCGGGGAGAGCCGGGTATCTAAGCCGGCACCGGAACCAAGGGCAAACAGCGACGCTGACCACTTTGGGCCAGCAACGGAGGAGGAGATGGAGGCTGACTTGATGAGAGTAGATGCTATGGAGGATCAAGAAGTCACCTCTCGCCTCCGAGCTGGGTTCACGATGGGGGAACTACAGAGCTCAGCTATTCCAAACTCGGTTATCCCTTCTAATGTTAGATTTCTTACTTATGAAAATATGAAGAGGAGTGTCACTTGTTCTCCCGCAGCTATGCAACACCCTTGGGTGCAAGGAGCTTTGGCTTTCACAGGAAAGCTTTGTAAGGAAATCATGGACCTCAAGCAGCAAGTCAATAAGCTCGAGGAGGAGAACCGTATCCTGAGAGGAATAATTGCCAAGAATATTACACCAACCACAAAGAAGGAGACATGATCACATGGGTATGGGCACTCCCCTTGGCAACTGCCAAGCTTGGGGGAGGTGCCCCGGTATCATATCACAATCACAACTCCTATCTTTACTGTTTTTCTTAGTTCGATCCTATTAGTAGTATCTTGATCTAGTAGAATAAAGTTTATGGCATGATCTAGTTTTGAGTTTTGCTTTATGATCTCTCTATGTAATCGAGTCCGTGAGCTATATATAATAAAGATTAGTGTTGAGTCAAGGGCTTGATTATTTTGCCATGATCTTGGGTGAATAAAAGAAAAGAGAAAAAGAATAAAAAGAAACAAAAAGTTCGTATTGATCTTATTGAGAGTAATGATTTCACATAGAAAGAGTATGATAATTAAAAGTTGTTGGGAGTTGGCAGACATAGTTTGGTCATTGTTGCAATTAATGGGAAGTAATAAGGAAAGAGAGGTTTTCACATATAGATATATTATCATTGACATCTTTTATGATTGGGAGCACTCATTAAAATATGACATGCTAAAGAGTTGATGTTGGACAAGGAAGACGACGTAATGAGTCATGTCTTTCTTATATCTGAGATAAAGTATGTTGTCATGGATCCTCTAACTTGTTGAGCTTGCCTTTCCCCCTCATGATAGCCAAATTCTCAACACCAAGTAGAAATACTACTTGTGCTTCCAAATACCCTTAAACCAGTTTTGCCATGAGAGTCCACCATATCTACCTATGGATTGAGTAAGATCCTTCAAGTAAGTTGTCATCGGTGCAAAGCAATAAAAATTGCTCTAAATATGTATGATTGATTGGTGTGGGAGAAATAAGCTTTATACGATCTTGTGATGTGAAAGTAATAAAAGCGACGGACTGCATAATAAAGGTTCATATCACAAGGGGCAATATAAAGTGACGTTCTTTCGCATTGAGATTTTATATATCCAACCATAAAAGCGCATGGCAACCTCTGCTTCCCTCTGCGAAGGGCCTATCCTTTATTATTATCTTCTACCTTATGCAAGAGTCATGGTGATCGTCACCTTTTCTTTTTCATTTTATCCTTTGGCAAGCTCAGCATGTTGGAAAGAACATGATATATATATCTAATTGGATGTAGGGGAGCATGAACCATTATTGTTGACATTACCCTTGAGGTAAAAGGTTGTGGGGCAAAACTATAAGCCCCTATCTTTCTCTGTGTCCGATTAAAACTCCGTAACCACAAGTATCGCGTGAGTGTTAGCAATTATGGAGGACTAAATAATAGTTGAGTATGTGGACTTGCTTTTTAGCTCTGACATAGAATCTTTCCGATGTTATGATAAATTGCAATTGCTTCAATGACTGAGATTATAGTTTGTCGGAGCCCAATAAGGTTTATGATTTATACTTTTGCATTGTGAATAGATCATCACTTGAACATAAGTAATCATATGATAAAATCTATATATGTTGCTGTTACGAGAATAATCATGATGCCTTCATGTCCGTATTTTACTTTTATCGACGCCTCTACCTCTAAACATGAGGACATATTTATTGTTATCGGCTTTTCTCTTGAGGACAAGCGAGGTCTAAGCTTGGGGGAGTTGATACGTCCATTTTGCATCATGATTTTATATCGATATTTATCGCATTATGGACTGTTATTTCACTTTATGTCACAATACTTATGGATATTTTCTCTTATTTTACAAGGTTTACATAAAGAGGGAGAATGCCAGTAGCTGGAATTCTGGTCTGGAAAAGGAGCAAATATTAGAGACCTATTCTGCGCAACTCCAAAAATCCTGAAACTCCACGGAACGTCTTAAAAGAAATAAAGAAAAATCCACGCCAAAGATGAATGCCAGGGGGCCCACACCCTTCTCACGAGGGTGGGGGCGCCCCCCCTAGGGCGCGCCCCCCTACCTCGTGGGCCCCCTGGTGGCTCTCCGATGCCCATCTTCTCCTATATGAGGTCTTTCGATGAGAAAAAAATAGGAAGGAACTTTTCGGGACGAGACTCCGCCGCCACGAGGCGGAACCTTGGCGGATCCAATCTAGAGCTCCGGCAGAGCTGTTCTGCCAGGGAAACTTCCCTCACGGAGGGGGAAATCATCACCATCGTCATCACCAACGCTCCTCATATCGGGAGAGGGAAATCTCCATCAACATCTTCACCAGCACCATGTCATCTCCAAACCCTAGTTCATCTCTTGTATCCAATTCTTGTCTTAAAGTCCGGGATTGGTGCTAGTAGGTTGCTAGTAGTGTTGATTACTCCTTGTAGTTGATGCTAGTTTGTTTATTTGGTGGAAGATCATATGTTCAGATCCTATATGCATATTATTACCCCTCTGATTATGAACATGAATATGCTTTGTGAGTAATTACGTTCGTTCCTGAGGAAAAGGGAGAAGTCTTGCTATGAGTAGTCATGTGAATTTGGTATTCGTTTGATATTTTGATAAGATGTATGTTGTCTAGCCTCTAGTGGTGTTATGTGAACACCGACTACATAACACTTCACCATTATTTGGGCCTAGAGGAAGGCATTGGGAAGTAATAAGTAGATGATGGGTTGCTAGAGTGACAGAAGCTTAAACCCTAGTTTATGGGTTGCTTCGTAAGGGGCTGATTTGGATCCATATGTTTCATGCTATGGTTAGGTTTACCTTA